>NC_059155.1:40311180-40911469 GCF_020740605.2 Lemur catta
CTATCTGAATTTGTTTAAGGTATCTCCATAATGCTTTTCACAGGGGTTGCACTAGCTTGCAGTCCCACCAGCAGTGTATGAGTGTTCCTGTCTCTGCGCATCCATGCCAACATGTGTTGTTTGGGGACTTTTTGATAAAGGTCATTCTCACTGGAGTTAAGTGATATTTCATTGTGGTTTTGATTTGCATTTCCCTGATGATTAGGGATGTTGACCATTTTTTTCATATGTTTGTTAGCCATTCTTATACTCTCTTTTGAAAAATTTCTATTCATGTCATTTGCCCATTTTTTGATAGGGTTGTTTGATTTTTTCTTGCTGATTTTCCTGAGTTCTAAATAGATTCTTGTTATCAGACCTTTACCTGATGTGTAGTATGCGAAAATTTTTTTCCATTCTGTAGGCTGTCTGTTTATTTTAATGACTGTTTCTTTGGCTGTGCAGAAGCTTTTTAATTTGATCAGTTCCCATTCGTTTATTTTTGTTGTTGCTGTGATTGCCTTAGGGGTTTTCTTCATAAATTCTTTGCCTAGACCAATGTCTGTAAGAGTCTTTCCTACATTTTCTTCTAGAATTCTAATAGTTTCTCCCCTAAGGTTTAGGTCTGTTAGCCACCTTGATTTGATTTTTGTGAGAGGTGAAAGCTGTGGTTCCTGTTTTAGTCTTCTACATGTGGCTATCCAGTTTTCCCAGCACGATTTATTAAATAAGGATTCTTTTACCCAAAGTATGTTTTTGTCTGCTTTGTCAAAGGTTAAATGGCTATATGAGGATGGTTTTATGCTTGGATTTTCTGTTCTGTTCCATTGGTCTGTGTCCCTGCACTTGTGCCAATACCAAGCAGTTTTAATAATCACAGCTTTGTAGTATAGTTTGAAGTCTGGTAAATTAATACCTCCCATTTTATTTTTGTTGCTTAAAATTGCTTTTGCTAAACGGGGTCTTCTCTGGTTCCACACAAAGCATAGAATTATTCTTTCTATATCTGTGAAAAATGATGTTGGTAATTTAATAGGGATTGGATTGAATTTGTAGATAACTTTGGGCAGAATAGTCATTTTAACAATGCTGATTCTTCCGATCCACGAGCATGGTATGGTTTTCCACCTATTTACATATTCTGCAATTTCCTTCCTCAGTGTTTCGTAGTTCTCCCTATAGAGGTCCTTTACCTCCTTAGTTAAATATATTCCTAGGTATTTTATTTTATTTGTTGCTACTTTGAAGGGTATTGAGTCCTTAATTTGGTTCTCCCTTTGACTGTTATTGGCATATATGAATGCCTCTGATTTGTGTGTATTGATTTTGTATCCCGAGACTTTACTGAATTCATTGATCACTTCCAGGAGACTCTTGGTTCAATCCTTGGGGTTTTCTAGATATAACATCATATCATCAGCAAAGAGTGAGAGTTTGATCTCTTCTTTCCCTATTTGGACTCCCTTGATTCTGCTCTCTTGCCTGATAGCTCTTTCAAGGACTTCCAATACTATGTTGAAAAGTAATGGGGACAGTGGGCAGCCTTGTCTGGTTCCGGTTCGAAGTGGGAATGCTTTCAATTTTTCCCCATTCAGTATGATGTTGGCTGTGGGTTTGTTATATATGGCTTGTATCATTTTTAGATAGGCCCCGTCTATGCCTATTTTGTTAAGTGTTCTTATCATAAAAGGGTGTTGAATTTTGTCAAATGCTTTTTCTGCATCTATTGAGAGCATCATATGATCTTTACTTTTCCTTCTATTTATGTGGTGAATTACGTTTATAGATTTGCGTATGTTGAACCATCCCTGCATCTCTGGGATGAAGCCCACTTGGTCATGATGGATTATTGTTTTGATAAGCACTTGGATTCTATTTGCTATGATTTTATCGAGAATTTTTGCATCTATATTCATAAGGGATATTGATCTGTAGTTTTCTTTTTTTGTTGCATCCTTTCCTGGTTTTGGTATTAAAATTATGTTGGCTTGGTAGAATTCTTGGGAGAATTCCATCCTTCTCGATATTGGAGAATAGTTTATGCAGGATGGGCACCAGTTCTTCTTTGTAGGTATGGTAAAATTCGGGTGTGAACCCATCTGGTCCAGGGCTTTTCTTTTTGGGAAGGTTTTTTATTGCTGTTTCAATTCCAGATCTAGGTATTGGTCTATTCTGGAATTCTATTTCTTCCTGGTTAAGTCTGGGAAGGCTGTGTGTTTCTAAAAATTTGTCCATTTCCTCCTCATTTTCCAATTTGTGTGCATAAATATTTTTGTAAAATTCATAGATGATGTCCTGTATCTCTGTGGCATCGGTCATGGTTACTATATACTGGTGAAGGGTACAATTCAACAAGAAGACATAACTATACTTAATATATATGCACCCAACTTGGGTGCACCCAGATTCATAAAGCAAACCCTTCTTGCTTTGGACAAAATGATAGACAAGAGCACTGTGATAGTGGGAGATTTTAACACACCGCTGACAGTACAGTACAGATCCTCCAAACAAAAAATAAACAAGGAAACAAAGGATTTAAATAGAATGCTAGAAGAAAGGGGCCTGGCCGACATCTACAGGACATTCTACCCAAAATCCACTGAATATACTTTCTTCTCATCAGCCCATGGAACATTCTCCAAGATTGACCATATCCTAGGACATAAAGCATGTCTTAAAAAATTTAAAAAAATAGAAATTATACCATGCATTTTCTGAGATCACAGCAGAATAAAAGTAACAATGAACCCTAACAGAAACTCTCATTCCTACTCAATGTCATGGAAGCTAAACAACCTTCTCCTGAATGATTATTTTATATATGAAGAAATTAAGATGGAAATCAAAAGATTCTTTGAATTAAACGACAATGGAGACACAACTTATCAGAATCTGTGGGACACAGCTAAAGCAGTCCTGAGAGGAAAATTTATTTCCATAAATGCCTATATCAAAAAGACAGAAAACTTACAAATAGACAATCTAATTAATAGACTCAAAGAGATGGAGAAGGAAGAACAGACTGACCCCAAACCCAGCAGAAGGAGAGAAATTATTAAGATCAAATCAAAACTGAATAAAAAAGACAACAAACAAACCATTAGGGAAATTAATAAATCAAAAAGTTGGTTCTTTGAAAACATAAAGAAGATTCACACACCTCTGGCTAGGCTAACCAAGAGCAGAAAAGAAACAACTCTAATTACCTCCATCAGGAACATGAAAGGAGAAATCAATTGGATTTTTAGTACTTTTTTCCTCATATATTCTGGCAATGTTTAGCTATTTTATTATCATGGGTTCTGTTATTGACTGTTACTGCTATGGTTTTGTTCTTTTTTTTTTTTTTTTTTTTTGAAAGAAGAATTATTTCTCCTGTTCCCAGGGATTTCATAGGCAGCCAGGTTGTATTTTCTAAATAGTACATGTAGAGGGCCATGACTGGCAGGGCAATGTGAATGTGTGGTACATACATTGGACACTTTTGGTTAGGAGCTGATTGGGGTAGGAAGACAAGTGATATAAAAGTAGTATTTACCTTCGAACTCAGAGCCCACATTTGAAGTTCATCTTTTTTTAATATATAAATGAGAAGGGAACAACACACATACACAAGCACATAATAGGGCAGACTGGAGAAAAAAGAGTAGTGCTCTGGAGCCAGGCTGTCTGGGTTCATATTCCTATTGAGCTAGTTCATATTCCTGTTGAGTTGTTTGAGCTTGGAGATGTCTCTTAATCTTTCTTCATCTTAGTTTCCTCATTTACAAAAGGATGATAATAATAGAACCTACTGCAAAGTGTTGTTGTGAGAGTTAGATGACTTAATCTATTTATAAATATTAGAATAGTTCATGACACATAACATACCTTCACTAAGTATTTACTACTATTATTGTTTTTTGGGTCTGATCGGTTGGAGTGGATTGGTATAGAGCTAAATACTTTCATGCCTCACCTATAAGAATTTCAAGGCAATAGTGACCTTTATTCAGATAAATGAAATGGTTATTCATATTGTTATTAGAATTCTTTGAAAGGTAGGCTCAGTCAGTCTTCTTTATCCCATTCCTCATATTACACAGACCTGCAGAGTCCCTCTCTGGTATTTTCAAATGATAGCTCTCCAGGAAGCAGTTGTGTAACCCGAGCAAACATTATCCAGCATCATACCCACACTTTATTTTTATTTTTATTTAATTTTTTTATTTCAGCATATTATGGGGGTACAAATGTTTAGGTTATGTATATTGCCTTTGCCTCACCCGAGTCAGAGCTTCAAGTGTACCCATACTTTATTTTAAAAATAGATGAACAGTATTTGTTTGGTAAGTGGAGTTGGGGGGCAACTTCTGAGAATAAATACAAAGTACGTCTGTATCGTGTGTATAAATATGTTTATATGTGTGTATTAATGGTGGATTAAAACTGTTCTATGCAAATTTGGATTTACTTAGTCTTAAAAAATGCTTTTCCTTCAAGATACTCATCAATACTTCCAGGAGTAAGTAACATAGAGCTAGTTGTCAAAGAGAGATGAGATGGGACTTGGAATTTTCTGTAAGGTTATCCATTTAGTTTCTCTGTGACTTTAAAGTTGATTTTATGTTTCAATCTCTACTCCTACTCCCACCCACACCCCAAGTACTTGGGGAATCTGTTGGGATGTCCACACATCATAAATCAAAGCAGTCCAAAGTATGGAATTGGAGACAAAGAAGCATGGCTCTATCACTTGCCAACTGTGTCACAAATTACTTAATCTCTCAGAGCATTGATTTTTTCACATGTAAAACTGAGATTAAAAAACTTTATCTCTTAAGATTGAGGTGAGCATTAAGTTAGATGGATGTAAACTTCTTGCCCCATACATTAAATGATATCTAGGTTTACTTACATGTAACTGGATGCAAATTATTAAAAAGTCTAACCTTCAATTTTTCACTTAGCATTTAGTTTTCAAACAGGTAACTCTTTAGACTTTGAATCCTAATTAAAACCATTTAACTACACAAAATACAGTAGTTAAGTCTTGGTAAAACACTTTTTCATTAAACTTGTGGTGCTGATAGACCAACTGTTTTGTCTAAAAGGAAACTTGATCGTAAACAACGGGCATGGTCTTTACTACTGAATTGATTCACTTTATTTGGGGTTTTGTGGTGCTATAGACAGTGTTCAGAAGGAAACATTCTTACCTAGACAGATTGGAATGAGGTTAAGCAAATACAATGGAGGAGCAGATTGGAAGAGAGAGTATCTATGAGGCTCCATTTTGAATTTTAGGAAAAGAAGAATGAAGTCTTTTTTCCTGTCTTCCCTTTCTCCTATTACTATTTTATGTAGAACTATGAGCCACAGTGTAGTAAGGAGGGAAATTGATAAAGTTGCATTTGCTAAAAGCTTACTGTTCATTCAGCAAACTCCTAAGAAGGCAAGAATATTAACCATCTCCCAACAAGAGATCAATTTCTCAGATATCTGGCATTTGCTGGTAGTCTTTCTATGAGCTATCCTTGAGCTAACACAGTCATAGATAAGAATTTACCACCCAGTTGCTGTTTTATGTGTCTATTTTTGACTCTTATTGTTTAATGTTATTTGAAACTATTTCCATTGAACTCTGTGAACTGCCTGAAAATCTGCCATCAGTTTAACTTCATGGCAGTCCAATTATATTATGTCTAAGGCAAAAAAAAAAAATTACATACAGTGTTTGAATTACTTTCTACACACAGATAATATTTTGAGTTCATAATATTTTCCTATATGAAGGTTTTCTAAGATTAAATTGACCAAATTAGTATCTACTGAAGAACTTGAGAAAATGATTTTACAGCTCTGTGAAGAAAAAGCTAAATAAAAAAGTCACTGCCTCTCTAACACCTTATGCGTCATTCCAAAGTCATAATTTAAATTCAAGGTATAGACATATGGCAAAGCTCGGTTTTTGTTCATAGGAGGCTTCAAAATACAAAATTACAGATAAAAATAAAGACATCAAAGAAACATGAAAATGCGTTCGATATCATTGGCCATTAAGGAAAGGCAAATTAAAACCACAATGACATACCACAAAACACATATCAGGGGGCCATAATAAAAAAAATAGTGACAAAACCAAATGCTGGTGAGGATGTGAGAAATCTGATCATTCATACACTGCTGATGCGAATTTGCAATGGTACAGCTACTCTGGAAAACAATTTGGCAGTTCCTTTTATTTTTATTTATTTATTTTTATTTTATTTTTATTTCAGCTCTTCATGGGGGTACAAAAGCTCAGGTTATATACATTGCCTGTGTCCCCCCCCCATCCCCCTGAGTCAGAGCCTCAAGCATGTGCATTCTCCAGACAGTGCGCCTGGCGCTCACCATGTAGTCATACCTCCATCCCCTCCCCCCCACCTCCCCAAGTCAGCACCTTCAAGCATGACCATTCCCCAGATGGTGCGCAACGGATTCATCATGTAGGCATACACTCGTCCCTTTCCCCCCACCCCCCGTCTCAGTCTGATATCCCGTTGGTATCCTTCCCCGATGTGCATTTAGGTGATGGTCAGGGAAACCAATTTTCTGGTGAGTACATGTGATGCTTGTTTTTCCATTCTTGGGATACTTCACTTAATAGAATGGGTTCCAACTCTCTCCAGGAGAAGCAAAGAGATGTCATATCATCGTTATTTCTTATAGCTGAGTAATACTCCATGGTATACATATACCACAGTTTACTAATCCATTCGTGGATTGATGGGGACTTGGATTGTTTCCACATCTTTGTGACTGTGAATTGTGCTGCTATAAACATTCAGGTACAGGTGTCTTTGTTATAGAATGACTTTTGTTCTTCTGGGTATATGTCCAATAATGGGATTGCTGGATCGCATGGTAGTTCCTTTAAAAACAACAGGGCCAGGCGTGGTGGCTCATGCCTGTAATCCTAGCACTCTGGGAGCCTGAGGTGGGGTGATGGTTTGAGCTCAGAAGTTCAAGACCAGCTTGAACAAGAGCGAGACCCCGTCTCTACTGAAAATAGAAAGAAATTAGCTGGACAACTAAAAATATATACAGAAAAAATTAACCGGATATGGTGGTACATGCCTGTAGTCCCAGCTACTCGGGAGGCTGAGGCAAGAGGGTTTCTTGAGCCCAGGAATTTGAGGTCGTTGTGAGCTAGACTGAAGTCACAGCACTCTAGCCCTGGCAACAGAGTGACACTCCATCTCAAACAAAACAAAACAAAACAAAACAAAAAAAAACAAAACCAACAACAGCAACTAAACATCTAACTACTATATAACCCAGTAATTGCCGCCTTGGGCATTTATTCTAGAAAAATGAAAAATTATGTTCCCACAAAAAAACCGTACATGAATGTGTATAGAAGTTTTCTTTATGATAATAGCCAGGAAATGAAAACAAGCCAAATATCCTTTAATAGATAATGGTTAGACAAACTGTGGTACATCCATATCTTGCAATATTACTCAACAATGAAAAGAAATGAACTATTGATATACGCAGCAACCTTGATGACTCTCTAGAAAATAATGCTGAGTGAAATAAAATCTATGCAAAAATATGACTTACTATATAATTCCATTTATATAACATTCTGGAAAAAGAATTGGACAGCAGACAGTGATTACCATGGGTTAAGGAAGGAGTGAGGGCAGGAGAGAATTGATTTTGACTATAAAAGGACAGCATGAGGATGCTCACAGTCATGGAGATGTTCTCTATCTTGACTATATCAATGCCAAATCCTGGTTGTGATACTGTGATATAGTTTTGGAAGATGTTACTCTTGGGAGAAACTCGATAAAGGGTACATGATATCTCTCTGTATTATTTTTTACAGCTGTATGTGAGCCTAAAATTACCCCAAAATTAAAAAAAATGGTTAAAAAACACTGAGCAAAAGATGAAGACTATTTTGATCCAGAATATGAGGTTTAAATAAATGTTGAGTCTATTCGAAAGTTATTATAGCATATGTTCAGTCTTGTAGTCTTCACACAAATATTAACTCAATAAGCAGTTATGAAAGCACTGAGAATACCACTCATTTTCTGAGGGGCATGACTATTCACTCTTTTATTTTGTCAGATATCATTATAAATTGCTCTTTTTCTGATAGGTCACACATGTGTACCTAGCATGCTGTACTGTGCTAAACATATTGTGATGTTCTTGAAAAGTATGTAAATCTAATTTGTATAAAATGATTAGTTTTATAAGTTCTGGGATGTGTTCTTTTTTTCCATTTTTTTAAAATTTCAGCTCATTATGGGGGTACAAAAGTTCAGGTTATATATATTGCCCATGCCCCCCCATCCCCCCGAGTCTGAGCTTCAAGCGTATCCATTCCCCAGACAGTGCACATCACACTCATCATGTAGGTATACACCCATCCCCTCCCCCACCCCATCCCCCCGAGTCAGAACTTCAAGCGTGTCCATTCCCCAGAGAGTGTGCATTGCACTCATCATGTAGTTATACACCCATCCCCTCTCCCCACCCCCCACCTAAGTCTGATACCCAATTGGTGTTATTCCCAAATGTGCACTTGGGTGATGATCAGGGAAACCAATTTGCTGGTGAGTACATGTGGTGCTTGTTTTTCCATTCTTGGGATAATTCACTTAATAGAATGGATTCCAACTCTCTCCATTTAAGGAATTCAATGGCTTCACTTTAAAATAGAAATAAGCAACCCAAATTTGTTTTGATATTCAGGACTTGTTTTCAGAAGAGAGATAAAGACTGAAGATATATATGGGTTATTTCAGGGTCCATATAAAAAAAAAAAAAAAAAAAAAAAAAACGCTGATGGCTTGGTCCAAAGAAAGAGCTATACAGAAGAGCATAACTGGATGATGGATTTATTTGGATGTGTTAGGTGAAGAAAATCGAAGAATTGAGAATGACTCATGTTTTTTGGCTTGAATAATTGACTGGATGGTGGCATCATTTACTAAGAAAGCAAAGACTGTGTGGAGGTTTTAAGATGAAGGTCAAGATTTTCATTTTTAAGTATTAGGTTTGAGACATCTGTGAGATATACAAGAAGGGATGTTGAGTAAAGTATTGAATAAGTCTGGAGCTCTAAAGAGGTCAGCACTTCAAATACAAATCTGAAAATCATTGGTAACTAGATGGAATTTAAAGACATGGCAATAGATGAGATCAGGGATTAATGTGCAGAAAAGAGGGCTTGGAATTGAGCAGTGAGGAATCTAAATTTCCAAGTGAGATATAAGAAATTAGGAATGGAGTTGGGAAAAAGCGGGCAATAAGGAGGAAAACAAGGTAAGTGCAGGCCATGGTCATTTTCTTGTGTTGCTTACCACAATAAAATGGAGGTGGTTTGTAAGCTTTACAAAAAAGAGTTCTAGCGGAGTGGTTAGAATGGAAGCATAATTGAAGTTGTGAGAGAGTGAATGGGATGTGAAAAAGCTGTGATAGAAGGTGACATGGCTCTTTAGAAAAATATTACTGTGAAGAAGTGTAAGAAATTGGATAGTAACTAGAGGTGGCTGTTGTATGATGAAAGAGCTCTTGTTTAAACAATGATTACTTGAACATTTTAAGAGGCTGGTGTCAATAATCCAGTATAATAATAATATAATTTAATAATATATAATAATATATTATGAATAGTATAGTATGAATAATTATGAAGACATAATAACTATAGAAGCAGACTCAGGAAGAAATTCAGATGAGATGGTATCATGAGCACACAAAAAAATTTGGCTTTTTAAATTTTTAATATTTTGTTTTTAATTTATAAATAATAATACATATTTATGGGGCACAGAGTGATATTTTGAAAGATGTATACTTTGTTTATTAATCAAATCAGGGTATTTAGCATAGCCATTACTTCATATATTTATATTTTCCTTATGGTGAAAATATTCAAATCCTCTCTTCTAGCTATTTGAAATATACATTATCATTGACTATAATCACTCTACCTTACAGTAGAACACCAGAACATATTCCTGCTACCTAAATGTAACTTTGTACCCGTTGATCAGTCTCTCCCAATCTCCCATCTCTGGTACCTTCCCCAGTCTCTGGTAACTGCTATTCTATGCTGTACTTCTGTGAGATCAAGTCCTTTAGATTTCATATATGCATGAGATTTGGCTTTCCATGGGAATAAGATCACTCTGTGGCAAAAGGAGGGGCAATACTTTATAGGATAGATTATTATACAAAGATAGAAACAGGGAATCATTTGGTTGATATACTCTTAGAAAGGTATAATGAGCATGTGAATTGAAGAATATATAATAAAATGGAGGGGATGGATTTGTCAGCCTTATCACACAGGTTTAATCATGAAAGCTTGGTGACCAAGAGGGCATGAGAAGTGAGGGATAAAATATATATCTATGGAGGGAGTGAGTTAGGAGTTAGCATACAAAGACATTTTTAAAACCTTAATTGTCCAAGAATATTACCCTGGCAAATTGTTTTAAAAATTTAATAAAGCATTGATTGAGGGGATGATAGGATAATACTGAAAATGGAAATTAAGTTTATTGTCCTTGACTTTTTCTCAGGTCATATGTCATTTCTTTGGTTGAGGATGGTAATTGTTGTCTGTCTATAAACATTTTTCACACTGTGATGAGTAAACCAATGACTAGAGTAAATTACTTTTCTTTTGAAAAGTATTTCATAACTCTTTGTCTACCAAAGGCTTAGAATGTGTCTTTATTGGCTGCAGTTAATTAAATAACCTTGAGAATTATATGTCTTCTTATTTGTTAACTAATAGAAATTTTTAAATTTGTCACATCAGTGAGGAATGATGATGATATGATTCTGTGTCCTGGATGATCAAGTCTAAATGAATAAAGTGACCAATTTTACTTATTTTTTGAGTTGGTTTGTGTAATATATGAATTTTTCTTTCTTACTGTTAAACCTTATTTTTCTCCAGTTTTCAGAGCCTAGAAAGATTATTTTAATTGTGGCAACTCTCTCAGAATGTCATTTGCTAACTGCTGATAAACTTTCTTTGGTTTTGGCAGCAACATGTCTTTGTTACAATATTTTCAACAGTGCTTATATCCAGTGGGGGAATTGTTTTTTTGAAGAAAACCATTGGAAGGTCACCCATCAGTAGCGTATTCTCAAGTCAGCATGTACTCTTCCAGTAACAGAACAATGATTAAATGAATCTTAAGACACTAGAGAATTAAGCAGAGCACTGAAAAACCAGACTCAAATTTGTGCTATAGTAGGATTGAGATAAAATAATCAAACATATTAAATTTTAGAAAAGGAGATAGAATTTTAAAGTAAATTCTTGAGTTGAAATGTTGGTTCGATTTTTTCATAATGTTATACCTTTTAAATTTTCGAACTCTCTTGATTTTGAAAAAAAGCTTCAGCATTTTATAAAACATGGTCTTCAGAAAAATATTAACAATGCACATTGAAGCATGGAGAAAAAATTAAAAATCACCCATAAATCTATCACTTAGAGTTAATCACTGCTAAAATTTTGCTGTATTTCTACCCAGTTGTTATTCTGTTCATATTTGTTTGCATAGCCAGTGTAATATTGGATATATAAGTGACATGAGATTTTAGACTTCTTAGACCATTTTTTAAAAAGGGGGTCTCAAATGGTATTTCTATTTTTAGCTCTTTGAAGTATCTCCAAATTACTTTTCATGGAAGTTGTACTAGTTTGCCGTCCCACCGGCAGTGTAAGAGTGTTCCAATCTCTCCACATCCATGCCAGCATTTGTTATTTTGGGACTTTTTGATAAAGGCCCTTCTCACTGTAGTTAGGTGGTATGTCATTGTGGTTTTGATTTGCATTTTCATGATGATTAGAGATGTTGATCACTTTTCTGTATGTTTGCTGGCCATTTGTCTGTCTTCTTTTGAAAAGTTTCTGTTCATGTTCTTTGAGCATTTATTGATGGGGTTGTTTGATTTCATTTTGTTGATTTTCTTAAGTTCTGAATAGATAGATTCTTGTTATCAGCCTTTTGTCACATGTGTAAAAAGCAAATATTTTCTCCCATTCTATAGGTTGTCTATTTGCTCTAATGATGGTTTCCTTGGCTGTGCAGAAGCTTTTAAATTTGATCAGGTCCCATTTGTTTATTTTTGTTGCTGCTGTAATTGCTTTGGGGGTCTTCTTCATAAATTCTTTGCCTAGGCTGTTGTCTGAGTCTTCTCGATATTTTCTTCCAGAATTCTTAAGGTTTCATGCCTTAGGTTTAAGTCTGTTGTCCATCGTGAGTTGATTTTTGTGAGAGGTGAGAGGTGGGGATCTAGTTTCAATCTTCTGCATGTAGATATTCAGTTCTGCAAGCACCGCTTATTGAACAGAGATTCTTTTTCCCAGTGTATATTTTTGATCAACCAATCCCGCTACTAGGCATCTATCCAAAGGAAAAAAAGACATTCTACAATAAATACATCTGCACTCGAATGTTTATAGCAGCACAATTCATAATTGCAAAGATGTGGAAACAACTCAAGTGCCCATCAATACATGAATGGATTAATAAAATATGGTATATGTATGCCATGGAATACTACTCATTCATAAAAAACAATGGTGATCTAGCACATCTTATATTATCCTGGATAGAGATTGAGCCCATCCTTCAAAGTGAGGTATCACAAGGGTGGAAAAATGTGCACCACATGTATTTGCCATCAAATTGGTACTAACTGACCAACACTAAGGTGTTCATATGGTAGTAATACTCATTGGGTGCCAGTTGGGGGTGGGGTGGGGGTGTAAACCCACAACTAATGGAAGCGGAATGCACTGTATGGGAAAGCGACACGCTTGTAACCCTGGCTTGGGCGGCACAAATGCATTACACATAACCAAAATGTTTGTATACCCATAGTATCTTGAATAAATTAAAATTAACAATAATAATAATAAAATGGAGAGGGCAGCACAAAATTACCAATTTTTCATGTGCTAAGTAAAAACAACAGAAGCAAAATATTAGGCCATTAACAGCAATGAAAAAAGATCTAACACGTCCTACCATCATCACTTCATAAAAGAATATTTTAACACTGTAGAAATTATATAATCTCAGACTAAAATATCCACTTAGATTGAATAAAGTTTTATTAGAAACCATTAACATTCTCCTTATTTTTTCTTATCTTTATGTTTTCTTTATCTTTACAGTTATTATTACCATGCTATTCCTAAGCAGTGAATTGGCTAGAAAAAATACGTAGGAAATAATATTGACTGGCCTTTTAAAAAATGTATGGTCACATATTTCAATTGGGCCCATAACATTAGCTACAATTTTCTGCTTATCCCTAATAAATTACTTTCCCACTGTCAGCTAATTCTATTTCACGCCTTCTCATCTCTCTTCAATCCTCCAATAACTCTTCCCCTATTCATTATCTCTCTCAACTGATGATATTACTTCCTAATTTTACTAAGAAATATAATCACTCAAAGGAGAACTTCTCACAATAAGATAGCACTTCACAAACTTCAAGATGGCTATAATAAAAAATATAATAACAATTGTTGGGGAAGATGTGATAAAATTGGAATGTTGGTACATAGCTGGTAGGATTGTAAAATGGTACAGCCACTTTGTTAAACTGTTTGAAAGTTCCTCAAAAAAGTTAAAACACAGTCACTATATGACCCAGCAATTCCACTCCTAGGTCTATACCCAGAAGTATTTAAAATATGTTCACATAAAAACTTGTACACAAATGTTCATGCTATCATCATACATAATAGCTGAAAAGTAGAAACCTGTCATGTTTGAAAGGACAAATAAAATGTGTTATATTCAAAAGAAAATTACTCAACAATAGAGAAAATGAAATATAGATATATGCTCCAACTTGGATGAACCTTGAAAACACGGTTAGTAAAAGAAACCAAACACAGAGAGCCACTTATTTTACAATTTCATTTATGTAAATTTCCAGAGTATATACAAATTCACATAGACAGAAAACAGATTATATATTGCCAGGGGCCAGAAGGGGGAAACTGAAGTGACTAAAAGTAAGCATATTTTTTCAGGGTGATAAAAATGTTCTTAACTTAAATTGTGGCGATGGCTATACAATTGTGAATATACTAAAAAAAAAAACCACTGAATTATGTACTTTAAATCGATACATTTTATGATATTTGCATTTGTATCAATAAAGCTATTAAAAAGAGAATACTTCTACATGTCTCTGCCAGTAGATCCACCCACCTACCTGATTTTTATCCATCTCGTGTGCCTTTTTCCTGTTAAAATGGGTGAATTGTATTTATTCCTGTCTAAAATCAACACCCTCTATTTATGTATTGAATCCCATTCCCTCTCCCTTATTTAAGGGCTTGCTATTAAAAAGAACCCCTTTCTTCAGCATTATTATTTTCTCCCTCTTTAAAGTTCATCTCTATTGGTATAGAAACATGTTGAAATTTTTCCATCTTCAAACAATTCTCTCTTGAGCCTACATCCTCTTCCATCTGTAATCTCGTTTCTCTACATTCTGTCTCCACTTCTACTCCTTTATTTTCCTTTGCATTCGCTCAATAATTCTTTTAAGACCATCACCCATCAAAGCTACTATTATCAGTGACACAAAGTGAGCTTTACATTGCTGAGCTGAAGGATTGATTTTCAGTTTCCATTTTATTCGAGCTAGCAGCATCATTTGACACAATTGGCCACTCCCTCCTCTTTAAAATGCATTCTTTACTTGGCTTCCAGGATACCCCATCTTCCTGGTTTTCCTCCTACCTTTCTGGCTATTCCTTCATCTCCTTTTTGGCTTCCTTTTTCTCTGTCTAGACTCTAAATGCTGGGGATAACCAAGGATCAATCATCAGCTATTTTCTCCATCTATATTCACTCCCATGGTGATCTCATCCGTTTTTCCCAGCTTTAAATGCCACCAATATACTGATCACTTCCTAATTAATAAATCTATCCTAGATGTAGGCCTTTAAACCTAGATATCTATATTGAATGGCACATTTGACAGGTCCATTTGGACGACTAAGAAGTTTCTTATAATTCTATAAGATAGAATCCCATCAATGCCTCCCCCCCCAGACAAACGCAGACCTACTTTCCCCCTCTTTTCCCCCATTGCTTCCATTAACTTAAAATGGAACAATTATTTACTCAGTTGCTCAGAACAGAATCTAGAATTTGTCTTTGATTATTCTTTTTCACTCACCTCCTACATCCAGTCCATCAGCAATTACTGTTGTCGTTATCTCCAAAATCTAGCCCAAATCTTGTTATTTACCATGATCATTCACAACTTCCATCTCTGCCCAAGCCAGCATCACTTCTGGACTGTAGTATGCAATGACTTGAACTAGTCTCTCTGCATCTTAGCTTGCTACAATTTTTTAAAAAGTTTTCAACCCAGATGCCAAAGTTATCCTTTTAAATCACAAGATGGTTAATTTCACTCCTCTGCACAAAGGTCTCCACTGAATTCCCATTCCAATTAAATGAAACTCCAAAACTCTCTACCGTTGCTTGCAAAGTTGTGCATGATCTGGACCCAGCATGTGCTTTCTACCTTGATTTCTCTGCTCCAGCGATAGAGGCTTTCTTTTGTCTCTTTGAATATGCCAAGCTTTTTCTCACTTGAGAATCTTTGCACTTGCTGCTCTCATAGCCTGGATTGCTGTTTTCTAGAGGTTTGTATCACACTATCATATTCCCTGTTTATTTTGGTTATTACTCAAATATCACCCTCTCAAAGAGGACTTTTCTGACCTTAACATCTGAAATACTATTTCCATCATTCCCTACCCTTAGAGGGTACTTAGTTTTCTTCATAGCACTTACCATACCTGATGTTATACCAAATTTATTTCTTTATTGACTGTTTGATCATACAAAAATATAAGATCCATGATAGCAAAAAATTTTGTATGTTTCATTCACTGCCATATCCCCAGCACTTATGGTAAGGTGCCAAATAAATAACTTTTGGGAGAATGAATAAACTTAGGAACCATTAGAATATAAATTTTCTTGTTTTATTATTTTTATTTGACATGTTAATTAAGAAGGTGCATTTAATATTTTAAGATACTTTATTTAAAATATATCCATATCATTATCTCATTAAAGACTCAAAATAATTTTAGTGCCTATATATGATTTCAAGTATAATTTACTTAGTATTTGCCTAATATTAGATATTTGTTTCCAGATTTTCACTACTGTGCTATAAATATTTCTACATGAATCTTTCTGTGCATTTCACCTTATCTGTTTAGGATTTTTTCTGAGTAGAAATTCTCGGTCAAAGTATAGAAAATGTAAGATTTTTATTTTATATAATCATATGAGGATTTCCAATTGCTTTTATTAATTTGCAAAGCAAATTTATTAATTAATTTACAACACAAATATTCCATGGATGAATGAAGTAGGCAAGACATCTTACTCTCTTGGAATCTCGAAGCTTAAATTCTAATGGTACATGGCAGATAATAAACAGTCAATAATAAATAAATAATGTATACAATATGTTAGATTATGGTAAGTGTTATGGAGAAAAGAATAAAGAAACCAGAGCAAATAGGGAGGTAGAGGTGCTGGGAGAAGGCAGAAGGTTGAGGTATTAAAGAGAGAGTTCTGGTAGACCTCATTAAGGAGCTAAGGCTTAGAATGTGAGGGAGATGAATGTGGTTCTGAGAAAGAAAGCATTAGATAAATGACATGCCCATTCACTGCATCTTTGCCAGAATGAAGTCATTAATATTGCAACAAATGTGAATTTCTCTGTTGAATTTATGCTAAACTTTAAAATAAGCCAGAATATTTTAAAAGGCATGTGGAGTGCTTGTCTCATGAGTACATCTCTCACTTCATCTGCTGACCTTTTAGTTACATGAATGTGCTGGTGCTTTCTTGGTACCTTGGGACATTCACACTTGTTATTTACCACCTGGCATATTTGCTCGTTTTCTCTTTCTCTCTCTCTGACACACACACACACACACACACACACACACACACCTTTGCCTTATGAACACCTAACTCAAGAGCATTCTCAGTTTAAGTGTGCTTCCTCCTCTGGGAAACTATATTTGATACTCCTGACTTAGGTCCCCTTATTGTTTACTATCACACACTGTAAGTTTGTTCATGGCTTTGGTAGTGATAGTAAATTAAGATGAGCAAAATACAAAACTGTAAAAGCCTTATCTATGTAATAGTAACACTTTTTAATATAATAACACAATTTTAAATCTTATTTTTATGGGTTGAATTATGGGCATCAGAAGATATGTTGAGTCCTAACCCCCAGTACCTGCAAATTTGACCTTATTTGGAAATAAGGTCTTTGAAGATATAATCAAGTTAGTATCAGTTAATTAGGCTGCACCCTAATCCAATATGACTGATGTCCTTATAGGAAGAGAAAGGACACAAACATAGATACACACAGGCAGAATGCCGTGTGATTATGTAAGTAGAAATTAAAGTGATGAATCTACAATCCAAGGAATACCAAAGTTTGCCAGCAACACTAGAAGCTATGAGAATAACATGGAACGGATTCTCCCTTAGAAACTCCAGAGAAAACCAAACCTGCCAACATTTAGATTTTGGGTGTCTAGTCTCCAGAATTGTCTCCACAACCAGTTTCTGTTGTGAGGTAGCCATTTTGTGATATTTGTGACCATGGGCCTAGGAAATGTATACACTTATATTTTAAATTAGATTTATAATGTATGTTATATTTATCTATTGTATTTTTATAATTTGTAAATAATTTTTTAAAAATATATATTTATAAATTATATTTGATATAGTATTTTAAAATACATTGTGTTAATTTTATATCTTTCTTTAATAGAATATAAATTATTTATGCAAATTTACTGCTTTTTATTTAAAACTTCCTTGCATTAACCTGGATGGAGCTGGAGCCTATTCTTCTAAGTGCAGTATCACAAAAATGGAAAAGCAAAACCACAAGTACTCACCATTAAATTGGTACTAATTGATCAAAACTGATGTGCACATATCGAAGTAACAGCCATCAGAAATCAAGCAGGTGGGGGGGAGGGGATGGATAAAATCATACCTAAGGGGTACAATGTACACTATGTGGGGAATGAGCACATGCAAAAGCAATTTATGTAACCAAATCGTTTGTACCCCCATAATATTCTGAAATACATACATAAATAAAACTTCCTTGCTATCCCTTGCCCACTCCATAGTAAACTAATGTTTTGTGAGAATACTGTTTCTGTTTTACTATTCTTATTTATTCTTGGGTAGAGTTAAGAAAAAAAATCAGAAAAGCCATTATCTTGAGTATTCAAAGAAAATAAATTAACATTTAAGTAGATTTAATAAAAAAACAAATGACATGAGTTCATGAAATTTAACCTAAGATATAAACTATCATTTAAGTAAATTATTTATCAATTTATTTATTCAAAAAATAGTTATTAAACACTTAGTAATTATAAATAAAACAGTGAAAGAAACAGATAACAAATTTGCCCTAGGACTTTGTGTTAATATTACTGTGGGAACAAAAGTTAGACAGTTGTTTCAGTTCATTTTGTGCTGCTATAACAGAATACTACAGACTGGGTAATTTATTATGAACAAAAATTTATTTGGCTCATGGTTCTGGAGAGTGAGATGTCCAAGACTGAAGGCCCCCAACTAATGGGGGCCTTTTTGCTACATCATAACATGAAGGAAAGCATCACATGGACAAAAGAGAGCAAGAGATTATAATTGTCATTAATTCATTCATAAGGGTAAAGCCCTCATGACGTGAACACCTCCCATTAGGCACCAACTCTGAACATGGTTTCATTGAAGATTAAGTTTCCAAAATATCCTTTTTGTAGGACACATTTAAATTATAGCAACAACGAAAACGGATATAATTCAATGGTGATGATTGCTATGAAAAAGATGACAAATGATTAGCATAGAGTGGAAGGACTACTTTAAATAGGGTGGTCAAAGAAGACCTTTCTGAGGAGCTGACATTGAGGAAGAGACTTGAATGGTGAGAAGAAGCCAGCTATGCAAAGTTCTGGAGGAAAAGCCTTTCAGACAGAGAGAAAAACAAATATAAAGACCCAAAGGCAGCAATTAGATAAGCATGGTCAATGAAGTGGAAGGTCACTATGGCTGTGGCATAGTAAGCAAGTGGGAAAGATACAGGAGATGAGGTCAGAAAGATAATGGGGCCGGGCGCGGTGGCTCATGCCTATAATCCTAGCACTCTGGGAGGCCGAGGCAGGAGGGTCTTTTGAGCTCAGGAGTTTGAGGCTGGCCTGCACAAGAGTGAGACCCCGTCTCTATTAAAAAATAGAAAGAAATTAGCTGGACAACTAAAAATATATTGAAAAAATTAGCTGGGCATGGTGGCACATGCCTGTAGTCCCAGCTATTCGGGAGGCTGAGGTGGAAGGATCGCTTGATCCCAGGAGTTTGAGGTTGCTGTGAGCTAGGCTGAAGCCACGATACTCTAGCCTGGGCAACAGACTGAGACTGTTGTTTCAAAAAAGAAAGATAATGGGATGCAAGATCAGGTAAGGCCCTCCAGGCCATTTTAAAAAGTCCAGCTTTCCTTACATACTTGGTTGAGACATTTAAGCTAGTCTGTGCACAGGCTACCTATGTGTGATTGGTGGACTACTGTGTGTCTGAGCACAACTACTAAAACCTCTGGTGCCTCTAGGTAGTTAAATTCAAGAAAAATGCAGATGTGGAAAAAGTATATGAGTTCCTGTGTAAAAGAGAGTTTAGTAATCACCAGGTTGGGAGATCAAGAGATCAATATCACATAAAAGACAGCTTCAAGGTGAGTCATGACTCAGAAAACTAGAAGACATACCATAGACAGACTACAACAATTGTATAGTTAAAAGTAATCTGGAGTCAAAGGTAAATTGATAGATTTATGCGAGTCAAGTATAGATGCTGAAAGGCAAAATGACATATGTGGTCAGTAGTCTGTAATGGGAAGAATAAAATGCCAAAGCAATCAAATGTAAAGCTCTAGAAGTCAAGGAGAAATTAATTTTCTTAAGATCTAGTTTTTTTGTTTGTTTGTTTGTTTTGTTTGTTTGTTTTTACAGTTCCTACTATATATAATAGAACCAGTCTCAGGATATAGCCAGTGCAAATGTGGCAGAGCAGATCCAGAAAGAGCAGTAGGGCTAGTGTGCCATGCTTGTGTCTTGCATTACCTTGAGAAAAGCCGTTGATTGTGACTGTGAAGGTATTATATGCATATGTGCCTTTTGAGACCTATGTAATAGTAAAGATAGATGGAGTCCTAATGCAATTTACATAATAGAGATTTTTGTCTTCTTGCTCTTGGCTATTTTAAGCACAAAACATGTTTAAATATTTTTTTAAATATAACCTTTTTTCTGACAATGCCATCATAAGGAGAACAAAGAAACTTCAATCATTGTTCTTCTAGCTCTTGGCAAAGACAAGTATGTACAGAGATTTAAAAAAGGGGACCACTAAAGTCAGAAAAAGATACTGGCCTCTAAGAATACATTTAAAAATCTCCTAATTAGCATTCTTTAGAGTTACTGTCAAGTGTGGGGACCAGATGTCAGCTCCATGTTCCCTAGTTCTTGGTTCCCAATACGGAAGAATGATTACTGGTACTGAGTCAACAGAGCAAATGAGCAGACCAAGCGGATGCAAGCAGGCAAAATACCAAAGTTTGTTAAAGCGTAGTCCATTCCAGAGAAGGAATGGGTCACCACCCCCGCACCAGTGGAGGAGACCCTGAGTTTAAAAAGATTTTCCCATTAATGCTAATTCCCTAATTTTATGTTAACTGGGGGGGGTGCAGAATAATCCTGGTTTTTCTTGGAAAGGAGTGGAGAATTCCCAGAACTGTGAACCCTACACATTTTTAACCTTGCAAGGCAATTTCTGGTGGTTACCCTGGTATTTGTAAACTGTCCTGGCGCTGATGGGTGTGATTTTTACAATGTTAATGAGGGTAGGTCACTTGAGGATACTGTCACCTTACTTGTGTGCATGCTCCAGAGACCCTCATTTGTGGCCTTGATCTTATCTCCACTTTGGGGACTTTCTATCTCTTTCTGGTTGATCAGTCCTTGGGGACCCCTTATTGTAGACCAAATATCTGCTCTTGGAAGCCCTCTTGATGTGTTATCTGTTCTTTTTTAGAAGCCCCATTTGGTCAATTTGTTCCTTCTAGTAGACAAAGCATCTCCTAACTCATCTATTTCTCAATGGAAACCCCTAGACAAAGCATCTGTTCCCCTTCCTCTTTGTCCCAACCTAATAGTTAATAAGTGAATCATTGCATAGTCTGGGTCATTTTCCTCACATACTTGAAGTAAGTGGTGTGAGACCAAGTAACTGAGAGCAATTGATTATATTTCTGTTGCACAAAAACAACCTTATATACTTTTGACAAGACTTATAGAAGTGATAAAGAACTCCTTTGTTAATGAGGTAATTTTTTAGCCTACAAAAATTAAAAGCCTACCTCAAAATTACACTAGAGGAATAAACATGATCATACTTATTGCATATTTTTCTTTGATTCCTTTTCTTGAAAGCAAAACACTAATTTATAACAAGGTTTAGTGAAAAATCAACATTGTCTTGGAAATTTTGGCTGTGAAACTATGTAAAATAATATTCTAATAAAAATGGCTGCAGTTATTTGAATATGTTTATGCTAACTTATGGTGTGCAGATATTATTTCATTAAATCTTTCTTGTTGCCCTGTGAAATATAGGTATTATTATTTTACCATCTTACAGATTGTTAGGTAGGGATCAAATCTGCAGGTAATGGGTGTAGGCCAGGAGGGTGGTTCCTGTGGGTGGAAAAGCCAGGGACCAATCAGGGGAAGGGACTGCAGGAAAGCGCAGAACACCTGATAATCATTTGGTAATATCCCAGACTTCCTGTAAACCCTCCTCCAGACCAGGCCTATAAAAGGAAACCACCTGGGAGTCCTCCACATCTTTCTTTTTCCGCTCGTGTGGACTAACCCATTCCTCTCTCTGGAACATATTTTCACTTTGGGTAGCTTCCTGTTTTACTTTTACTTTGTATAGTTTCTTTCTTTTCTGTAATAAACTGTTTGTGTGGGATTGTTTTGTATTTGTGATGACTTCATCATTGGCTCAACTCGATACCAGTACTCACTCTTGACACTGGAACTGAGGACCAAGGAACATTTAAATGGACCTAACAAGATGAGGCAACTGAGAGACAGAGTGGTAAAGTATTTTGACCAAGGTCCCACAGCTAGTAAATGGTAGAGCTGGTTATCAAAACAAAATTTATATCTGGATGCAGTGGCTCACACCTATAATCCTAGCAAAATGCTGGAGGATTGCTTGAGGCCAGGAGTTCGAGACCAGCCTGAGCAATATGGCGAGATTTGTCTTGACAAAAAATAGAAAAAATTAGCAGGATGTGGGGGTTCATGTCTGTAGTCCCAGCTACTCAGGAGGCCGAGGCAGGGGGAATACTTGAGCCCAGGAATTTGAGGTTGCAGTGAGCTATGATACCACTGCACTCTAGCACAGGCACCAGAGCAAGACCCTGCCTCAAAAAATAAAAATAAAAAAATAACAAAAACAATATTTATGTGACTCCAGAGTATCATAATTCTTAACCCCTAAGCCATGTTGTCATTCAGTCTAAAGACACTTAGGGTGAGGTACTGGCTAGATCGGTACCATTTATCATGGTCTTGATAAACCAGGATTACCTTCAAGGCCTGCTTCTCTGCCCTAAGGATATTTTTTGTTACAATTTCCTACTAAGAATATTAAAGATCAGTTCTAGGTCTGGAAAAAGCTCTGCCTCTTTATATTTGTGTGAAGTTTGCCAAGTCACTTTGCTAAACGTAAGTTTTTGTGGTGGACGGAATAATGGACCCCAAAAATGCCCCTGCCCTATTCACTTGAACCTGTGAATGTGTTACCTCACATGGTTAAATAAATAAATAAATAAACTTTGCAGATGTGATCTTAAGTGTTTTTTTTATGGTTTTACATTTTTTATTTTTTTAAATTATTTCAGCATATTGTGGGGGTACAAAACTTTAGGTTACATATATTGTCCTTGCCCCCCACACCCTGAGTCAGAGCTTCAAGAGTGTCTATCCCCTAGACAGTGCACATCGCACTCATTATGTATGTGTATACCCAACCCCCCCTTAAATTAAGTGTTCTGAGATGAGCAGATTATCCCAGATTATTCATGTGGGCCCAGTGTAATCACAAGGGTTCTTGTAAGAGGGAGGTAGGAGGATCAGTCAGAGAAGGAGGTATGAGGATGGAAGCACAGGTCACAGTGATCCCGGGCCTTGAGGCAAGGAATACAAGCAGCGTCTAGAAGCAAGGAAATGGATTCTCTCCTAGAACATCCAGAGGGAACATAGCCCTGCTGACACCTTGATTTTAGCCTAGTGACACACATTTTAGATTTCTGATCTCCAGAACTTTAAGAAAATACATTTGCGTTGTTCTAAGCCACTAAGTTTGCATTAAAATTTTACAACAATAACAACAGGGGGTTCCTATGATGGCGGAGTGGAGGTGGCCTCCTGGATTTGTGCTCCCGGAGAGGAAGGCATGGATCTTGGCCTGCCACAACTCTAGAGGATTGGTCCTCTGCAAGAAAAGCAGTGTGAATCCACAGAGAATCAGCGTGGGACACAGAGAGCAAGAAAAGACTGAGGTGAACGGGAAATAAGATCTCGAAAATTTGGAGAGTGCAGGACGAACAATAGAGAGCGGAGTGTGGGACGGCTGTACCCGCGTAACCAGCGACTGAGGTGGGTTCAGCCCCACAGGAAAGTGGCTTGTTTTCCCCACTGACCTCCACACCCACTCAATTAGGGATCTGCCTGAAGTCAGTGCAGAATCACCATGGGAGATGTGGGGCTCTATGGAGAGGAGACATTAACGGCAAACAGCTTGGACTCCAGGAGTTATGCGCCAGGACAGTGCTTGGTGGGGGAGGGACAGATCTACGCTAAGGTGAAAGGCAGCGAGGAGATGCCAGGAATTACAGCTTTTATTCGGTGGCGCTCTAGCCGGGGAGCTACTGTGGGCTCCTGAGCTGGCCAGGCCCCCGGCTCTGGTGCCTGCTGGACCCTGAACATTCACCCCCAGCAACAGCTATCTGCAGCCAGGCAGTCGCGATCTTAGGGTCCACAGCCTAGCAGCTGCAGAGCCATAGGGTGCCAGGCGGCTCCCTCCCCTAGTCTGTGGACCTCTCTAGGAGCCCCGTCCTTGTGTGACTACTGAGTGCTTCCCCAGTTGCAAGAGTGTTGAGCCTGGACCTTGGGAACATTAGAGTGGGGGCAGACCTTTGCCTGCGGGAGCTGCAGCAGCAGGGGCGCTGGGAAAGCAAGGGCACCGCCCCCTCCCCCTAGCCAGTGTCTTTCCTGCAGAAAAAGGCAGAAACCACCCCTCCAGAGGAAGAACCCCCCCAAAAAAAAATAAAAAGAGAGACAGACTTTTTCCCTGCAACTAGTGTGAATCCTGGCTGCTAACTGAAACTCCACAACACAGTGACTTAACTTGCCAAACCTGTCTTAGGTCAAACCAATCCTCTGGGACTGGACCCGTCAGGCGCAGGCCCCCAACTGAGGCAGAAAAAACTCTAAACAATACAAAACAGGCTCCCCCTAGTGACAAAGGAAGCAACATACCCAGATTGCTTCACAGCCTAAGAACAGAGTACAAGGCCTGCTGCTATCTAGACTAAAGCTGTAAGAAGAGATCTAATGATTCATCCAGATGGGAAGGGCTCAGCAAAAGAACACAGAGAGTATAGAGAATCAAACGGAAATATCGCCCCCAAAGAGGAATACCAGCTCTCTACCAATTGACACAAACCAGATTCAAAATACCAACATGTCACAGGAAGAAGTTAAAACATGGATCATAAATAAGCTGAACATTATACAAGAAAAAATGGATAACCAACACAAAGAAACCACAAAAAAGATCCAGGACTTGGAAAAAAAATTCACTAAAGACATCGAAATATCGAAGAAAAATCAAAATGAACTCCTGGAAATGAAGAATTTATTGAGGGAGCTACAAAACACAGTGGAAAGTCTCAAGAGCAGGGTAGATCAAACAGAAGAAAGAATCTCAGAGATCGAAGCTAACACTTTCTAATTAAATAAGTCAGTCACAGAGATGGAGCCAAGAAATAAGAGAAAAGATAAGAATCTACAAGAAATGTGGGATTATGTGAAGAAGCCTAACGTGAGAGTTATCGGCATTCCTGAGGGTGAAGAAGACAATAAGCAAGGGTTGGATAAGCTATTTGAAGACATAATTGAGGAAAATTTCCCGGGCCTTGCCAAAACTCTAGATATACAGGTTCAAGAAGCTCAAAGAACCCCTGGGAGATACACAGCAAATAGGAAAACACCACGCTACGTAGTCATCACACTGACCAAAATATCCAATAAAGAGACCCTTCTTCAAGCTGTAAGGAGAAAGAAACAAGTAACATACAAAAGAAAGCCCATTAGAATTATGCCAGATTTCTCAACTGAAACCTTACAAGCAAGAAAAGGTTGGGCCCCCATTCTCACTCTTCTGAAACAGAATAATGCCCAGCCTGGAATCTTGTACCCAGCTAAGCTAACTTTTCTATATGAAGGAGAAATGAAGACATTCTCAGATAAACAAGGACTGAGGGAATTCACCAAGACAAGACCAGCCCTCCAAGAAGTACTCAAAAGAGAGTTACACATTGACCAGCACAAGAAAGACCCACAAATGTAAAACTACTCAAGAGCTAAAGATCAAATCCCAGCTACCACAATGGCTCAAGAGAGAAAACATAGCAATGAAGTTCTACCCAATAAGATGAACAGAATTCTGTCCCACTTATCAATTCTCTCAGTAAATGTGAATGGCTTGAATTCCCCACTCAAGAGACATAGACTGGACCAATGGATAAAAAAACCACAAACCGAGTATCCGCTGTCTTCAGGAAACTCACCTAACCTGCAAAGACGCATTTAGACTGAAAATAAAAGGATAGAAATTGATATTTCAAGCAAATGATAGACAAAAGAAAGCTGGCGTGGCAGTTTTAATTTCCAATAACTTAGTTTTTAAACCAACAAAAGTAATAAAAGACAAAGATGGTTACTATATACTGGTTACAGCAAGATGACATAACTATACTTAGCTGCATACCCAACTTAGCTGCACCCAGATTCATAAAGCAAATGCTACTTGATCTGAACCAAATGATAGATAATAATACTGTAATAGCTGGAGACTTTAACATCTCACTGACAGTACAGGACAGATCCTCCAAACAAAAAATAAACAAAGAAATAATGGACTTAAATAGAACAATTAGGCCCGACTAACATCTATAGGACAATCTACCCAAAATCCACTGAATATACATTCTTCTGATCAACTGATGGGACATTCTCTAAGATTGACCATATCCTAGGACATAAAGCATGTCTTACAAAATTAAAAAAATAGAAATTATACCATGCATCTTCTCAGATCACAGCCGAATAAAAGTAATAATGAACCCTAACAGAAATTCTCATTCCTACTTAAAGTGATGGAAGCTAAACAACCTTCTCCTGAAGGATTATTTTATACATGAAGAAATCAAGACAGAAATCAAAGGATTCTTTGAATTAAACAACAAAGGAGACACAACTTATCAAAATCTGTGGGACACAGCTAAAGCAGTCCTGAGAGGAAAATTCATTTCCATAAATGCCGATATCAAAAAGGCAGAAAACTTACAAATAGACAACCTAATGAATAGACTCAAAGAGTTGGACAAAGAAGAACAGACCAACCCAAAACGCAGCAGAAGGCAAGAAAATATTAAAATCAAATCAGAACTAAATGAAAAGGACAACAAAAAAACCATAAGGGATATTAATGAAGCAAAAAGTTGGTTCTTTGAGAAGATAAACAAAATAGACACACCTTTGGCTAGACTAACCAAGAGCAGAAATAAAAAATCTGTAATAAGTTCCATCAGGAACATGAAAGGAGAAATCACAACCAATGCCAGAGAGATACACGATATCATCTATGAATTCAACAAAAATCTTCATGCACACAAACGGGAAAATGTGCAGGAAATGCACAAATTTTTAGAAACACATAGCCTTCCCAGGCTCAACCAGGAAGCAATAGAATTCCTGAATAGACCAATATCAAGAACTGAAATCGAAACAGCAATAAAAAACCTTCCCAAAAAGAAAAGCCCTGGTCCAGATGGGTTCACACCTGAGTTTTACCACACCTACAAAGAAGAACTGGGGCCCATCCTACATAAACTATTCTCCACTATTGGGAAGGATGGAATTCTCCCCAACACATTTTACTAAGCCAAAATAACATTGATACCAAAACCAGGAAAGGATGCAAGGAAAAAAGAAAACTACAGACCAATATCTCTTATGAACATAGATGCAAAAATTCTCAATAAAATCCTAGCAAATCGAATCCAAGTGTTTATCAAAAAAATAATTCATCACGACCACGTGGGCTTCATCCCAGAGATGCAGGGATGGTTTAACATATGCAAACCTATAAATGTAATTCACCACATAAATGGAAGCAAAAATAAAGATCATATGATCCTCTCAATAGATGCAGAAAAAGCATTTGACAAAATTCAAAACCCTTTTATGATAAGAACGCTTAACAAAATAGGCATAAAAATGATACAGGCCATAAAAATGATACAGGCCATAAAAATGATACAGGCCATATATGACAAACCCACAGCCACCATCATATTGAATGGGGAAAAATTGAAAGCATTCCCACTTAGAACTGGAACCAAACAAGGCTGCCCACTGTCCCCATTACTTTTCAACATAGTATTGGAAGTCCTTGCAAGAGCTATCAGGCAAGAGAGCAGAATCAAGGGAGTCCAAATAGGGGCAGAAGAGTTCAAACTCTCATTCTTTGATGATGGTATGATGATATATCTCGAAAATCCCAAGGATTCAACCAAGAGACTCCTGGAATTGATCAATGAATTTAGTAAAGGCTCAGGTTACAAAATCAATACACACAAATCAGAGGCATTCATATATGCCAATAACAGTCAATCAGAGAACCAAATTAAGGACTCAATACCCTTCAAAATAGCAACAAAAAATGAAATACATAGAAATATATTTACCTAAAGACGTAGAGGACCTCTATAGGGAGAACTATGAAATACTGAGGATGGCAATTGCAGAACATGTAAATAGGTGGAAAACCATACCATGCTCCTGGATTGGAGGAATCAACATTGTTAAAATGTCTATACTGCCCAAAGTGATCTACATATTCAGTGCAATCCCTATTTAATTACCAACGTCATTTTTCACAAATATAGAAAAAATAATTATACACTTTGTATGGAATCAGAGAAGACCCCTTTTAGCAAAAGCAATTTTAAGCAATAAAAACAAAATGAGAGGTATTAATTTGCTAGACTTCAAACTATACTACAAGGCTGTGGTTCTTAAAACTGCTTGGTATTGGCACAAGTGCAGGGACACAGACCAGTGGAACAGAACAGAAAATCCAAATATAAAACCATCCTCATATAGCCATCTAATCTTTGACAAAGCAGACAAAAACATACTCTGGGGACAAGAATCCTTATTCAATAAATGGTGCAGGGAATATTGGATAGCCATATGTAGAAGACTGAAACAGGACCCACAACTTTCACCTCTCACAAAAATCAAATCACAGTGGATAACAGACTTAAACCTTAGGTGTCAAATGATTAGAATTGTAGAAGAGAATGTAGGAAAGAGTCTTACAGACATTGGCCTTGGAAAAGAATTTATGAAGAAGACCCCTAAGGCAATCACAGCAACAACAAAAATAAATAAATGGGGCCTGATTAAATTAAAATGCTTCTGGACAGCCAAAGAAACAGTCAGGAGAATAAACAGACAACCTACAGAACGGGAAAAAATTTTCGCATACTACACATCAGAGAAAGGACTGATAACAAGAATCTATTTACAACTCAGGAAAATCAGTAAGAGAAACTCGAACAACCCTATCAAAAAGTGGGCAAATGACATGAATAGTAATTTTTCAAAAGAAGATATAAGAATGGCTAACAAACATATGAAAAAATGCTCAACATCCCTAATCATCAGGGAAATGCAAATCAAAACCACAATGAGATATCACTTAACTCCAGTGAGTATGGCCTTTATCAAAAAGTCCCAAAACAACACATGTTGGTGTGGATCGGAGAGACAGGTACACTCATACACTGCTGGTGGGACTGTAATCTAGTGCAACCCCTGTGGAAAGCAATATGGAGATACCTTAAACAGATTCAAGTAGACCTACCATTCAATCCAGCAATCCCATTATTGGGCATCTACCCAAAGGAATAAAAGTCATTCTATAACAAAGACACCTGTACCTGAATGTTTATAGCAGCACAGTTCACAATTGCAAAGATGTGGAATCAACCCCAATGCCCATCAGTTTATGAGTGGATTAGTAAATTGTGGTATATGTATACCATGGAGTATTACTCAGCTATAAGAAATAATGGTGATATAGAATCCCTTTTGTTCTCCTGGAGAGAGTTGGAACCCATTCTATTAAGTGAAGTATCCCAAGAATGGAAAAACAAGCACCACAGGTACTCACCAGCAAATTGGTTTCCCTGATCATCATCTAAGTGCACATTTGGGAATAACACCAATTGGGTATCGGACTGAGGTAGGGGGTGGGGAGAGGGGATGAGTGTATAACTACATGATGAGTATGATGTGCACTGCCTGGGGAATGGTCATGCTTGAATATTCTGACACGGTGGTATGGGGTGGGGGAAGAGGATGGGAGTATAACTACATGATGAGTGCAATGTGCACTGTCTGGGGAATGGACACGCTTAAATTTCTGCCTTGGGGTGATTAGTGGGACATGGGCAATATATATATCCTGAACTTTTGTACCCCCATGATGATAAGCTGAAATAAAAAAAAAATAGAATCAAATACAGTTTATTTGTAAAATATGTGTAATAGTGACCTAATAGAATTGCGATGAGGCATTAAAGAGAAGGAAATGAGATCTTTGATTGCATATAAGGGAGTTAGAGAATATAGGAATAGCATGTGAGATATTCTCTGGAAGCCCAGAGAACATTCATGTAGGACATAATCCAGCCGTTCCATCCTAGGCCTCCACATGAGGCCTCAGAGGTAGTCAGACAAGAAGGAACTCAACCCGGTTTTCTCCTCCTTCCCCATCCTCATCCACACCCCTCTCCCTGTCCCCAAGGCCTTTTGGGATCTGGCCCTGCTTTTCTCTCCCTTCTCATCTCTGTTTGATCTCTCCCTCTTTCCCTTCACTTCAGCCAGACTTTCTGTCCCATATTCTCTCTCCTTGATGTTTAGTCTCCTTGGAACTCCCTTGTATCATTGCAGAACTGTCTTGTCTTTTAAACCTCAACTGAAATGATACCTCTTTCTGAAAGGAATTTCCAGATAACTCAAACCAGAGGAAACTTCACTGCTACTCTCTACCCACTTCCTTAACTTCTCTGCTTTGCACTGCTTAGCAGAACCTGAAGTGTATCCAAATACATTGAAAGTATTTGTGTCTAGATTTCTTTTCTCTCTAACTTATAAAGAATGTAAGGTACTTGAGGACACTGTATTTCTCAATGCTACATCCTCAGAAGCTAAAAGGCACATAATTATGTACGTAATAAATTTCTATTGACTGACCAAATGACTGAAGACAACACTGCTTGCACATATTTTGAGAAATTAAGTTAACAAAGTTCCTTTTTGTTTAAGCCAATTTGAGAGAGAGTTTTCTGTATTTGTATCCTGACTAATTCAGCTTCCCCCACCCAGTATATCTATCTATCCATCTGTATATATTAAAAATCAGACAGCAGAGTGAAGCATAAAGGATAAATGAACAATTATCTGAAAATTTCAACAGGTTGTCATTTTGTTCAATATATTTTATATATATAATATTTTGGGATGTTTTCCATTAACTAGTGTGTTTATATAACTATATCAATATCATATATTTTACTATTAATATAATCTATTCTAAGTATAATATGAATATATAATGCAGATATAATTAAATAATTAAAATAATCATTATCTAACACATAATAGCATTCAATATACTCTTGGAAATTATATTTGATGTGATGTAATGTAACAGTGTTTTTCATTTGACAGTTTCATGTAACAGTGTAATAGACGATGACTTCATGGAGGAGGGTGTGGCTATTGTGGACAAAGAGTGATCAGAGATGTTTCTTCAGTTTTGTGAGTTTTACACTGTAACATGAATTGATAAAAAGGAGCTTGCCACGAGAAAATCTCTTCCAAGAAGAGGAAATAGCTAGGAAAACTATTCCAAGAGAAGAACTACTAATAGCTTGGCATGACAAAAAGGAGGCTGATGTGGCTAAATTTCTTTCCTCAGAGACAAGTTGAAGCAAAGGAAGAAGTTATCAGACAAACATGAGGTCAGAAGGGCCTAGGATATGGGAAGAAAAACACTTGAATTCCTTTCTAACTGCAGTGGGCAGAGAGTTTTAACCAGGAGAGGTGATTGAATTGCTTTGGATTTTTAAAATATCACGTTGGATTTACTGTGGAGATTTTCATGGCAACCACTTCACATTATTATTCCCATCAAATCCATATTGGGTTTATTCTTTTTTTCCTTTTTAAAAAATTTTAATAGATTTAGGAAGTACAAGTTGAATTCCATTACATGTATATGTTACATAGTGGTGAAGTCTTGGCTATTGTAACCATCCCCCGAATAGTGTCCACTGTACATCATAGGTAATTTTTCATCCCTCACCTTCTCCCACCCTCCCTCTTTGTGAGTCTCCATGGTTTAGCTTCCACTTATGAGAACATGCAGTATTCCTACTGAATATATTAATATTAGGTTTATTTCTAAGAATTAAGTTTAGTGTTGTTGTATTGCTGTTGATTTTGTTGCTACTGTTTTGTGTATAATTGTGACTATTTTTTCTCATTATAGTCCTTAAGTAGTTATTGTTTAAATAGAGGAAATTATAGTTATTAAAAATATCTTGTCACTTATTCTTTTTTAATGCTGGTATTTCTTCGGTTGACTCTGTTAGAGCTATCCAGGTGAAATGTTATATAATCTGCAAATAATGTTTCTTTTTCCTTCTACTTTCTGATATCTGTGCCTATTATTCTGTGCCCTGATGGAATTGCACTGTCTGGCATTTTCATAGGAATGTGAAGTACTAGTTCTCACAAACACTCTTGCTTGGTGCCTGACCTAAGTGCAATAGTCCTGTGTCCAAGACTGCCAGTTATCCAGCAATCCCTTTTTTAGTGCTAGAAAACTTGGAGTGGATCTGGGTGCATGGATATCAAGACTACATTCCCCAGCTTCCTTTGCAACTACCTGGCCATGTGACTGAATTCTGATGAGTTGTGAGTAGTGATGTACCATTTCCAGATCTTGCTCTTTAAAGAAATGGATGTCTGTTCCCATTTTTATTTATATTATCTGGTAAAATCTTGCCAGAGATCTTTCCTTTCAACCTTTCTGAATGACATTGCTTTGACAGATTTGTGTTTACTTGTATAAATAGAATTCTATTGGTTATTATTATTAATTTGTCTAACAACGAATCTTTCTCATTAAATGGGGGGCTGATTGAACTTACACATTTGTTCTCACTCATCATCTTACTTCATTTTTTAAATTTTATTTAGCCTGTTCTGTTTCAATTTCCATCTGGGCAATACCAAAGATGTCAACTAATTTTTAATTCTACTAAGTTTTAGTTTCATATTTTTAAAATGAACAACTTAAAATTTTCAAAATACAGAAGAGGTTCTTCAAATTTTCCTCTATCAAATATTAATAGCCACAGTTGATGTCTCTTCAGAGTTTTCTTTGCATTTTCTCGGGTATTTATAGGCATCATATCATTTAACTCTCATGACCACCTTGTGAGGTAGGCACACTTCTCATCCCCAATTTGAAGAAGAAAAAGCTGGATTTGAGAGGAGTCCACTATTGGGCCAGGGTCACATGACTATTTCTTGTTAAGGCTACTTTCAAAATAAGTTTTTATTGGTTCTGAAGGTCAAAATCATATGTTAAAGTAAGGAAATTATTACACTTCTACTTCTTTCCAATCTCAGTCCCACAGTTAGAAAACATAATTCTAAGTCAGTGATCCTAATGTTGAATCTGCTTAATATGTATATATGTGTGTATATAATTTTAATATTAATGTTTGATTACTATATGTACAAAAACATGTATATATGTGAAAACACACACGTGTGTGTGTGTATATATGTATATATATATATAATCTCTTTGTTCTTTATTCATTATGTTGTTTTAATGTTTCCCAAACTTACACTTTAGGTCACTGATTCAAGTTTCTACAGGGTTGACAATGTTCTTTATTGCTTCTGATTGATTTTAGAGTTATCTTTTAAATTTATCATTTGTTAAATATCACCTATGATCTATTTCTTCAGCCACTACTAGAAGCTGGCAAAATGCTATTTAGCTCTCTTTGTCTGCTATATTTTTGTTCTTTCCGCTCTTCCATTATAGAGCATCTTACATATAGATCCCATGTTGTTATCATTTGCTTTTTGTTATTTATTTTGAACTGGGATCATGTGTTGCCTCAAATAGTGTGAATGCATTTTCCTTGATATCTCTGTTGGCTTATGTAGCAATTTTTGACTTGACCTTCTCTCTCTACTTTGAACACTGGTTCTCAAACATGGATGTTAAAAATACAGTGTCAATCTTCACTCCAGACCTACTAAATCAACCTTCAGTTTGGAGTTTGGAATGTGTCTTTTTAGCCAAAACTGGTCTGCCAATCTGCACTGTGAACCAATGCTTTGGGTGTATTGTTTGTATTTTTTATTCAATCATTCTGCTCCTTTTTGGGGACAAGAGTCTTGAGGGGCAGTGAGGTGCTATCTGGGACTGTGAGCAGTTGCATTCAGGGAGTTTCTTCTTTGTTGCTAGTTGTCTGATGTTTTTCCCTGCCTTGCCTTGGGGTCAGCTGCTCCATGTTGGAGAGCGTACTCTCTTATCTGTTGGTGGATAATGCCCTTTTTGTGTTTCAGTTTATTTCCTCTCAGAGTGAGGAATCCATTTTCATGAAAAATGTCCAGGGTTGATGGGGTTTCTGTTTTATGTGAATCTATGTATTTTACCTGTCCAGAAAGCTGTTTGTGTCTGTAGGTCTCAGGAGATAACTTCTATTTCTCTTTGAAATTTTGCCTGGTTAGAAAGAAGAGGGACTATAGGTTGGCAGATAGATAGGTGGGTAGGCAATCACATAGATTATATGGCTTTGCATCTCGTCCAACAGTTAGCTTTGTAGGGCTGATTATTTGTATTAGAGAAACAAGCTCGACACAGTGCAGTCTACATTGTTTCTAGTTCTGCTCAAGTCTAATTTCCTTGCTTCTTCCAATTGAGAGATGTGGACCAAAGTGGTGTTAGGGGTGGCACATTTATTTTTGAGTCTTCTTTCAACCTGGACCAAATTATATTATATCTGAATCATACCTCTAGTAGAGTATTGTATGAGACAGTTAAGTTCCAAGTTTAAACATTGATGAATTCTTTCTGTTCATTTTTTGTCAGTTATAGGATGAGAGGTTCTCAAAGTCCACACTATTTCTGCTGGCTTTCCTAGAAAGCCTCCCAACTTATTCATTATACTGAAGATTTTTCAGGAATCAGCAACAAAAAAATACTACACAGTATTCCTTGTTTAATGCCTAACTTCTATGCTTGAAATTCAATTAGAATAAAGCAAAAATTTCTAAAAATTCTGTGAATCAAGAGATCTCATTTGTGAGGTTGAGATGGCGTCATCTCTGGAGTCATACAGACTGATAGTAAGTTTCTGCTCTGCCACTTATGGATGCTCTTATCTGGATCTGTAGTTTAATTTTTCTGAAACTCAGAACTCAGTTTTCTTTTTTTTTAACTCTGTAGAATGGAGACAACCATTATAACTACTTAACCTGATTTTTTCAACAAGGATTAAATGTGACAATATAAATGTGAAGTATTGAGCACAGTACCTGGCACAGGATGAGCTGTTTATACTATCAGTCTCTTTCTCCTTTACCTTGTTTACCCATTAATGGTGAGAAACAGCTGTAGATTTTCTAAAACATATATATATATATATGTACATATATATATATATGTAATTTTATAACTGAAACCCCCCCCAAACCCCTTTCAGTAGCATATTAAGGAATGAGCTACAGAGCTTTTCACCTTTGTCACTATTGACATTTTAGAACATATAATTCTTTGTGTTTTTTTTTTTTTTTTTGGAGAGGACTGTCCTGTGCAATTTAGGATGTTTAGCAGCATCACTAGCCTCTACCCACCAGATGCCGATAGCACCAACTACCACCTTGGTTATGATAAACAAAAATATCTCCAGACTGGAAAATGTCCCCTTGGAAGGGGTGCAAAGGTACCCCAAATTCAGCACTACTGAGCTAGAAAAACAAGGACATTGTTTTTGAAAATGGTAGGGACTTAAACCTCAAAATGTTGTTTGTAGCTTAGTACAGGTCTACCCTCAGCCTTTCCACCAATTTGGTGAGCTAGACTTTTCCGTGCTTAGATATCAGAGAAGGAATGTCAGAGTAGAAAGTAGGAAATAGAAGGAGGGTTTTCTCCATATAGAGGGAATAGAAAAGACTCAAGTCATAGTCAGAAGATCTCTTATGAGAAAATGCACAACTTCTGTGTTATCAAGGCCAAAAACACATTTCTCAGCTTAGGAAAGAGGCAAGTTGAGAAGAGTTTAGCAATCCTGGCTCTATTTCATTTTCTTGGTATATCTTGTGGAGCCATCAAGATTGTAGGAAAAACAATGCCTTAAATGCCTCAGGCAATTGTCATTGCCCAAAAATGAATTGCACAGAGTGTGGGATGATTTCAGTGTGCTCCAGAAGTTGAAAATAGAGCTCCTGGGAATGAAAGGGCCATAAGGATGGGCAGTAGGGGTGTCTCTGTTGTAACTGAGAGACAGGATGTTGGCTGTCTCAAATGATGCCAGAAAAATGATTAGTATGACTCCCTCACATGCAAACACACATACATAGCCACAGAAATATTGACTTTCAGCCCTGAAAATGTGGTAGAGATCTCTGAATTGGTTTCTGCCACCCTAGCAGAATGGTACATAAAAGATGAATTGTAGAAAATAATGAACCTTAAGTTTCTTTCTCCACTGAGTTTGTGAACTGAGATGCAAAATGCAATGTGTAAACTAGAAAGTCTTGCATGTACCAGAGGACCCAGACATAAAAGCACAGTTCAATTAGACAGTTCAACCATCACTTAAAAACTGCCTACTAGGTAACAAACCCCATGCCGGGTACCAAAAGAAGATAGACAGCCCCTCTGCCCTCATAGAGCCCCCAGATAAGTGGATGTATAAACAATTACAATTTTGGATATTAAGATCTGTGATAGGAGAGTGTGTTTAGGGCGATATGGGAGCACAGAAGGGGCACCTGGGCAGCATTGGTGGAAGGGCATAGGTGTCTCAGTTGCCTGAGGTTCACCTTAAACAATGTGTATTGTATCTAACATACACCAAAGCATAGCAACAGCTACCAATTACTGGGCCCACTTCAGGGCCAAATGTTATTGCATTTGAAAAGCACTGGAGATCTAGGCTTATAATTTACACAGATTTGGCATTTTAACTCCAGTGTATCTAGGCAAGCATTTAAAGTGCATTAGCACATAATTTAAGGACTAAATCTATGGCTTATGGTTGATTTGTTTGTGGAAATTAGTAACAAACCTTTTTAGAAACATTCATTTTGACAACTCTACAAAACTCCCCAGCTTCATGTGTGTATAGGGCAGCCCCCTGAAGCTCAGAGGGCCCGAAGTTTTATATCTGACTTTTTCAAATACAGCTGGCAAATCTGGTGGACACTGTTAGTCCCAAGGGATAAAGTCAGCCACAGTGACTATCTGGCAGGAGCAGCTCACAGAAAATGAGGTGATTATAAGTCCCGTGGTAGACTGCACAGTCTTCATTGCTCTGAGTCACGACAGCTCTGTTTCCTTCTTTAAAGCAGCCCTCTAAAAAGTCTTATGTTGTTAGGCTAATTAGATCTCCTCTTTGGATAGAATGCGTAATGAATAGCTGGGGATGTGATGTACACCTAGAATTCATTATTCACCTGCCAAGACCACACATACTCTCCAGACCTTGACAATTAGTAATCAGTTAATCATTCTGAGAGTAATCGGGCAGCTATAATTATCACCCCCTTCCTGAATCGTTTAGAGCCCAATGACTTGTTCCCTATGAATTATTTAATTCTACCTAGCAGGTTGACTTTACTACTGATTTGTGGCAATTTCTGGAGAAATGGTTTGATACTTACCATGTGAATCTGGGTTTTCATATGTATGTGCTTTGTAGGGTGGCCACATATAAGGCTTGACTGAATGATTGGAGAGTATTGTTATTGTAGGTGAAAGTAAAGCTACAGTGCTTATACTGATCAGTAGCTCTGATGTGAGTTCCTTAGGTAGGTATGACTCTTAAGTTAATATTTTGCAAATAGGTGCTATGTAAAACATTTCTAATTTGAGGAGAATTTAATGAATCTTTTCTTTAATTACAGGGTAAGAATGAAATGTTTCTTTTTCCTGTGGGGTTGATTAAGCATATCAATTATCCAATAAAAACAAGTATTTATTCATTATATCTTCTATACATTTTATTTTGTAAATATGAGTTGTTTATGTACATTTCTAATATAACAATTTCTGTACTAGCTTCTTAGTGTCTTTATAATCATCTCACCTATAACATTAATGCCTGCTTTTAACTCAGTAGTTCTCAACTGGGATTGATTTTGTCCTCAAGGGGACATTTGGCAATATCTAGAAATATTGTTGGTTGTCATAATGAGGGGCAGCAGCGGGTGCTACTGGGATCTAATACGTAGAGGCTGGGATGCTACTAAGTATACTATAGTGCAAAGGACAACTTCCTACAAAAAAGTGTTATCTTCCCCAAAATGTCAGTGGTGCCAAGATTGAGAAACCCTGATTTTAACCTAAAGTACCCAGAACTCTAAAAATGATTTTACTTTCTCAAAAACTTGATGCATATGTTCATCTGGTCAAAATGTGAATTGTGAAAACTCCTACTGAAGCATTTGTGTGGGGACACCTATTCTTTACCTATAAAATGATTGACAAGGAGGTTGAGAGATTGAGGTGGTTAGCCAAAACCTCACTGATGTTAGGAAATACTCAACCTCAAAAGTATCTGCTCATAGCATCTTAAACCACTACAGAAAATGATCTGTAACCTCTGAGAAAATTAATAGCTAAAACATAGCCTTTCCTAATTGGTTTTTATTTTGTGATCCAACAAATGATGAGTTTGAGACTGACCACGTCTTACAGTCTCATTTAATTTTCAAGAAAATATTTTCATAAGACTATCATCATAAAAGTGATTTAAGAAGGAGAAAGTTACACATAGAATAGGATTTAAAATTTTCCTGTCAAAGGAATATATTGGAAAAATATATAATTACATATTACTTGGACTTTGTTCTATGTAGCAAATTTTTTTCCAGACTTCTTTAAGAACATTTCATAAATTTAATATCATTGCTAACATCTCCATGTTAAGAAGATTTTCATACAAGTAATATTTCCTTATATTTCCAAATGTAAATTACCATATTAAAGTGATATGTTCAACATTTCTTTCCTTCAACCATTCTGGTTACAATTCAGCCTAATATCTCAGGAGACCTTCTGCAAAATGAGTCCATGGGTACTAAAGCTTTAGTGGGCTTTTCACATTAAAAAAAACACCCCAAGAACAAAAACAAAACAGACAAAAATGCTCAGTGAATATTTAATGAATAAGCTATTCTATTCAAGGGACTTGAGAATGGACCTTGTTCTGCTGGTTATTTTTCTTCTGTATTTTCAGCATCTGCCTTTATAGTGGCTAATTCACCATAGTTTATAAATATGTTCAATATTAAATGAAAATTTTAAGAATCATCAGCAACCATTTAAAAGATGAATTGTAAAAATAGGATAATAATTTGACTCTGACTTCTCTTCTTGCTTCTTTTCATCTCTCTCCTTTCATTTCCACTTAAGCTTCATAAGAGTAAAGCTTCTTGTCTGTTTCCTCTTACTCTCCAATAACTTTCTTCAGTATCATGCTCTCTGATTCCTGTCTTTACCATTCAGCTAAAGCTGTACTTTGCAAGATCACCAAGAACCTCATAATTATCAAATCCAAAATCTCTTTTTGGAGGTTTTAAGTCTCAACATAAATTTCATGTTCTTGGAGTGGACTTTCCTGACCACCTGACCTAAATCTCAAGACATTCTCAAGCATATAATCATATTTACTTTCCTGATATCCCTTAGTATGTGAAATAATTTTTTGGTCTTCATTTATATGTTTATTTTATTTCTTCCCCTCTTAGGTTATAAGCTTTTTGAGGGAAGGAACTTGGCTTGCTCACTAATTTATACCCAGCTCCTAAACTATGCCTAACGCATACATACTTAGCTTTCAAGAAATATCTGTTTACTGTCTGAGACTGATCAGTTTTCCACCTGTGTCCATTCCCTTCTTGGTGCTCTTTTCCTGGCTTTTGAGATAGCACCATTCCTTTACAGTCTCTTTTGATAACTTCCCAATGAGATGTGATCTCTTTGAAACCAGGGACTGCTATTAGCATGTTTTCTGGCACATGAAGGACCAGAGAACACTCACATGAAGTCCATCTATTTGGATTTTAGTATGAAAGATCTTAACTGAATTATGTGTTTAAGATGGTCTGTATTGAAGCAAGAAGAAGTGCATTTTTTTGGCGGGGAAGATGCTTATATGTGATTAGTGTGATAATTAGGTTTTGAAAAGAAATTTGGAAGTATATGAATACATGAATTACTTAGTACTATAGACTGCAGTTGTGTTTTGGTGCTTGGAATGTTATTTCAACAAAAACACAACACTCTTAAAACCAGTCAAATATGGGTAACTATACAAATGTCCAGAAATAGAAGACTGGTTCATGTATGGTACAATTAACTTGATTTGATTTACTATGCAGCTATTAAAATTATATTATAAATTATTATTATAAAGATAAGAATCTTGAAATATCTATTCTATGTTAACAAGGCATGATGCAATTCTGTGCATAGAATATGAGTAGAACTTTATAAATGTGTATAACAATGAAAACTAGTGAGGGATAAACAGACTATAATAGTAGCTGGGTAATTTTATGGGATTATGGATGTTTTGCTATTACTTTTCCAAATTCCCTGTGGCACTCTAACTTTTATATATTTAAAAAAAATTCAAAGCTAAATACACTTTAAAAAACCTGTACAAGTCAGGATGCACTCGTGTTGAAAATGTTAGAAGAGAGGTTGGTAGCAGTGTCATCTTTGTTAAAGTAGGAAATATATTCCCTATTACTCATGGCCTTTGAGATTCCCTTTGTGTTTAATGTATTCCACATCTAGATTCTCCTTTCAAGGTATCACACCCTGGAAATGTAAATAAATATTTAAATTACTCCCATGAAAGTGACTTCTTCCAGCTCACACAGTCAATCACTGGCAGATCTGGGGATGAAACCTCTCAATTTACACTCTTAGACTTCATAAACATCTCGAAAAGACTTCCTGTCTTCTAGAGTAGTAGCTATATAATGAAATGTTCTAAATTTATTAGACTAAAAGTCTTAAATTTTTGCTTTGATTGCTATTGCTCTAGGTGGCAATGAAAGTCATTCTAACTTCACTTGTAAAAGCCAGATTTGCTTGACACACGGGCTATGGAGTTTATTAAATTATTGCCTCTTCTCTCTCATTATAATTTTGAGAGTAAATCCATGTTCTTGAAATTTATTGCACCTGCATTTGTAGAGGCATACAGAAATGCGGCAATTGATTCATGAATAGGCTTTATCATGTAAATGAATGATGGCATGTCTCTAGTTCACAAGGTGGATAGAGTGACAGAAAACACACAAGTTCCAGATATGTGTATACAGTGGCTTTTAAAGGCTATATGGTTAGGGGGATATGGTTGGAAGAATGATCTGAGTCTGATGTATGAATTCATGGCCACGGCCACTACAGGCTGTCCACCACCCCATAGGAGTCAGGCCATTAACCTGGGATGTCAAATCTGCTACACAGAAGTACATTTTTCACCTCTGCGCACAAGAATGAATCATCATCAGCTAATTCAGGCAACTCAAATACTTCCTTATTAGTGGCTAGCCACATGCTTTTTGCATTGTTTTTCACGTGAATAAATTTATTATGAATATATTGTCTAATAATAGCAACACTGACCTAAACAAAAAGCTCATCTTCTCTAAAGAATACCTGTGAGGCCTGGAATTCAGAAATGCCAGATAAAACACAGGGCAAGAGAGTGTCACTGGAATAAAATCAGGGTAATTAATTGAAAGTATAGGGAAAAATAAACTTTCCAAACCTCTCTCACTCCATGCACAGAATACTCCCCAAATGGGCATACAACTACAGGTTGTCTATTTGATATAATGATAGTTTCCTTGGCTGTGAAGAAGCTTTTTAATTTGATTAGGTGAAATGTATTTATTTTTGGTGTTGCTGTGATTATTTTTGGAGTCTTCTTCAAAATTTTTTGCCGAGGCCAATGTCTATAAGAGTTTTTCCAACATTTTCTTCTAGAATTCTTATGCTTTCATGCCTTAGGTTTAATTGAGTCAGTTGTCTATCATGAATTGACTTTTGTGAGAGGTGAGAAGTGTGGATACTGTGTTTCAATCCTCTGCATGTGCCTATCCAATTTTCCCAGCACCATTTATTGAATAGGGATTCTTTTCCCCAGTGTATGTTTTTGTCTGCTTTGTCAAAGATCAGATGGCTATATGAGGATGGTTTTATATATGGCTTCTAAGCCCTGTTCCATTGGTCTATGTCTCTGTTCTTGCATCAGTACCATGCTGTTTTGGTTACATATAGCCTTGTAGTATAGCTTGAAGTCTGATAAAGTGATGACTCCCTATTTGTTCTTTTTGCTTAAGTTTTTGATATTGTTAGTTTTAATTTTAAATATATATACAAGAGAGTATATGTAACATATAAGTACAATGTAAATGAAGAAACAAACAGATATCTTTAGAAGTCTTAAGGAATATCACAATACCAGTACATTGAAAGCTTTATAGTGCTCTCCCCAGTCAAATTCCCTTATTCTGGGGTTACCACCACCTTTAAATTTATAGTATTCATTCCCCTGGTCTTCTTTTTGTCTTGTATGATGTTAATATCTCTCAATAATATATTTTTCAGTTGTCTCTGATTTTGAGCATTATATATATTGAGTCATACTGTATATGTTATTCTGACTCGTTTCCACCCAATATGATGTTTTGAAATTTAAGAATGTGGATACATACAATCATAGTTCATTCAGTTTCATTGCTGTATAGCATTCATTTTATGAATATACTACAATCTATGCATTACTATCCTTTTAGTGGGCATTTATGTTGTTTGGCAACAAATTCTTGCACTTTCTGTTGTCTCAGTATGTCATTACTTCACCATCACTCTTGAAAAATATTTAAACCAGGCATATAATTCTATGTTGACAGTTCTACCGCTTTGCTGTTCCCTTGTTTTGGAAAAGCCAGCTCTGAATCTAATTGCTATGTGTAAATTATCGTTTCCCTTTGGATGTTTTTAAGATATTCTGAGTGTCTTTGGTATTCTGCTCTTTCACTATAATGTGTCTAAGTGTGTATTTCTTTTTATTTATTCCACCCAAATTTCCTTGATCTTTCTGTATTTGCAGTGTTATGTCTTCAAAAATGATGGAAAAATACCACTCATCATTTTTAAAAATATTTCCTTGATTGATCCAATTTTCTATTATCTATTGAGATTTTAATTACATGTTTATTAGGTCTTCTCATTCAATAAACCATGTATTTTAATTTCTCTTTCAAATTTTAAATCTCTCTTTTACTAGGCAGTATTCCAGATAATTTATTCAGATTATTTTATTTCTAATTTTAAATATCTGTATAGTATTTGCATTAACTAGAAGCTTTTATTTAGAAGTAACATAAACCAATGCCAGCATTTCCAAGCATGTGATTCAGCCTTCCAGAAAAGCTTTGGAAATATCCCCTAGTACAATTGAACATTTTTTTCTCATTAGCTCACAAGTTATTTTATTTCTCAAAAGTAATTGGTAATTTTTTGAAATTGCTAACATTTTCAGACATTCTAGGCCATAAGATATATTTACTGATACAATATTTTCTTCATTGATATTTCCACTACAAGCTCCTCTGCATCAGCATTTTGAGTAATATAAAAAGGTAGTCTAGGGGCACTTTTTCACACTTAGTTTAATTTAGTCATGAATAATGTAAAGCGATGATTTGTAGGAAATCTTGAAAATAATTTTTCCAAATTTCGCATTTATTGCCAAGGACATTTTGTAAATGTACTTATAATTTTATTTAGACATAAATAAAGAATTAAATTAAACTGGAACTGAAAAGTTTGTTTTCTTTTGAGCACAAAACTTGAATACAGATTTTGGTTGTATACAACCACGTTTATGGTTATAAATGAGAACACTTTTTATGATGGCAGAAAAAAGATCCCTGAAATAAAATCAAAACTTTTCATAAGGCTTTGGTAAGAAATATATAAGTTATCTTTAAAGTTTTATATGTCAATATTAAACTTTTAGTTTTGCCAAATGGAAGTTTGCAAATACCATCATTTCAGCTCTAGTTATATTTCCAGTAAAGGAATTTATATATTGACAAAACTTAAGTTATACTTGAGTAGAAAATTTATTCAAGTGACTACATCCCTACTGACATTAAGTTTCTATATGCTAAAATTTAAATACTAAAAAATTTGCAGGTTAGACACATGAATCTCATTAAGTGAATGCTCTGTTGTAGTTGTTATGTTGTATGTCTTATTATTTTTTAGAAACTGATGGAATTAGTTACTGTGTCAGAGATATTTATTTTGTTGCTATTGTATTAAGTTCTTATGGGGAGAGAAAAAGCTTTGTAAGGTAGAATCTTTTAGTTGAAAATACATTTATGGTCAACTCTGTTTATGACCAAATCTTGGCACTGCCACTACCTAGCTGTATGCCTGACTAGTAATCTTTTCTGTGCTTCATTTTCCTCATTTGTAAATTGGATATGATAATACATATATGATAGCAGTGTAGTGAAAACTAAGTTATATAACAAATTTAAAGCATCTATGACAGTGTCTGATATCATGATTGAAAATTTATTATGTTTCAGTCTTTGCACTAGATGCTAAGATACAGAGAGGACAGTTAACTTCTAGCATGTAATAGGTAAGTCCATTTCCATCTATGTTATGGTTCTCGGCTCTATTCCATTTCAGATTCAGATTTACACAGCTTAATCAATAGCCCGTTCCCAGGTACTTTTAAATTCTTTTTTCTCCCTCACTAGTGCTTTCATAAATGAGTTCCAGTTACTTTCCATGTCTTTTCCAACTGATGGGATAATGTAATCATGCATTCAGAAATCTACAATGCCTTTCTGTCATGCTTGATTATGCATCTAAACTCTCTGGCCTATGAGGGGAACTGGCTGAGGAGGACTAAATATAGCTGAGCTGCTACTATATATAAATCACTGTGATTGACAGTATTTTATGGGTATTGAGACCTACCCATACTCCTTTTATAACAGTCTTGCCCTCCTATGGGATTGTGACCGGACAATGAGATGAAAATATTTAATAGTATATCCAATCAAGCTGCCTAAGTCCTGAGAAGGCTTGTGACACCTAAGTTAACCCATAGCCCATCCTTTACTTATTTATCATGCCTTCTTTTCTTCACCCCCAGTCAAGACCATAACACCATTTACTCATATCTCATATACTTTCATAGTATATTAGTTCTATTCTGGTTCAACAATATCTTAACAATACAGAGATGAGTGTATTAGGTACTCACAAGAGGAGGAATCTAGATCTGTGTACATAAGGTTTTTCACTGATCTTGTACATAATTTGACAATTGTTCTTTTTTGTGAGCTCCACTGTCAAATTATTAGTGACTTCTGCTGTTGCTGTCATTAGTTCTTCTGAAATGGGTCATATCACCCTCATTTCATGGGAAGCTGTAGTTCATTTCCACTGAACAAACTCTTGAGCCTCACTCTCCTCATTCACAATATAATGATAATGCTACCTGATTCATTGGGTTTATGGAATTAAGTAGAATAAAAAATAAGAGAAATCACCACAGTGCAATATGTAGTATATACTCAATAAATGGCAATTCTCCATAAATGAAAATACCTAAATAAAATCCCATTTATTCATATCAAATGTCGGATGAAGTTTAGAATAATATAATATAGAAATAGGGCAGTATGTTGAGAATCCTCTACTCTAGTGATTCTCAACTGTAGTCTGTGACACACTTGGATTTCTGAAGCTGTTGCATTACAGCGAGCAAGACCTTGTTACCTTCTTTCATCTGTTTCAACCAAAGCAGTGTAGTTGGATTTTGTAGGTTTCATTCACATCATAACTTCATTACCTTATAGAATCTGTCGTTCAGCACATTTACCTCACTCAATTCTTGATCTACCAGGTACATGTGCATTTGGAAGATGTTCATAAATCATTATGGATGGATTTTCTTAGTCACTGACCCAGTTCAGGCCTAGTTATAGATATAAAATGCTTCAGAGGAGATTCAATATTTTAGAAAGGGGGATATATATTACTGAGAAGTTTGTTCTCCAAACACAATGAAATTAAATTAGAAATCAACAACAGAAAGAATTTTGTGAAATAAGCAAATAATTGGAAATTAACACATGGACCAAAAACTCAATCACAAGGAGAATTATAAAATTTTTTTAGCTGAATTAAAATTAAAACAAAATATCAGAATTTATTGGGTTCAACTAAATAAGTGCTTAGAGGGAAATTTATAGCTAGGATGCTTGTACTATAAAAGAAGAAAAATCTCAACTCAAGCTAAACTTGTACATTAAGAAATAGAAAAAGAAGAGGAAACTAAACCCAAGTCAAAGAAATGGAAGGTCATAATAAAGATTGAAGCAGAAATTAATAAAAGAGAATAAATAAATAGAGAAAATAAATGTAGTCAAATGTTGGTTCTTTGAAAAGGACAACAAAATTGACAACTTTGTAGCTATAATGACCAAAAAAATCAAGGAAATAAGAGAGACAACACTGTATAGCCAAGGTTTTCCAGAGAAACAGAACCAACAGGACCCTCTCTCTCTCTCTCTCTCTCTCTCTCTCTCTCTCTCTCTATATATATATATATATATATATATATATATATATATATATATATATATATACACACACACACATAATCTATATTATTGATATAATTTATATTTTATATATATATATATATATATAGAGAGAGAGAGAGAGAGAGAGACAGACAGACAGACAGACAGAGGTTTCTTTTAAGATATTAATTCACTTGAGGTCAGTCTGTTCTTCTTTCTCCAGCTCTTTGAGTCTATTCATTAAGTTGTCTATTTGTAAGTTGTCTGTCTTTTTGAAATAGGCATTTATGGAAATGAATTTTCCTCTCAGGACTGCTTTAGCTGCATCCCATAGATTTTGATAAGTTGTGTCACCTTTGTCATTTAATTCAAAGAATGTTTTGATTTCTGACTTAATTTCTTCCTTTACAAAATTGTTATTCAGGAGAAGGTTGTTTAGCTTCCATGACTTTGAGTAGGAATGAGAGTTCCTGTTAGGGTTCATTATTATTTTTATTCCATTGTGATCTGAGAAGATGCAGGGTATGATTTCTATTTTTTTAATTTTTTTAAGACTTGCTTTATGACCTAGGATATGGTCAATCTTAGAGAATGTCCCGTGAGCTAATGAGAAGAATGTATATTCAGTGGATTTCGGGTAGAATGTCCTGTAGATGTCAGTCAGGCCCATTTGTTCTAGCATTCTGTTTAAGTCTACTATTTCTTTGCTTATTTTCTGCTTGGAGGATCTGTCCTGTGCTGTCAGTGGGGTGTTAAAGTCTCCCAGCAGAAGGCAAGAAATTATTAAGATCAAATCAGAATTAAATGAAAAAGACAACAAAAATACTATAAGGGAAATTAATAAAACAAAAAGTTGGTTCTTTGAAAAGATAAATAAAATAGACACACCACTGGCTAGACTATCCAAGAGCAGAAAAGAAAAGTCTTTAATAACTTCTATCAGGAACATGAAAGGAGAAATCACAACTGAAGCCACAGAGATACATGACATTATCTATGAATATTACAAAAATCCTTATGCACACAAATTGGAAAATGAGGAGGAAATGGACAAATTTTTAGAAACACACAGCCTTCCCAAGCTCAATCAGGAAGAAATAGAATTCCTGAATAGACCAATATCAAGAACTGAAATTGAAACAGCAATAAAAAACCTTCCCAAAAAGAAAAGCCCTGGTCCAGATGGGTTCACACCTGAATTTTACCATACATACAAAGATGAACTGGTGCCCATCCTACATAAACTATTCTTCAATATTGAGAAGGATGGAATTCTCCCCAACACATTCTACCAAGCCAATATAACATTGATACCAAAACCAGGAAAGGATGCAACAAAAAAAGAAAACTACAGACCAATTTCTCTCATGAACATAGATGCAAAAATTCTCAATAAAATCCTAGCAAATTGTATCCAAGTGCTGATTAAAAAAATAATTCATCTTGACCAAGTAGGCTTCATCCCAGAGATGCAGGGGTGGTTCAACATACGAAAATCTATAAATGTAATTAACCACGTAAATAGAAGCAAAAATAAAGACCATATGATCCTCTCAAAAGATGCAGAAAAAGCATTTGACAAAATTCAGAACCCTTTTATGATAAAAACACTTAACAGCATAGGCATAAATGGGACCTACCTAAAAATAATACAAGCCATATATGACAAACCCACAGCCAACATCATACTGAATGGGGAAAAACTGAAAGCATTCCCACTCAGAACTGGAACCAGACAAGGCTGCCCACTGTCCCCATTACTTTTCAACATAGCATTGGAAGTCCTTGCGAGAGCTATCAGACAAAAGAGCAGAATCAAAGGTGTCCAAATAGGGACAGAAGAGATCAAACTCTCACTCTTCGCTGATGACATGATGTTGTATCTGGAAAACCCCAAGGACTCAACCAAGAGACTCCTGGAATTAATTAACAAATTCAGTAATGTCTCAGGTTACAAAGTCAATACACACAAATCAGAGGCATTCATATATGCCAATACCATTCAATCGGAGAACCAAATTAAGGACTCAATACCTTTGAAAATAGCAACAAAGAAAATAAAATATCTAGGAATATACTTAACTAAAGAGGTAAAGGACCTCTATAAAGAGAACTATGAAACGCTAAGGAAGGAAATTGCAGAACACGTAAATAAGTGGAAATCCATACCATGCTAATGGATTGGAAGAATTAACATCGTTAAAATTTCTATACTACCCAAAGTAATCTATAGATTCAATGCAATTCCTATTAAAATACCAACATCATTTTTCACAGATTTAGAAAAAATAATTATACACTTTGTATGGAATCAGAGAAGACCCCGTATAGCAAAAGCAATCTTAAGCAATAAAAACAAAATGGGAGGTATTGATTTGCCAGACCTCAAATTATACTACAAAGCTGTGGTTCTTAAAACTACTTGGTATTGGCACAAGGGCAGGGACACAGACCAGTGGAACAGAACAGAAAACCCAAATATAAAACCATCCTCATAAAACCATCTAATCTTTGACAAAATAGACAAAAACATACTCTGGGGACAAGAGTCCCTATTCAATAAATGGTGCTGGGAAAACTGGATAGCCACATGTAGAAGACTGAAACAGGACCCACAGATTTCACCCCTTACAAAAATCAAATCATGGTGGATAACAGATTTAAACCTTAAATGGGAAATGATTAGAATTCTAGAAGAAAATGTAGGAAAGACTCTTACAGACATTGGTCTAGGCAAAGAATTTATGAAGAAAACCCCTAAGGCAATCTCAGCAACAACAAAAATAAACTACTGGGACCTGATTAAATTAAAAAGCTTCTGCATAGCCAAAGAAACAGTCATGAAAATAAACAGACAGCCTACAGAATGGGAAAAAATTTTCGCATACTACATATCAGATAAAAGACTGATAACAAGAATCTATTTAGAACTCAGGAAATTCAGCAAGAAAAAATCAAACAATCCTATCAAAAAAATGGGCAAAGGACATGAATAGAAATTTTTCAAAAGAAGACATAAGAATGGCCAAAAAACGTATCAAAAAATGCTCAACATCCCTAATCATCATGGAAATGCAAATCAAAACCACAATGAGATACCACTTAACTCCGTTGAGAATGGCCTTTATCAAAAAATCCCAAAACAACACATGTTGGCGTGGATGCGGAGAGACAGGAACACTCATACACTGCTGGTGGGAATGCAAACTAGTGCAACCCCTATGAAAAGCAATATGGAGATACCTTAAACAGATTCAAGTAGACCTACCATTTGATTCAGCAATCCCATTATTGGGCATATACCCAGAAGAACAAAAGTCATTCTTTAACAAAGACACCTGTACTCGAATGTTTATAGCAGCACAATTCACAATTGCAAAGATGTGGAAACAACCCAAGTGCCCATCAATCCACGAATGGATTAGTAAGCTGTGGTATATGTATACCATGGAGTACTACTCAGCTATAAGACATAACGATGATACGACATCTCTTTGGTTCTCCTGGAGAGAGCTGGAACCCATTATACTAAGTGAAGTATCCAAAGAATGGAAAAACAAGCATCACATGTACTCACCAGAAAACTGGTTTCCCTGATCATCACCTAAATGTACATCAGGGAAGGATACCAATTGGATATCAGACTGGGATGAGGGGTGGGGGGAGGGGATGGGTGTATGCCTACATGACGAGTGCGTTGCACACCCTCTGGGGAATGGTCATGCTTGAAGGTGCAGACCCGGGGAGGTAGGGGGGGGAGGGGATGGAGGTATGACTACATGATGAGTGCCAGGCGCACTGTCTGGAGAATGAGAACGGACGCGCTTGGGACTCTGACTCGGAGGGATGAATGGGACATGGACAATGTATATGACCTAAACTTATGTACCCCCATGATGAGCTGAAATAAAAAATAAAAAAATAAAAAAATAAAAAATAAAAGAAATGGATAATAAAAAAAATAATAATTCACTTGAATGTGGAAATGCAAGTCCAAAATCTACAGGATAGGGAGGCAAACTGGAAACCCAGGGAACAGTTGCAGTCCAAATCCAAAGACAGTTTATAGGCAGAATTCCTCCTTGCTTTGAGGAAGTCATTCTTTATTTTATCAAGGCCTTTAACTGATTGGATAATACCCATGTACATTATGAATATCATGTACATTACGTACATCATGTTTTGCCCCAAGTTCACCAACTTAAATACCAACCTCATGCAAGAAAAACCTTCACAGAAATATCAATAATAATGTTTGATCAAATGTCTGTGGACCATGGCCCAAACAAATTGACATGTAAAATTTACCATCACCAACAAAAAATACCGAAATCAGTGATGAAAAGGAGACATCACTATGGACTTCAGAGAAGTGAAAAAAGATTATAAGAGAATACTATGAAAAAATGTATGCCAACAAATTAAAGCATTTAGATCAAGTTGATAATTTCCTAGAAAGGCTCGAAACTGGTGAGTCTGACTCAAGAAGAAATAGAAACCCTGAATATAATTATCACAAGACATTGAACTACTAATCAAAAACCATCCACAAAGAAAAGTCCAGGCTCAGATTACTTCAATGTTAAATTTTACTAAATATTTAAAGAAAAAATAGTATCATTTTTTCACACACTCATCAAAAAATAGAAGAGAAAGTAAGTAGGATTAGTGATTATAAATTGAGAGTTGACTCAGGCCGTGCTTGGCACCACATGTTTCCTTCCCTAGGAGAAAGTCATCCCTTCTGTCATCATAAAGCCCACCTCCAGCCAAAAAGGGGAAGGAGAATATGAAATATCCGTAGGCGCAGAGCCCTGAAACACCACCAAGGACGTAGCTCCTGCAGATCCCACCCGGGAGATACCAGAGCTGGCTGCAGAACAGAAACCTTCTGCACCAGCCATGGGAGCTGCTGATCAGTTAGCCTGGGCAAGAGAGGCCTCTCAGGAATTTCCTCTAGGCTTCCTCTACAAGGTGGAAATACTGCACGATACTGAGGCAGTAAAATCTGATGAATTTACCTTACAAAGAGGTGACATGATGCTGGCAGAAGCTGACCCGGATGCAGGATGGCTGGTGGGAGTAAAGGAATCAGACTGGCTTCAGTACAGAGACCTTGCCACCTACAAAGGCCTCTTTCCAGAGAACTTCACCCAATGCTTGGATTAGGACAGCAAGTGTTGCAGAAAGAGCTCAGTTACTGTGTTTTTAAACTTTCATGAAAAGCTGAAGAGTTCACTATTGCTATAATACTCTGAATGATTTACAGACTAATGCCAGGCACAGCTTGGGAATATGTATTAATGGAGCATGTGTGCAAAAAGTATAAGAGGGGAAAAAAAGTAAATTAAGAAAAAAGCCCTCACTTTATTCCCATGTTTTTGCTAACATGTTTTTCTCCAAGCTGTGGAGGCTCTTACATTGGATCCCATCCCCGCAATTCTAAAGTAGCTTTCTCCAGACCAGACTTTAATTTCTTTGCACCAAGTGTATGGTATTGAGTGGCTGCCCTAAAGAAGATGTGATGAATTATCCTGCAGTAGCAGATTATTTTATTCCCTTGCCCAGATGTGAGTACGTGCTGTCTCTCTCTCTTTCCAACACACACATGCACACACACACATATATATGAACACACAGTCACACAAGCTAGTTCCCATGACTGCTGAATCTATATGTATGCAGAAGGCCACATGTACATAGTTGCATTCTTTCCTTTCCATTGTCGCGCTTTGCTTCTCAAGTGTCATCGATACCTGGTTTGCTCTTATTCTGTCTGGCATTACAGTTGCAATTTTGCCTCAAGGCAAAACCAACCATCCTATTGCCAAAACAGTCCACAATATCTGTTTGCACTGTGCAGTTTTCAGGATGAGATGACAAATAGCATGTCACACTGCTGCCCCTTCAGAGGAAGAAGGGCCTGTTTATCTGGCTGTCTGGCTGCTGTGGCTGGAGGTAGGACAGTTGGGATGAACAGGTAAGTAGTTTTCACTTCTGCCTTTATGAGATTGCCTAGAAGATGTGGTATATTAATCCACACCCAAAAGAACAGCAAAAAAACAGCTCCTAAATATTTCTACCTGTTTATATTTATGCAACCCATCTACACAACTTGTTCTAAAATAAGACAGGTGCTGTATGCTGTATCCACAAATCATCTGTAACAATTATGTTTTCAGTTCTGTGTTATTCTTTGGTAATCTTCAAAAATTACCCTAAAAAGTAATACATTGAGACTTGACATACTCACAAAAAATAAGTTAGTCATGTTTCCAACCTATGTGATTCTTCAGTTTTCACTTCACTTCTTCATCACTTCCAATTTATTTATTGGAACGCTCTGTGACAGTTGGCCTATTGGATATTGGGATGAGTCTCAATCTGTCTAGATAATTGATTAATCTTTATCGTCATGGTGAGTCAATAGATAATGAAAACAATTTTCTTTAGAGCTTGAATTCTCACTGTATGCTGTACTCCATGTTTGTCACATTCCATTTATCATATTATATTAATTTCTATTAATCACATCAGATTGTTGGGTTTGTGTTTCTTTTAATGTCAAAACTGAACTGTAAGTTTGCCTTGTGTTATATGGGTTACACTTAATATTTTTTAAATGAGGCTGATGATTTTATTGATATATTATTATTATTATTCATGTATCATAAAAATAATCATTGAAAGTGTACAGTTCAATGGTTCTTGGTATACTCACAAGATTGTGCAACCGTCACCACTATCTAATTCCAGAATATTTTAATCACCCCAAAGGAAATTCTGTACATGGTAGCAGCCATTCTCCATTATCTCCTCATCCCAAACTCTGACAATCAGGAATGTACTTTTTATGAGTTTGCCTATGATTTGTCTATTCTGAACTGTCTTGGCACTTTGTTGACAATGAATTGACCACAAATGCATTAATTTGTTTCCAGACTCTCACTTCATTTTTTTTTAATTTCAAAGTATTAAGGGAGTACCAATGTTTTAGGTTATATGGATCACTTTTATAATGCTTGGGTCCCTGCCATAGGTGTACCCATCATGAAAAAGACACCTGAACTTGAATGTTTATTGCAGCACAATTTACAATTGCAAAGATGTGAGATCAGACTCTTACTTCTATTCCATTGATCTACATGTCTTTCCTTACGTCAGTGTCATACTCTTAATTACTGTAGCTTTGCAGTAACTTTTGAGATCAGAAAATGTGAGAAATCCAATGTTGTTCTTCTTTTTTAAGATTGTTTGGGGTATTCTGGGTCCCTTGCATTTCCATCTGAATTAAGATCAGCTTGTCCATTGCTGTTAAAGTTGGCAGTTGGGAATTTGATAGGGATTGCATTGCATCTACAGATCAATTTGAGGAGTATTGTCATTTTATCAATATTAAGTGTTCAAATCATGAACATAGAATGTCTTTCCATTTATTTAGGTCTTCTCTAATTTCTTTCATCAATGTTTTGTAGTTCTCATTGTATTAGTCTTATTCTTCTTCAGTTAATTTTATTCTTAAGTTTTTTTTGTTGTTGTTTCTATTATAAATGGAGTTGTCTTAATTTCATTTTAGGTTGTTTTTTGCTAGTATTTTACTGATATATTATTCAGACATTGAAGAACAAGGTGTCAGTATTCCAGAAGACCAAGTTTAAAAGACATCTAAATTTCAAGTGTTCTCACTCTTAGGAATATATATACAATTTTGCTAGGTAGCAAGACAGGTAACGCTGAAAAATTTGCTTTTTGTAATTGACAGACCACTAATCCAACAGTGTACGATTGAGACTAGCTAGACAGGGTGAGAGGTCTGTGAGCATAAGACAGATTTTTTTTTTTCTGAGTCAGTATATTACCTACTGCTGTGCTCCATACATTTGCCTCATTCAATTAGACACAGTGTTCTCAGTTTCAAGATGTAGAAGCTGAGGCTCATGGAGATGGAGCGGCCTCCTTACAATTGATGGGAGAGTTGATTTAATATCTCTTGGTTAAGAGCTCTTATTTCTAAAATGTCCTATTAATTATATATTAATAACTAATAGTCATTTATTCATTATTCTACTAATTTTTCCAATTATTAATTAAAATTTTTTAATTAATGAAAAAAGTTGGGAACTGAGACTATACTCAAAAACATCTACACATTATTTATATCTTTCAGAACTATAAGATATATACATATAAAATATATGTGAGCTGAGATTAAATGAATACCACATTTTATTTTGCTGAAAATTTGAAAAATAAGTCCCTCATCTGAAAGCTAACAAAATACCAAGTTCTCAATATGCTCTGCAATTCATAATCTCAAGGAAGTTCAATTTTTGACCATACACAGGTTCAAAGTGTAACTGCCAACATAAAACTGATGCTATTCTATTTCATGAGCCATGTATAAAACCAGTAGCTAAATTGAAAATCGTTAGTTTCAGGGTTTATTTTATCCTCTAAAGTCCATGCATGAGGAAGAGAAGACTTTGGAGTATTATCTTTCTTTCTACTTGCCTGATTATTGCTTGAATGTTTTTCTATAAGCATATTTGAAATAGAACTAAGGGAAAAATTGAAAGAAAAGGCAAACAGTGCATCTAAGTCAGCTACTGGAACATCAATATATGGCTTTTAAACCTCTGAGAGACCATACGGAGCAATAGTATTATTGATCAGTACTCAGCACAGCACTCTAGAGAGGCTCAAAGGGTCCAAAATGTGATAGATGCACATCAAGCCTAATCCTTGGCCTAGCCTTTCTGAAAGATATATCTTTGACTTTGTGATCTTGTGGCTGGATGAATCTACTTTTGTTAGATGGCTTTTGTTTTTCTGACACTATAAAGGGCAAAAATAAGCCTTAGTAATATACATACTGTGATGGTAGACAATGGAGTACATTTTTGTGAGGGAGTTCCATTACCTACAGAGAGTTGACCATGACCATGAGTAAGGCAAATTTAGTGCTGTATAATTCAGAAGTCCTTTCTACAATATTTCAGTGTTTTCACTAAAGATTTGAAAACTTTCTTAACAAAGTAGAAATTTTAGTGTATTTGAAAAAGAGGATGGAGTCATTTTCTATACCTTGATTCTGGATCCACTGAATACTATCAGTTGAGGGAGCAGTGCTTTTACATTTTTTAATTATTATTTCAATTGATTCATAATAAATGTACACATTTATGGTGTACACTGTGATATTTTGTTACATGTATACAATGTGCAATGATCAAATAAGAAAAGGAAATCAGCATGTGGAAGAGATACCTGCACTCCCATGTTTATTGCAGCACTATTGCCAATAGCCAAGATATGCAATCAACTTAAGTGTCAATCAACAGAAGAACAGATAAAGAAAATGTAGTATATGTACATAATCAGATATTATCCAGTCATAGGAAAAGAATGAAATCCTGTTATTTGTGACAATGTGAATGAGCCTGTAAGACATCATGTTAACTGAAATAAGCCAGGAACAGGAAGACAGATACTGCATTTTCTCATGAATATATGGAAGGGAGAAGTTTTAAAATAAAATTATACTGCAATGTGGCTCACATTACTGGTATGTCTATGCCAGACAGAGAGAAGAAAAGTGAGTACAAATGCAAAGACCCTGAAAATGAGAGAACTTCAGTGAATCTGTCCAGTGGTCCTGAACATTTTGAGTCAAGAGCTCCTTGGAGAATCTCATGAGAGCCATCCACCCTCTTGTCAGAAAGATGCATGCTCTTTAGGCAACCATTAGTTTATTCACTGAATTTTGCATGCAATTTCAGAGATCATAGGCCCTTATGCATGCTTAAATGAGCCGAATTATCCCATGTTAACAATTCTTGGGCTAAATAATCAACACATTAAAATACAGTTGTGAAAAAAACAGGCTTTGAGAACTTGACATTGATAAGGAAGTTAGGCTCCAGGCTTTCTATAATTAGTAGCACAAATCCACAGGTTTTTGCTTATAGGTGAGAGTTTTTGAGTTAAGCAAATCTGCTTTTTTAATGTAGATTAACTTTAGAATTCTATCCCAGCTTCTAGAGTAACTGAGCCCCTTCAGTTCTCCACAGATCTGCACATCTTCCATATTTCCACCCCAGATTCCAATCATGCTCTATGCTTCTCCCTTCCTGGCTTATATTGGGGGCTCAGAAACTATTTGGAACTCTAAGAAGTGCAGGTCCAAATGCCCAGGAGTACCTCTTTAGACATAGAAAATGGGCCCACCGTCCCTATGGTAGTGATATTAGAGAATGTTCTTCAGGCCATGTTAAAAAGGAGGAAGTTTAGCCACTGTCATGACTGTGAAGAATGGTAAGCGATTTCTTTAAAATCATATTCTGATTCAGAAATTCAGGGCTGTAGGAGAGAAACTTGCATATTAAATGCACACTCCACATGAGTCCAAAGCCAGCCAGCGGTCTGTGGAACAGCATTTGAGAACCATTGATCTAGCATAAGTAGTAAAGAAAATGAATAGTAACACCTCTTGGGCACTTCCTAAGTGTGAGGCACTTAATATATAAACTCCCATGTAAGCCTATGAACAAATTGAAGAGGTGAGTACATTTGTGGTGATGGCCTCTCTTGACCATATGAGGCAAATGAGTTAATGGGAGATTAAATAAGTTCCCCAACTTCACACAGTAGGAATGAGAAGAGCCAGGATTCCCAACCAAGTCTGTCTGATCAGAGGGTTAGCGGTCTCTTACTCTTTTTTCTGTTCCATAGATCTCTGTGCAGGCATGGTGAATCCTATTTACCTCTTCTCAGAATGATTCTCTTAAATGGATGAAATGAAATGCATTGCATCATAAAGAAAAGCAATTGCATTGAATTTCAGTTATCAATCTATTAAAAATAAATATAATATATGGTAACGTGTGCTTCTTTATTAATATTTTAAATAACAACATCTAGGGACAAGTCTAATAACTACCACAATCTCAAAGTAATAATGAATGCAAATGATATTTTGAGATGTCTGTAATAATGAAAATACCCATGATTTCTATCGAAGACAAAGTCACATATATTGATAGTATGACTATGCTTTCTTGTCTACATTCTTAAGGGAAGGAAATGCTAAATTTCAGGAAAAGATTAGTGAAACAAAGGTGTATATTATTTTCCTCATCCACATTCATGGATTCTTTGAATTCCATCCACAGATCCTGGGATAATAACTCCTGCTGTAGAGTTATTCTCTTCACTAGGATGATGTGAGTAAAAACAAGTAGTCTCCTTATAGCTCTGGTATTCTATGACTTTCTCTAGTGTATGGTGTCAAACCAGTATTTAAAAAATTGTACATTAAATTTAGTTACATTTTCCCAAAATAGTGTTCTTGGGAAGATTTCACCATAGCCATGAGGCATTGTGTTTGTTTTTTGTACTTGAACATTTTAGTCCTCCTAGTATAGAGTATGAGTTGACTCCATGATGTCTCTTGGTCCATCTTTAGCTTTATCTCTTCGAGTATTTCTGTTTCCTCAGTTGTAATTACCAAACCCTCGTTATTCGTCTGAAACTCTCAGATTCTAGTCATCAGGCTCCTGTTCCCTCTTTTTACACCTCTATCTTTGATGAACTTCCTCTTACCTCACTTTGCAAGTTTAAATCCTCTATCTAATTTTGTCCCCTCTACCTCTCCTCCAACTCTTCTTATCTTCAATTTTTCTTATGTCACTAACCCCTTTTACTCTTCCTAAAATAATGTTCAAATATCGCTTTTTCAAAATAATACAAAATGTCCTCCAATTCATCCCCACTCCCAGGATCAAACTCATGAAAAGGCAAACCATGCTTTCTTTTTTCTACTTTCTCGGTGCAGATCTCCCCCTGAACCATGTGAAATCTCACTTCTATTCATGTCATTCTAGTGATATTACTTTACTTAATTCACTAAGAACTCTCTAAATTCCTAATTCAACACCCCCTACTCTCTTCTCATTTGCCTGGGATTGTCAGGGATATTTTGTACTGCTCTCCTCAGCTGCTCTCTTCCTTAGTGTTCTTTCTCCCCCCTTCAATGATACATCTTCTTTCTCCCTTTCCTGTTTATGAATCTTAAAATACAAAAGAGTATAGTTAAAGCTGTGTAGGCCAATAATGACAAATAATAGCAAAAACTCATATAATGTTTAAAATGTCTCAGACCCTGTTTAAATATATACATATATAATACTGATATATAATTTATGCATATTATACCATATCATATACACATATGACTTTCAGAGGTTTTTTGTGAAAATACCATGTTGTATTATGTATGTGTGTGTATATATATAAATTTTATTCATATCATATTATATGTAGTTAAAATATAATGTATTATATATAAAATGCATATTATATATATTTCTCTATGTACACATATATATAATTTCTATATATGTCTGTATACATGTGTGCATGCATGTGTGTCCACACAGTTAATATTCCTAACAGTCATATGAGAAATATACAATTATTTTCTCAGTTTTACAGATAGAGAAACTGAGGCATAGAAGGGCTGGCTAACTTGCTCAAGAACAGTAAGTTGGTAAGTTGCTGAGCCAAGATTCACACTAGTGTATTCTGAGTAAATGGTCTGTGTCTGTAAGTATATTACTCTAGGTTGTAGGTTCAGTTTCCAGAGAGAGAATGTAGCAGACATACTAGATGTCTTGCTATAGATCAGAGACATTGTGTCCCAAAATGAAGCCGTCTTCTCCCTGAATTACACAGCTCTTCACTAAAGGCCTACTTATGCTGAAACTCTCATGACTCTGACAGGTAGAAATTTTTCCCAGGTCAAAATCTTAAAGTCACTTGAAAGCTTCCTTTCCCTCCTACTTATATAACCATCAGTGGTGATATCTTTTGCCCCTTCCGCCTTTTTTCCCTTCCTGCTAATGCCACCCCAGTTTAGGCCCATGCTTCCTATTTTCTAGGCTACAGCAACAGTCTCCTATCCAGATTCTCCTTGCTTTCATTCATTTTACTCAGAATCCATATTTCCTTTTCCAAGGTATTAATAGCATTTCAAATTTGCCATTTGTTTATAAAAGAATTCAATGATTTCCGATGCCTCAGAATTTAAGAACTGATCATTTGACAATAATATTAAAGGCACTACAGGATATGTGTCACAACCCTCTTACTAACTGCATTTTGTTCCTTTTCACTAACATTATAATTTAACTATTGAGACTATTTTTTGTCTTTGAATAGACCGTTTGTTCCCTGGCTCTGTACCTGTACTCTAACAAATCCTCAATTTCCCTTTCAAGGCCCCACCCACCTTAAAAGCATATGCCAAACACCCATCTCATCAGAGAAACTTTCCACATCTCACTTGCCCCCAGAGACCTCCCTTCTTTCTCTTAGGAAACCATACAGCTGCTGTATCTTTCCTATAGAACTGACCTATGTTTTGGGTATCTGTGTATTGTTGTACCTTATGCATCTTCTTTCTTATAGTACATGATAGCACAATGCCTGGCACTTAGGAAACATCTAGTAACTATCTATCAATATGACTATAATTGGACATCTCTGTTAGAGTTGGCTACAATATTTACATGACAAAACTATTTTCCTTGTTTTAAAGCAAAACATATTCATCTATCAAATGATAATATCTGTGGACTAGCCAACTTTATTCTGTAGCCTTAACCATAAAATATTCCTTAAAAATCAAATTCAACCTCAAAGTTAAAATATTCGACATTATTAAAAATATTATTACGAATGTGATGCAAGATCTGAAGGGAATTGCAAATGAAGAATTCAGAATAGAACTATAAATTCCATCTTTAGAATACATGGTCTTTTTATAATATAAATTTCTCTAGTTCATTTTCTCTTTTGAGGGTCTCTGGTAGCTCCTTGTCATACTTGAAATATAATCCGAGCTCCTTTCATGTGCTAGGTGTCCCTGCTTGTTCTGGTTCTTGCCTATCTCCTGGATCCTGTCCTCCCATTCTTCCGCTCTCTCTCTCTCTCCTGCATGATACTCTAGTTATAGAGACTTTGTGCAGCTTCTTGAACATGTCAAGCACATTCCTGCCTCAGGGCTTTGATCCTTGCTGTTTTCTGTGCCTGGAATGCTCTTCCCCTAGGCTCCACATGCCTCTTTTCTCCATTCCACTTAAAGTCTTTGCTCCACTGTCGCCTGCTCATAGAGGCCTTCCTTGAAACCCCACCTGAAATAGGCCCACCTTATTCCACTGCTATTTTCCTCACCTTGTTTTTTCTTCATAATACTTATAACTCCCTGAAAACTTTCTGGCTCATTTGTTAATTGTATTGCTCTTTTTGATAATATAAAGTTCAAAAGGGTAGATGGTACTTATTGCTACATTCTGAGCACCCAGAGCAGTCTAGCACATTATAGGTTCATAACATACATATTTTCAAAAAATAAATGCATGGTTAATGAATGAATACATACTTAGTGACTACTGTGATGGGGCAGTATTAATTTATATATATTAATTGTAAGAAGAGTGTTAATTATTCATTCTGAGTCATAGTTACACCGTGTATATTCACATATTTAGCTTTTTTTGGCAAAGTATATACACTAGCCTGGATATTTCATGGAATTATTACTTAATAGAGAAAAAGGAACGAAAGCATTAAAGTTTGTTGTCACCAGAAAATGTATAAATGCATGTGGTTTTTTTTGTAATATTAAATAGTTCACATTTACAACTCAGATAGATTACCTGATGGTTTTTCAGCAAAGGAAGGCTCAAGCTTGTCTTAGGCTAGAAAACATTAGTTTATGTAACTCCAGATATCAATTGTTTGCCCAAATCCACATAGGGTTTAATGATTAAAGGTCACAGGGAAGCTCATTTTGTTTCACTTCTAATTGAAATGAGGAAAATATCTTATGTAAGTGGCCTTCTCATATAACCAACAATCTCTAAAATCTCACTTCTTACAAGTAATCCATTTTATATTTTTAATAAATTTATTTTAATATATTTACATATACAATTTTACATAAATGCATTATATGTTATATCATAATTATATTCACAGGTACTGTCTGTAGTCTTTTTTGTTATTATTCCTTATGTTGTTTGATTTCCAATTCTCCCAACTCAGTCAGCAACTGCCTAATGTTAGCAAATTGTGTCTATGTATTTTTGAGACACACACATACACACACACATAACTGAAGCTTTTGTTAAAAAATCTAATATATATTCTTGCACATTTTCATTCATGTTTATACACACGTACATATATAAAACTATATATATATGGATGTGTATTCATATATGCATAACAACAAAAAATCTACATACATTCACACATAAGTAATGAGTGTGGTGGGGTTCTTTTCTGGCTTTCTTTTTAATCAAAATACTATTCTACACACTTTCCTGCATTTGTAGTTTCTCAGGTTAGAATACCTTGTGGAAATTCTTTACAGTCACCTGGTGTAGTTCTAATTCATTATTTTTAATGGCTGAATAATACTCAATAGTATGGTATATCACAAGTCATATAACCATTTCCATATGAATGTCCATTCATTTTATTTCTGTTGTTTTTTTATTCAATAAAACATCCAAAGACATCCTAGCAAAAACTAGAGCTTTTTATATCTATGAGACAGATTCCTGAGAATCAGTTTGCTAAATGAAGGTTATATTTTTCTGTATTAGTAAGTACTGTCAGGTAGCTTTTCAAAGAGGCATTAGTGAATTACATATCTATCCTTTTAGAAAAGTCTCCTTTTTGTCTGTATTCCTACCAAGTGCAGGCATTACTACTTATTTAAATGTTGCCAGTTTGATGAGTGTAAAGTGATATCCATTTGTGTTAATTTGCATTTCTCTGACTACTAATGAATTTGAGCATGTTTGCAGACTGTTTACATTTGCTTTTTTGTAAATAGCCTATACATATTTGCTGACCATATTTTTATCTATTGAATTGTTTTATGTTAGCATTCGCAGGTCTTGGACATTTTATCTATTAATCTTTTATCTGTCATTTGTATTAAAAATATATTTCAAAGCACTGTGACTCCACTAAAATAGAGTATTACCATTTGTCCTAGATCCCCCACTTGCAAGTTAAAAATGCTGGGCAATAGCACATCAAACAAGCATAAGGAGACTCTGAAAAGTAGAATGAAGATGGTAGACTACTCAGAGATCCTGGACCTGAGGAATAATATGACAATGAGTTTCCTGGATTTTCTTATTGCCTTACATATATCCCAAAGAGAGCACTGCAGACATCTCCAATCTAGAAATGTCAGCAAAAACAGACAAAAAACTTCCAAGAAAAACCTGTTACCCCTAGCCAAAGGACCAGGAAAGGATTAGCTTAACAACGGAAAACATTTTTGTAATGCGTGCCTTACTCCAGCCCAACACTTATAGGCAAAAGGCAATAATCCCTTCCCCTCTTCACTCCTACCCCTTGATTTTTATCAGGGAGGAGTAAGGATTTCCTGTACTATTCCTTTCCTGGCTGAAAATGTTTGTGTTCGGATTTCCTTGTCAGGAAAATATTATTAAGGCTTAGCAGGGAGTTAGCCTTTCATCCCCTACCTGGCAGAAGTAGGCAACAATTCTGCCACAGGATCATGTACATAAGTTTAACAGAGAGCTGATCTTTCATCCCTCAGTTGACAGAGGTAGGAGTTGTTCTGATTCCCCTGCCTAGGTAGTGTCAGTAGGATCTAGTGGTGAGCTGATCCTTTTATACCTCAGTTCAGTGATGACACTCAACTAGATGGTTCAAAGCAGAGATAGTGGGCACTGTCTTTCCCTCTCCCCCAAATAAATGGAAAGATATCTCATGTTTATTAATGTAAAATAACTAAGCCTCTGTCGAATACAGTTTAATAATTCCACAAAAAATTAAACACAAAATTACTATATGTTCTGGTAATTCCACTTCTGAATATGTATCTAAAATGATTGAAAATTGAGACACAAATAGATATTTGAACAGCCTTGTATATAGCAACATTATTCCCAAAAACAAAAATGTGGAAACAATCAAAATGTCTATTGATATATAAGTGTGTAAACAAAATGTGTAATATACATGCCATGGAATATGATTTAACCTTACAAAGTAAGGGAATTCTGACACATGGAACAACATACATGAACCCTGAAGATATTATGCTAAATTAAATAAGCCAGTCACAAAAGAAAAATTACTGTATGATTCCATTTATATGAGGTATCTAGTATAATGAAATTCATAGAGATAGAAAATAGAATGGTGTATTCCAGGTGCTGAGGGTGGTGTTGGAGAATGGGGAGTTGTTTAATGCATATAGAGTTTCAGTTTGAGATGAAGAAAAACCTCAGGTGATGGGTAGCAGTGATGATTGCACAACAATGTGAATGTACTTAGTGCCATTAAAGTGTATACTTAAAAATGCTTAAAATGGTAAAATTTAGATTATATATATATATATGTGTGTGGAGAAAGAGAGAGAGAGAGAGAGAGAGAGAGAGAGAGAGAGAGAGAGAGAGAGGCATAATTAAAAAATCTTGATTTGTAAAAGTACAAAGATATTTTTGAAACTTCATTCTTGAAGAAGGAATGTATGGATGTGATCTGACCAGATGGATTTGATGCTTAGTATACATGTGATTAGCAAAGATATCTATCAATTTTAGTATGTCTAGAACCACCAAAGGATTCTAGATACAAATTGGTCTTAAAATGGTCAAAATGGACTTAAAATTATTCACTTAAAGTGTTACCAATTTTTTTTATTTCATCATAGTACGGAGGTAAAAATGTTTAGGTTACATATATTGCCTTTGCCCCACATGAGTCAGAGCTTCACGCGTGTCCATCCCCCAGACGGTGCACACCGCACCCATTACGTGTATATATACCCATCTCCTCCTCCCCCCTCCCGTATGCCCGACACCTGATGAATGTTATTACTGTATGTGCACTGAAGTGTTGATCAGTTAATACCAATTTGATGGTGAGTACATGTGGTGCTTGTTTTTCCATTCTTGTGATACTTCACTTAGTAGAATGGGTTCTAGCTCTACCCAGGATAATACAAGAGGTGCTAGATCACCATTGCTTTTGTGGCTGATTAGAACTCCATGGTATCTATATACCTCATTTTATTAATCCATTCATGGATTGATGGGCACTTGTATTGTTTCTACATCTTTGCAATTGTGGATTGTGCTGCTATAAACATTCGAATGCAGATGTCTTTTTTATACAATGTCTTTTGTTCTTTTGGGTAAATGCCCAGTAATGGGATTGCTGGATCAAATGGTAGTTCTACTTGTAGCTCTTTGAGACATCTCTGTATTACTTTCTGAAAAGGTTGTACTGGTTTGCAGTCCCACCAGCAGCTTATGAGTTTCCCTATCTCTCCACATCCACACCAACATGTATTGTTTTGGGACTTTTTAATAAAGGCCATTCTCACTGGAGATAAGTGATTTCACATTGTGGTTTTGATTTGCATTTCAATGATGATTAGAGATGTTGAGCGTTTTTTCATGTTTGTTCACCATTAGTCTATCTTCTATTTTTTTGTAGGATTTTATTACATCTGTGAAAAATAGAATCTACATATATATATGGATATCAATTAATATATGAATTGGGAAGAATCTTCATTAAAATAGTGCCATCAGTTATATCCAGAGGGTGGGTTTATTATCAATTTTTACTTTATATATTCTTTGAAAACAAAAAGATTAATACACTCTTTAATATTTAAAATTACCACTATTTATTATTTCTTTTTGAAGATCCAGATTTCCATCTGATAATATTTCCTCCAGCCTAAGGAAACTAAATTCTTTAACATTATTGTAGAGCAGGCCCACTGGTGACAATTTCCTTCAACTTTTAAATAACTGAAAATATTTTTATTTCAGCCACATTTTTGAGTGATATTTTTGCTAAGTAAAACATTAATTTCCAGCAAATAATATGTATCTTTATAATCTTCTGGTTTCATTTTTCTTTTTTTTTAATTTTTTTTTATTTCAGCTTATTATGGGGGTACAAAAGCTCAGGTTATATATATTGCCCATGTCCCGCCCATCCCCCTGAGTCAGAGCCTCAAGCGTGTCCATTCCCCAGACAGTGTGCCTGGTACTCACCATGTAGTCATACCTCCATCCCCTCCCCACATCCCCCAACACCCTGAGTCAGCACCTTCAAACATGGCCATTCCCCAGACGGTGCGCAACACACTCATCATGTAGGCATACACCCATCCCCTCCCTGAACCCCTGCCTCAGTCTGATATCCAGTTCGTATCATTCCCCAATGTGCATTTAGGTGATGATAAGGGAAACAAATTTTCTGGTGAGTACATGTGATGCTTGTTTTTCTATTCCTGGGAAACTTCACTTAATATAATGGGTTCCAACTCTCTCCAGGAGAACCAAAGAGATGTCGTATCACCGTTATTTCTTATAGCTGAGTAATACTCCATGGTATACATATACCACAGTTTACTAATCCATTCGTGGATTGATGGGCATTTGGGCTATTTCCACATCTTTGCAATTGTGAATTGTGCTGCTATAAATATTCGGGTGCAGGTGACTTTTTTATAGAATGACTGCTGTTCTTCTGGGTAGATGTCCACTAATGGGATTGCTGGATTGAATGGTAGGTCTACTTGAATCTGTTTAAGCTATCTCCATATTGTTTTCGTAGGGGTTGCACTAGTTTACAGTCCCACCAGCAGTGTATGAGTGTTCCTGTCTCTCTGCATCCATGCCAACATGTATTGTTTTGGGACTTTTTGATAAAGGCCATTCTCACTGGGGTTAAGTGGTATCACATTGTGGTTTTCATTTGCATTTCCCTGATGATTAGAGATGTTGAACATTTTTTCATATGTTTGTTAGCCATTTTTATATCTTCTTTTGAAAAATTTCTATTCATGTCCTTTGCCCACTTTTTGATAGGGTTGTTTGATTTTTTCTTACTGATTTTCCTGAGATCTAAATACATTCTTGTTATCAGTCCTTTATCTGATGTGTAGTATGTGAAAATTTTTTCCCTTTCTGTAGGTTGTCTGTTTACTCTCATGACTGTTTCCTTGACTGTGCAGAAGCTTTTTAATTTGATCAGGTCTCATTTATTTATTTGTGTTGTTGCTGTGATTGCCTTAGGGGTCTTCTTCATAAATTCTTTGCCTAGGCCAATGTCTTTAAGAGTCTTTCCTACATTTTCTTCTAGGATTCTAATAGTTTCCCACCTAAGGTTTAAGTCTGTTGTCCACGGTGATTTGATTTTTGTGAGAGGTGAAAGCTGTGGGTCCTGTTTTAGTCTTCTACATGTGGCTATCCAGTTTTCCAAGCACCATTTGTTAAATAAGGAATCTTTTCCCCAGAGTATGTTTTTTTCAGCTTTGTCAAAGTTTAGATGGCTATATGAGGATGGTTTTATATTTGGATTTTCTGTTCTGTTCCACTGGTCTGTGTCCCTGCACTTGTGCCAATACCAAGCAGTTTTAATAATCACAGCTTTGTAGTATATTTTGAAGTCTGGCAAATTAATACCTCCCATTTTGTATTCATTGCTTAAAATTTCTTTTGCTAAATGGGGTCTTCTCTGGTTCTATACAAAGAGTATAATTATTTTTTCTATATCTGTGAAAAATGATGTTGGTAATTTAATAGGGATTGCATTGAATCTGTAGATCACTTTGGGCAGTATAGACATTTTAACAATGTTAATTCTTCTGATCCATGAGCATGGTATGGTTTTCCACCTATTTACATGTTCTGCGATTTCCTTCCTCAGTGTTTCGTGGTTCTCCCTATAGAGGTCCTTTACCTCTTTAGTTAAATATATTGATAGGTATTCTATTTTCTTTGTTGCTATTTTGAAGGGTATTGAGTCCTTAATTTGGTTCTCCATTTGACTATTATTGACATATATGAATGCCTCTGATTTGTGTGTATTGATTTTGTATCCTGAGACTTTACTGAATTCATTGATCAATTCCAGGAGACTCTTGGTTGAATCCTTGGGGTTTTCTAGATATAACATCATATCATCAGCAAAGAGGGAGAGTTTGATCTCCTCTTTGCCTACTTGGACTCCGTTGATTCTGGTCTCTTGCCTGATAGCTCTCACAAGGACTTCCAATACTATGTTGAAAAGTAATGGGGACAGTGGGCAGCCTTGTCTGGTTCCAGTTCAAAGTGGAAATGCTTTCAATTTTTCCCCATTCAGTATGATGCAGGCTGTGGGTTTGTCATATATGACTTGTATCATTTTTAGATAGGCCCCGTCTATGCCTATTTTGTTAAGTGTTCTTATCATAAAAGGGTGTTGAATTTTGTCAAATGCTTTTTCTGCATCTATTGAGAGGATCGTGTGATCTTTATTCATGCTTCTATTTATGTGGTGAATTACATTTATAGATTTGCGTATGTTAAACCATCCATGCATGTCTGGTATGAAGCCCATTTGGTCGTGATGGATTATTTTGTTGATAAGCACTTGGATTCGATTTGCTAGCATGTTATTGAGAATTTTGCATCTATATTCATAAGGGATATTGGTCTGTAGTTTTCTTTTTTTGTTGCATCCTTTCCTGGTTATGGTATTTAAATTATTTGGCTTGGTAAAATTTGTTGGGGAGAATTCCATCCTTCTCGATATTGGAGAATAGTTTACGTAGGATGGGCACCAGTTCTTCTTTGTAGGTATGGTAAAATTCAGGTGTCAACCCATTTGGTCCAGTGCTTTTCTTTTTGGGAAGTTTTTTATTGCTCTTTCAATTTCAGATCTAGATATTGGTCTATTCAGGAATTCTTTTTCTTCCCGGTTGAGTCTGGGAAGGCTGTGTGTTTCTAAAAATTTTTCGATTTCCTCCTCATTTTCCAATTTGTGTCCATAAAGATTTTTGTAAAATTCATAGATGGTGTCATGTATCTCTATGGCATCGGTCTTGATTTCTCCTTTGATGTTCCTGATGGAGGTTATTAGAGTTTTTTCATTTCTGCTCTTGCTTAGCCTAGCCAGAGGTGTGTCAATCTTGTTTTTTCTTTCGAAGAACCAACTTTTTGTTTTATTAATCTCCCTTATGGTTTGTTTGTTATCATTTTCATTCAGTTCTGATTTGATCTTAATAATTTCTCTCCTTCTGCTGGGTTTGGTTTCGGTCTGTTCTTCCTTCTCCAGCTCTTTGAGTCTATTCAGTAGATTGTCTATTTGTAACTTTTCTGTCTTTTTGATATAGATATTTATGGAAATAAATTTTCCTCTCATTACTGCTTTAGCTGTGTCCCACAGATTTTGATAAGTTGCGTCTCCTTTGTCATTTAATTCAAAGAATCTTTGGATTTCTGTCTTGATTTCTTCGTTTATAAAATAATTGTTCAGGAGAAGGTTGTTTAGCTTCCATGACTTGGAGTAGGAATGAGAATTTCTGTTAGGGTTTATTATTACTTTTATTCTACTGTGATTTCAGAAGATGCATGGTATAATTTCTATTTTTTTAAATGTTTTAAGACATGCTTTATGTCCTAAGATATGGTTAATCTTGGAGAATGTCCCATAAGCTGATGAGAAGAAAGTATATTCAGTGGATTTTCGGTGGCAAGTCCTGTAGATGTCAGTCAGGCCCATTTGTTGTAGCATTCTATTTAAGTCCATTATTTCTTTGTTTATTTTTTGTTTGGAGGATCTGTCCTGTACTGTCAGTGGCATGTTAAAGTCTCCGAGTATTAACGTGCTGTTATCTATCATTTTGTTCAAATCAAGTAGGGTTTGCTTTATGAAGCTGGGTGCACCTAAGTTGGGTGCATATATATTAAGTATAGTTATGTCTTCTTCTTGAATTGTACCCTTCACTAGTATATAGTAACCATCTTTGTCTTTCATTACTTTTGTTGATTTAAAAACTATGTTATCAGAGATTAAAACCGCCACCCGAGCTTTCTTTTGGCTTCCATTTGCTTGAAATATCGATTTCCACCCTTTTATTTTCAGTCTAAATGCATCCTTGCAGGTTAGATGAGTTTCCTGAAGACAGCAGATATTTGGCTTGTATTTTTTTAACTATTGGGCCAGTCTATGTCTCTTGAGTGGGGAATTCAATCTATTCACATTTAATGAGAGAATTGATAAGTGAGACTGGTTTCTGTTCCTCATGTTGGGTTGAATTTCATTTTTCTGTTTTCTCATTTGAGCCATTGTGATAACTGTGTTTTTATCTTCTCTTGAGTAGTTTTATATTCGTGGGTCTTTCTTTTGCTGGTCCATGTGTAGCCCTGTTTTGAGTGTTTCTTGGAGAGCTGGTCTTGTCTTGGTGAATTGTCTGAGTTTTTGTTTATCTGAGCATGTCTTAATTTCACCTTCATGCATAAAGCTGAGCTTAGCTGGGTATAAGATTCTAGACTGGGCATTATTCTGTTTCAGAAGAGTGAGAATGGGGCCCCAGTCTCTTCTTGCTTGTAAGGTTTCAGCTGAGAAATCTGGCGTGATTCGGATGTACTTTCCTTTGTATGTTACTTGTTTCTTTCTCCTTACAGCTCGAAGGAGGGCCTTTGTATGGAAATTTTGGTCAGTCTGATAACTGCATGACGTGGTATCTTCCTATTTGGTATGAATCTCCCAGGGGTTCTTTGAGCTTGTTGAACCTCTATGAGTTTTGGCAAGGCCCGGGAAATTTTCCTCAATTATGCCTTCAAATAGCTTATCCAACCCTTGCTTATTGTCTTCTTCACCCTCAGGAATGCTGATAACTCTCACGTTAGGCTTCTTCACATAATCCCACATTTCTTGTAGACTCTGGTCTTTTCTCTTATTTCTTTGCTCCATCTCTGTGACTGACTTATTTAATTGGAAAGTGTTATATTCGATCTCTGAGATTCTTTCTTCTGTTTGATCTACCCTGCTCTTGAGACTTTCCACTGTGTTTTGTAGCTGCCTGAATAAATTCTTCATTTCCAGGTGTTCAGTTTGATTTTTCTTCAATATTTCGATTTATTTAGTGTATTTTTTTCCAAGTCCTGGATCTTTTTTTGTGGTTTCTTTGTGTTGGTTATCCATTTTTTCTTGCATAATATTCAGCGTACTTATGATCCATGTTTGAAATTCTTCCTGTGACATATTGCTGTTTCGAGTCTGGTTTGTGTCAATTGGTAGAGAACTAGTAATCCTCTTTGAAGGCAAGGTTTCAGCTTGATTCTTTATACTCCCAGAGATCTTTTGCTGAGTCCTTCCCATCTGGATCAATCCTTAGGTCCATTCTTTCTGCTTTAGCCTGAATATAGGCACGCCTTGTGTGCTGATCTTGGGCTGTGCAGCAGCCAAGGTACGCTGCCTCCTCTGTCACTAGGGGGAGCCTTTCACGTGTTGTTCAGGTTTTTGCTACCTCTGCTGGGGGACTGCTCCTGTCAGGTCCAGCCCCAGAGAATTAATTTGACCCGAAACCGGTTTGACAGTCCAGTCACTGGGCTGTTCTAATTGCAGACAGAAAGCTACTTTTTCCTTGCCTCTTCCTCTCCTGAGGTGGTTTCTGCCTCTCTCTGCATGAAAGACAGTGGGTAGGGGAAGGGAGCGGTGCCCTCGTTCGCCCAGCACCCCGGCTCCTGCAGCTCCCGGGGGCTATGGTCCGCCCCTCCCCAATGTCCGCAAGGTCCTCGCTCAGCTCCCTCATGACTGGGGTAGCACTCAGTGTTCACGCAAAGGCAGAGCTCCTAGTGGGGGTCCACGGACTAGGGGAGGGAGCTGCCCGGTTCCCAGTAGCTCCACAGTGGCTAGGCTGTGGACCCTGACAATGGCAGCTGTCCGCCTGCCAGTCACTGGTGCTGGGGGCGAATGTTCAGGGTCCAGCAGGGGCTGGAGGAGCCGGCGATTGAGGGAGCCCAGCCACCCGTGTAAAGGAGACAGTTTGGTGTCCCCCAGGTGTCTTTTGCTGCAGCCTAGTGGAAACTCTCTCCAGCCAGTTGCAGTCCGCCCACAGAGCTCTGGGGTCCAAAATGCCTCCCGCTATTGTCTCTTCTCCCCAGAGCCCCATGTCTCCCGTGGTGATTCTGCACTGGCTTCAGGCAGATCCCTAATTGAGTGGGAGTGGGGGTCAGTGCGGAAACAGGCCACTTTCCTGCGGAGCTGGACCCCCCTCACTCACTGGTGAGGTAGGTACAGCCATCCCACGCTCCCCTCTCTATTGTCTGTTCCGCGCTCTCCAGATTTTCACGATCTTATTTCCCATTCACCTCTGTTTTTCTTGCTCTCTGTGTCCCACACTGATTCTCCGTGGATTTGCACCACTGTTCTGGTGGGGGAGCGATCCTCTAGCATTGTGGTAGGCTGAGATCCATGCCTTCCTCTCCAGGAGCACAAATCCAGGAGGTGACCACCACTCTGCCATCTTTCTCCTCCCATTAGTCTATCTTGTTTTAAAAAGTTTCTGCTCATGTCCTTTGCCCACTTTTTGATAGGGTTGTTTGATTTTTTCTTGCTGATTTTCCTGAGTTCTATATAGATTCTAGTTTTTGACCCTTTATTGGATGTGTAGCATGCAAATATTTTCTCCCATTCTGTAGGTTGTCTGTTTGCTCTCATGATAGTTTCCTTGGCTGTGCAGAAGCTTTTTATTTTGATCAGGTTCCATTTATTTATTTTTGTTCTTGCTCTGATTGCCTTTGGGGTCTTCTTCATAAATTCATTTCCTAGGACAATGTCTATAAGAGTTTTTCCAAAATTTTCTTCTAGAATTCTTATGGTTTCATGCCTTAAAGTCTGTTATCCACCATGAGTTGATTTTTGTGAGAGGTGAAAGCTGTGGGTCCTGTCTCAGTCTTCTATGTGTAGCTATCCAGTTTTTCCAGCACCATTTATTAAATAAGGATTCTTTTCCCCAGTGTATGTGACGTCTGCACTTTTATGTTTATTTTTATTTTTCTAATTTCAGAATATTACAATGGTACAACTACCCATATTTAATAAATATATAATATACTAATGTATTGATACATCGCACTGTACCCCATAAACATAGACAATTATTATGTGTCAGTTATAAACAAAATTTTTAAGAATATATTGGGAAAACTATGCATTCAGTATGGTCCTTGACTTATGATGAAGTTATATCCAGATAAACTCATATAGATGAAACCCATTATAATTAAGGAGCAACTATTTATTACATTCTAAAAAAGGCAATACTGTGGAGAAAATAAAAAGATCAGTGGCTGCCAAGGGTTCAGGCTGGGGATGGGTGGAAAGGGAGGAAGGGATGGATGAATAGATGAAACACAGAGGATTTTTAGAGCAGTTAAGCTATTCTTTGTGAGGTAATAATTGTGGATTCATGTCACTATACACTTATCAAAACCCGGGGATGTGTTCCCCAAAGAGTGAAACAATGTAAACTGTGGGCTTTAGTTAATAATAATGTATCAATATTAGTTCACAAATTTTAGCAAACAGAGCACATTAAAACAAGATGCTAATAATAGGGGAAACTCTGAGGAGAGCTGTGAGAAGATATATAAGATTTCTCTGTACTTTCAACTCCATTGTTCTGTCAACCTAAAACTGCTCTGTAAAGTCTATCAATTTAAAAAAGAGATTAAATAATTATGTCATTAATTTACCCACCCATAATTCATTCAATAAATATTTTTGAACTCATACTATGTGCCAGACACTATAGCTAGACGTAGGGGGTATATAAGCAAATAAGACATAATGCCTGCCCTCAAGAAGCTTATATTGTAATGTCAGATATTGTCAAGTAAGCATGTTCTCACACTGAAATTAGGTTAATGCTACATAAGGGTGAGTATAGAGAGCTTCAAGGAAGTCTTCCTATAGAGCATAACTTCAGGATAGCCATTTCTAAACTAAATCAATAGATCTCTTTCCCCATCTATCCCACTAACTAGCTAACATTTTTCTTATAACCTCTTGGATTTGGTCTAATCCAAGGTAGGAGGTGTATGTGAATGCCTCTTATCTGCAACTGAAAGTGATCAGATACAGAAAACATTTTCACATTATATGTAACAAACAGTAGTGAGAACGAAAACCTGTTGAAATGGAGCCTAAAATCAGGTATTTGGACAGCTACCAGGAATCAGGTACAAGGCAGAGATCAGGGATCAAGGAAAAACAACATTGAAGAAAAGTGAATAATAATAGGACAGTGGGAAATTGGGGCAAATGCTACTGACATAAGGTTACTATTGCTTATGGCTGATCTTTACAGAATTCCTGATGGAGATCTTCTGGCAAGGGGCTCAATCCATTCACAGGGCCTATAGCAAACAGATAGCACTATAAAATATCAAAATTATCCATAAAGATACTTCAGTCTATCCAATATCTGTGTCATTTCTATGGCAGCAACACCTTACTGTGAAGGACCTTGTGCAAAATGAAAATATGAGGCTTTGTGGTCAAAACTTATTACCAATTTCAAGATGGTGGCAGCAGAGAATTAAACCAAGTGCTGGGACCTTCTATGTGCGGGACCCTGTGCAACTATACAAGTCACACACTTATGAAGCTGGCCGCCACCCCCGCCTTACACAGCCATCTTGCAAATGCTTGAACTCCACTAATAAACACCTTTAAATTTTTGGTGTTTCTGGGACTTTGACAAAACCAGAGGGGAATAAAAGTCATTCAACCCAGAGCCCAAATGTTCACTTTTCACATATTCCTCATTAAGGAGGAGCATGACTGGTGGGACAAGCTGATTTTCACATTTTTATCACCTGAATTCTGAAGCTACATCTAATTTGGCCAAGTAGATATATTCACAGCAAGCCCAATATCTCCTGTAGCTTGGGAATAAATACTAACATACAGTACTTGGCATACACTAGGCACTCAAAACTTTGTTGAATGAATGAGTGGAATTCTCATTTCTTACAAGCTCCACACCTTATGGTCTAGTATTTCCACTGCAAGGTATACTTCTGGGGAAAAGAGGTCAAAATGCATTCAAGTGATTGTGTATGAAGGTATTTATCACAACACTATTTATAATCATACAAATTTTGCAATAACCTATTTTTTTCTAATTTTAAGTGACATGGGATAATAATTTCTGCATCATATTAACTGGTAACAAAGATACCAATCTAAATGTAAGAATAGAGTATAAAAGTCAAATACAAGTATCTAGACAAAAGGAAATATGTCAAAATGAAACAGTGTTTTTTTCCTGAATGATGGACTATAAGGTAACTTTTCCTCCAGAATGTTTATGTGTTGCTACATGTGGTAGGATTTTTTTTACATACATATACAAGCTTTTTTCGTTATATGTTCATTTTCTTTTTCTCTACAATCCAAGCAGGTAGCTCAGTCCTTTGTAATTCCTTGCCTCAAGTACTTTTTGCAGGGCTCAGTACCAAAGCAACTTATACTTATGGACATGTCTTAATGTTCATGAAATCCTAAACTCACTGAAGAGTTATGAAAATGTTTAATAATTCAGAAAAAAGGAAAAAAATTGCCTTTGAAAGTAGAGAAGGGTGAGTAGAGAGATCTCTTCAGTCTGGGAAAGACAGAGATCTATGAGTTCTGATCCTGATGTAGTAAAGACCCAAACAACTCTTAGAAAAAAGAGCTCTGTGACGGTGGCAAGATCCCACATCGGGAACAACAGACTTCATAGCTATGGTGGGCCAGAGGAGTGGTTAGAGACCAATCTTCCATTATCTTTTTTGGAAGCTCTTTACATCCTCTTATTTCCCTGGGAGGAGGAATTGGACCCATATATGATAGGTTATTCTGCCAACACAGAGGGAAAATGACTTGGAGAGAAAATTAAGTTGTTTGAAGGGAAATAAAGTGATGTTTTGATTCATTCTTACTGTATGTATTTACTAAAATTGCTACAATAATTATGCATTAATTGATCATTGGAAATAAAGAAACAATAATACGAAACCAAATACAATATTTTCATGGTAATTTCAGATTTCAAACTAAGTTGGGCCCCTGGATGAATAACCAAGATCAAGGTAGGTATTGTCAGGTCCAGACTCTTAGCAGACTGTTGTCCTGGTTCTTTGGCTCCTTGCTTGGAAAATTCACAAGCAGGGCCAGTGTGACAGAATGACCACAGACAGGAAGCAATTCCATAGAAACAGCTTTTATTGCAGGAAAATCAGGAGCAATACAAACCGAGAATATGTTCCAGAAAGGAACAAGTCAGTCTCCATGAGTGGAGAAAGACATTGAGGACTCCCAGGTGGTTTCCTTTTATTGGCTTGGGCTGAGGGAGTGTTTATAGGAAGTGTGAGATGTTACCAGATGATTGAAATACCTGATTGACAGGTGTTCTTATAACAAAATTGCAGCTACACAGGTGTGTATGCCTCAAAACCTCAAGTTCCTGTTCTTTGTGGTTGTTAGCTTTGTTTTACTGCAGTCCCTTCCCCTGGCTTCTCCACCCCTAGGAACCACCCTCCTGGCCTGTATCTGCCACCTGCAGATTTGGTCCCTGCCTAACAGTATGCATGTTACAGAAATAAAAGTTCACAAAAACCCAAAGACTTTCATATCTACGATTTTCTCTGATTGTCATAACAATGTTACAAAGTTGGCAGAGTTGCAATTATTATTCTTTTTTTTACTCTCTTAATTCTTTTTTTTATTTCAGCATATTATGGGGGTACAACAATTTGGGTTACATATATTGCCCTTGCACCCCCCCCCAAGTCAGAGCTTCAAAACATGTCCATCCCCCAGAGGGTGTGCATCACACTCATTATGTATGTATACACCCATCCCCTCCCCCGCATATCTGCTTGACACCTGATTAATGTTATTCCTAAATGTGCTCTTAGGTGATGAACAGTGAAATCAATTTGATGGTGAGTACATGTGGTGCTTATTTTTCCATTCTTGGGATACTTCACTTAGTAGAAAGGGGTTCCAGCTCTATCCAGAAAAATACAAGAGGTGCTATATCACCATTGTTTCTTATAGCTGAGTAGTACTCCATGGTATACATATACCACATTTTATTAATCCACTCATGGATTTATGGGCACTTGGGTTGTTTCCACTTCTTTGCATGCAATTATTATTCTTATTTTTCATATGAAAAAACTAAGTACCTTATCCATGGCTACAAAAATAAATTGTGACATAGCCAAGATTCAAACCCAGGTTAAGGGTCAACATGGTATTGTGGTCTTAAGCCTAATTTATGGAGTTAGAGAGACTTAGGAGCATAAATTGGTTCCACCATTCCCAGCTGGATGACCTAGTTTGCAACCTATAAAATGGGGATAACAGCTCCCTCACAGAATAAAAATGTAATGATGAAATATGATCATATTGATAACACACTCAGTATATACTTAATGTTCAGATAATTCCTATTGCCTCTTCCATTTTCCACGTTTTCCAATTCAATATTCTGACCTGGTTGGATTTTTCAGCATTTCCCAAAACATGGTCTATAAAAAATCATCTGGAGACTTTGGTAAAATCATCCTAGTTGTATTTCAATCCCACTGAATCAGAACTTCTAGGGTCAGGGCCCCAGAATCTGGATTTTATTATGTTTCTTAAATGATTCTATGCACAAGAAAGCTTGAGAATAACTATGATTCTCCATAATATCTAATGATGAAGAATACAGCTATGTTTTAACAGGCTTACCTCATTAAGAAATAACTTTAGGTAAATTCATCTCTTGTGTCTATGTTTCCTACTGTATTGGGACATTTATATGCTAGAGTTTGTCTTTGTTAAATACTCATTTCTGTTTATTAAATATTCAGAAAGTATTTTAACAGATGAAATCCCTAACCAAACATTGAAATCCTAGTCTATTATACTAGCACAAAGAAAAATTTTCCTCTACTCATTTCTCTTCTAAGTTGAAAAGGGACTGACATATGACATGTGTATTTCATTTAGCACCTGAAGTCCAAAGTTCACTTCCTTGTTTCACAAGGAGACTTATCTGATACGTAGCTTCACCCAGGCAAGTGCTATGGCCTGAGTGTTTGTGTCCTCCTAAATTTTTTTTTGTTTTTTTAAACAGAGTCTCACTCTGTTGCCCAGGCTAGAGTGAGTGCCGTGGCATCAGCCTAGCTCACAGCAATCTCAAACTCCTGGGCTTAAGCGATCCTACTGCCTCAGCTTCCCGAGTAGCTAGGATTACAGGCATGTGCCACCATGCCTGGCTAATTTTTTCTCTATATATTTTTAGCTGTCCATATAATTTGTTTCTATTTTTAGTAGAGATGGGTTCTCGCTCTTGCTCAGGCTGGGCTCGAACCCTGACCTCGAGTGATCCACCCACCTTGGCCTCCCAGAGTGCTAGGATTACAGGTGTGAGCCACCGTGCCCAGCTGTCCTCCTATATTTTATGTGTTGAAATCCTAACCTCCAATGTGATGGTTTTAGGAGGTCCTTTGGCAGATGACTAGATAATAAGGGGAAAGCCCTCATGAATGGAATTAATGCCCTTTAAAAGAAGCCATGCAAGCTTGCTTGCCCATCCACCATGTGAGGACACAGCAAGAAAACACCATTTATGAAACAGGAAATGGACCGTCACCAGATACTGAATATGCTGGTGACTTTATCTTGAACTGCTCAGCCTCCGCAACTGTGAGAAGCAGATTTTTGTTGTTTATAAGATACCTGTTTTACAATATTTTGTTGTAGCAGCCCAAATGGACTAAGATAGCAAGTAATATATAACTTGGGCTTTTAACTTCAATGCCAGGTGAAGTCATCAAGATGAAATTAACACCAAGAACAGTGCTCAGAAAGCTGTCAAAGATTTAAATGAACCCTCAGAACAATGAAAAGAAATAGGCACAGATAATCATCCAAAGTTCATTATTTTGTGGGCAAGCTTCATGAGATAAGGTTTGTCTCTCTCCAAAAAGTACTTCTTAAGTTTTAATGTACAGAGTTTTGACCTAGGACTCTGCTTGAAATGCAGATTCTGATTCAGAAGGTATCAGGTGGGTCTTATAATTCTATATGAGCTCTCAAGTGATATCAATGTTGGCCATGGACCACATTTTGAGTAGTAAGAGGTTATAGGGTGGTATTTACCCTACTTCTTAATTGTCCCATTTTTGTTCAATGTACTTTGGTTTAAAATTATTCATTTATTTTTATTTTTTTCCTTTTTTATTTCAGCATATTATAGGAGTACAAATGTTTAGTTTACACATATTGCCCTTGGCCCACCCGAGTCAGAGCTTCAAATGTGTCCATTCCCCAGAGGGTGCATACCACACCCATTATGTGTGTGTATACCCATCCCCTCCTCCCCCTTCCCCCAAAAGAACAAAAGACATTCTATTCATTTATATTTAATCAACATATAATTGTGTACATTTATGGGGTGCAAGGTGATGTTTTGATGTATACATTGTAGAAAGATTCAATCAAACTAATTAACAAATCCATCACCTCACCAACTCATTTTTTTATGAGGGGGAGGATGAAAATGTTGCAAATCTATTATTTTAGCAATTTTGAAATATATAGTACATTTAATTTGAGCTCCCAAACCATGTTACTTGCTTGATTATTATGCATTTATTTTTCATCAAATGAGAATTGTTCATATATATGATGCTACAATTCATTTGTAGTAACTTCAAAGATAAAAACCATGTTCATTTGGTTCAAATAAATGTTTATTGAGCACTTATTGGGTTCACTTAAATTCTCTCATGTGCCTATTATAACCTTCTTTAGACATGTACTATTATCTCCATTTTGTGGCTAAGCAAACTAAGGCTCAGGGGCATTAAAATATTTGTACAAGGTCACATAGCTATTAAGTGGAAGACATAGGATTAACAATCAATTTGACTTCAAGTACAGTTCATTTCCAAACCACACAGTGCTTAATTATCATTGTATAACCAGTGACTCTATCTCCTCTAGCAAGAGGTATAGAGTAGGAAAAAAAAGTAGACATTTGATAAGTTTGTTGAACAGATGTTGAATAAAAGCAAACCTCTACAATTTAGTTGTTTAGTTGAATACTGCATTAAACTGAAAATCTATTAGTGGTGAAGATGGTGAAATTTAAACCAAAACATGTTTAGTGCAGAAGTTCATTTTTCCCCAAGCTGGTCTTATTGAGTATTTTACATTAATTACTGCATCCAATCAAACAGTTAATTATTGAAAGCCTATGCAGGGAATAGTATGGAAGTTACAACCATCTGCATGCAACTAATTCAGTTTCTGCCCTAAAGAAGCCCAGAAGAGGGGGAAGAGGGAGAAGAAAGGGAAAAGAGACAATTGTGAAAAGTGTATGTGAGGGATGTAGATGTTTGGAAGGTGCTAAGGAGCACAAAGAAAGGCTGTAAGTGGGAGATGTTTGAGGAAGGGTTTTTGAAAGACCAGACATCTGACTATGCTGCATCTCAAAAGATGACTAGGAGTTAGAAAGGCAAGGGGGAGGGCATTATATACCACAGTGCATCAAGTGGCCTAAAAGGCATTAGAGAAAGCAGAGACACATGAATAAGCATGATCTATTCAGCACTAGATGCATTTTGGGATTATTGGTGCATTAAGTGCAACAAGTCAATGGTGGGTGAGAAATGAGGCTGGAGATAAAGGCAGAAACCACATATGGAAGGCTGTGGATGTCTTGCTTAGGAACTTGCAATTTATCCAGTAGAACAGTATTTCTCTAAGTGTGGTCCTCAGACTCCCATGGGTACTCATGACACTTTCAGGGCCTTTGCAAGGACAGAACTATTTTCAAATTAATACGTAGACATTATTTTTTCACTATGTTGACATTTACACTGATGACACAAGAGCAATGATGGGTAAAACTCTGGCCACATTAGCACAAATCAAGACTAGCACTGATATGGTTTGGATATGGCTTGTTTGGCCCCACTAGTTTCATACTGAATTTTAATCCTCAATGTTGGGAGAATCATCTCCACCTCCTGGGGGAAGGTGTTTGAGTCATGGGGACAGAATCTTCATGAATGGCTTGGTATTATTCTATTGAGAGTGAGTTCTCATTCTTAGTTCCTGTGAAAACTGGTTGTTGAAAATAGCCTGACACTTCTTCCCATCTCTCTTGCCTGCTTCCTCTTGCCATGTGATGCCTTCCCCACCTTGACTTCTGCCATGAGTGGAAGCTTCCGGAGGACTTCACCAGAAGCAGATGCTAACGCCATGCTTCTTGTACAGCCTGCAGAATCATGAACCAAATAGACCTCTTTCCTTTATAAATTATCCAGCCTCAGACATACCTTTATAGCAACACAAACATACTAAGACAAGCAACAACAGCCAAAATGTACTGTAAAGCATACTAGTCATCCTGTATTTTTCATTGTCAGGCACTCACAGTTAAAAAAAAAACAGGCAGTTTCCTTGGGAATGCTCTTAATAAAGCAGTAAAAATTATTAATTTGTATTAAATCTCAAGCCTCTTCAAATGTTTTTTTAACATTCTGTATGATAAACTGCAAAGTATTTAACACTCATCAGTCACTTCTGCTGCAAACTGTATTATGATGTCTCTAGGAAAAACACTTTTGTGATTGTTACGCTTGTGAACTTAACTAGCTGTGTTTCCATGAAACAATGTTTTTGTTTGAAATAATGACTGACAACCTGGTTATTCAGACTGAGTATCTGGCAGGCATTTCCTCAAAATGAATGAGGTGAGCCTGATACTTCAGGTGAAACAATTGACAGTGTTTGTTGCCAATGATAAAATTCAAGCTTTCAGGGAAAATTAAAATTTTGGAAAGCTTGTGTCTACCATAGTGAGCTTGATAGCTTCCCAATACTTAAATACTTTTCTGATGAGATTTGTGCTGATATTAACAAAATTTGAATTTTTGATGTTTGTAATGAAATGTGTAAACATTTGGAAGATCTGTATAACTTAGTAAACCAATATTTTCAAAATGTCCAGTTCTCGATGTATCAAAATTATTCATGGGTAGCATCCATTCAAAGTATAAGACAGACTAAGGGATTTTAATGTAACAAAGAGTATAAAAAGTTCCCTGATATGACCTCAGATTCCACATTACAGCTAGCCTTAAAGAAACTACCACTTTGTAGTTTTGGTGTAATATCAAAGAATAATAACTAAAATGACCTGAAGAGGATAATGAAATACTTCTTTTTACAACTACATATCTGGATTTGTTTTTCATGTACTTTAACCAAAACAATATATTATAAGAGATTAAATACAGGCATAGATATGAAAATCCAGTTGTCCTCTATTAAGCCAGGCATTAAGGGGATTTACTTAAAAAACATAAATACAGAACAATCTCACTCATTCATTTTGTTTGTTTTGGAAAATATAGTATTTTCAGTAAATGTTTATTTTAACTTGTGGGTTTATTATTTCTACTTTTATTTTGATATTTAATATGATAAATATCAGTTGATACAACCCCCATGAACAAAAGCTCCCTTTGTCTGTAATAATTATTAAGAGGCTGAAGGACTTCTAAAACCAAAAATTTTGAAAACTGCTGTCAGAGATGATAAATAGCTGCTGAAGGGTTTAATGCAAGGAGGGCTAAGGTCACATTTGATGTTTAGATATATCACTCTGACTGTGCTCTTTATGACTGTTGACAACAATTGAGTGTACAAGGTATCTTAATGTTAATTTCTTGTACTTGGAAGAACACCTTTTTATATATTATAAACATTAAACAATAACAAACTTCAGCAAGATTTATAGTGTGTGGGTCATTTTTCCTGTGAGAAACAATATGACATTGACCTAGAAAGGTGAAGTAAAGTTCCCTTGGTCACTCAAAATATCCATGCCAGGATTTAAATTTTGATGTGTCTGACTCCAAAATGTATATTTTCCCTAACACACTGTACTGTTTTAGCTTTTAATTCTCTTTTACAAAGCATAAATATTTCCTTCACTTTTAGGTTTAGAGAAGTTACTCTTTTACTAAAAGGAGCTTCAAAACGTTGTTCCTCAATTCCTTGTTTTATTTTTTTTTATTTCACCATATTATGGGGGTACAAAAGTTCAGGTTATATATATTGCCCATGCCTGCCCATCCCCCCGAGTCTGAGCTTCAAGCGTGTCAGGAACAGCTTATTTCTTTCTGGGCAAGCACACAATCAGTCTCTGGAAAAAAAAATTACTTGGAATGGTAACATTTTTCCAAGGCATGGATTGGATCACTATGACAAAAAGAAGTTAAAACTGCATCCATGTGCTTCCTCAACACACACATATGTGGGCAGGACTAATGCACACATAGCTACAAAGGGGTAATTCTGTTAGTTTCCTATCACTTCTGTAGCAAATTAAAAGAAATTTAATAGCTTAGAACAGCACAAACTTATTATCTACAGTTCTGGAGGTCAGAAGTACAAGATAGGTCTCACTGTTCTAAAATTAGGTGTTAGTTGGTTGTGTTCCTTCTGGAGATTCTAGGACAGCATCCATTTTCTTGCTTCTTCTATCTTCTAGAGCCTGCTGCATTCCTTGGCTCATGGCCCCTCCAATATTCAAAGCCAAAAATCACATCGTGCCAACCTCTACTTCCATCATCTCATCTCCTTCTCAGACTCTGATTCTTCTATCTTTCTTTAACTTATAAAACTCTTGTTTTTTTTTTTTTTTAGACAGAGTCTTGCTCTGTCACCCTGGGTAGAGTACAGTGGCGTCATCATAACTCGCTGCAACCTCAAACTTGTGGGCTCAAGCAACCCTCTTGCCTCAGCCTCCTGAGTAGCTGGGACTCCAGGTGGGTGCCACCATGCCTGGCTAAATATTCTATTTTTTGTAGAGATGGGGGTATCCTCTTGCTTAGGTGGTCTCAAAGTCCTTAGCTCAAGTGATCCTCCCCCCTTGGCCTCCCAGAGTGCTAGAATCACAGGTGTAAGCCACTATGCCTGGCCCACTTATAAAACACTTGTGATTATATTGGGCCCAGGTGAATAATCTTTCCATTTCAAGGTTAGCTAATTAGCAGCCTTAATTCTATATACAACTTTAACTCTTCCTTGTCATGTAACATAATGTATTCCAGGTTTCAGAGACTAGTGTGTGGACATCTTTGGGGCAATTATTCTGCCCACCAAAGTACATTTTTTACACTACCCACGCTCAATTTAAGACTACATAAGAACAGACTATTGTCTTCACTTTACTCAACATCTTTCCCCCCAAAACACACTATTCTAAGTAGTTATTGGTTTTGGCATCTTTAGTTTTCAATACTATACAGATGTCACTCCAAATAATGTTGCACCTGTTTTTTTGTTCTGACCTAGTGCTACCTAGAAATTCAGATTTGGATGACATGAAATTGATTGTCCTAAATCCTGCTGAGAATGAGTGATTGCTAATTGGTTTTTGTTCAAAAACTGAAAGAGGTGAGTTTCTTTCAGTTTGCAATTGAAGGGGATAAATATCATGTCAGTAAAATCCATAAAGATTTTTAGGGTGTTTTCCTCTATTTGGCGCGTTGTCTTTTTTACTTGATCAGCAAATTTTTCAAAGTAGACAGACATAGGCAAGAAGGTGACCCTGATGCATTTGCCCTGAATGGATACATCTGACCCTTGTGGGAGAGTCTGTGATACTATCTGAATAAGGACTGATTATTTTTCAGCAAATCTAAAATATGAAAACAAGCTTTTGTTTCTGACTCCATGACACTCCTACTCTGCTTATATTCAATTCATTCATATTCCTCACAAATTGCACTAGGTTTTCATGGTTACAGGTTTGTTGCATCTTAATTTTTTTATTCAAAACACCCTAACATTTTCAGTATCTCCATAGTAGTCTATTAAGTTGATGGATACCTCTTGATATCCTTAAATATCCCTCTCTTTGTTGAGGGATGGACATCTAAGTTGTTTTCAGTGTGTCACTAATTATATATAATTTTGCTATGAGCACCTTACAGCGGGGTTTCTAATTTTAGTACTATTGGTAATTATTTGCTGTGTGGGGCTACCCTGTGCATTGTAGGATGTTTAGCAACAACCTTGGCCTCTACCCACTAGATGCCAGTAGCGCCCTCACAGTTATGACAAACAAAAACATTTCCAGATATTGCCAAATATCTCCTGGGGGCAAAATTGCCTTTAGGTGAATATCACTGCTTTAGAATATATTTGTTCCTGTAGTTGCATTATTTCTTTGTGACAGATTTCCAGGATCAGAATTTATTGGTCAAATAAAAGTCTTTGTATGGTTCTTGATGTATTTCCAAATTACTTTCCCAAAGGGTGTACACTCTTTCCCTCCACATCATTAAAATCTGAATGACCCAATTCTGTATTAACTGCAGGAGTCTCAGTTAATATCACTTTGTTTTTGTAAATTTGCCAATGCAAATCATTACATTACTATTATTATTATTTTAGTGTGATTCTCTTGAATATTAGTAATAAAAAAGTTCTGCATATGCTTACTATATGTATTTTTTATTTTGTGAAATGCCATTTCAAGTCTTTAGCCCATTCATGTTATAGGGTTTCTGGGAGTAACAAAAGAAAAAAAAACATGTAGAAGAAGAATGTTTTACAGAATCAGGGCAGTCTTTTTATAATGAAGGCTAATTCATAATTTTTTAAGAGTTCATAGATTACATTTTTTCAAGAGTTTGCTTTCACTTAGAAAAAGGCAATACCTGAGATGACTATTAAGCCTAATTTTATGATTTTCCAATCACTGACAGACTTAATTTTGGGGAAGACTGGTCTAAATTTTCAGAAATTGAATATCTAACATGCACTGCAGTATCTGATTGATAATGCTGTAACTTTAAACAGATTTCCTTATTGATTAAGATCCTTTGAAGGTTTTGAAGCTTGTTTAGTCATTCTTTGACCTTGTAAGGCACTCAATTGCAAAATAAAAAGAAAGTGCCACTTAATATTTCATTCGTGAACACAAGATATTTGTCTCTTGTATATATGGTAATCAGCAATATCTTTAAAACAAAGGATGTACCCCCTCGCCCACTTATTTTTTTAAAAAATGTCTCTCTTCTCCATCTTGCCATTTCACATCACTAATAGGTATTTTTTCCTCCCACTTACTAGAACTATGTAAATATTATCAATCAATTCTCTTCTGTCACCTAGACCTGGCCAAGAAAGACTCGGGTTTTTAACATATATATAGGGCTAGGATTAGGAATAGAGAGGGACACTGGAGTTTTCTTTCTCTGGGCCTCAATTTCTTCATATGTATGTTGAGACATGCTGAAATGAAATCTCAGGCTCCACAGTAGACTCAATGAGCTCAGTGGGGCAATCATGGCCCTTAGACCATTCTCACTGCTAACTTGTTATTGTTGAAGAGCTAGAATGTTAATGAGAAGAAGCCAAGCCAAACTTTAACAACACTACGAATGCCAAGTGTCTTCATGAACAAAAACTAAAAACTGGAATCATTCAGAAATTTATTCTCAAACTGTATAGCCACCATGCCAGAAAGTGTTTATAAGGTTCTATGGAATATAAATTTTATCTTCAATAATTATCAGAATTGGGGGAGAGAAAGATGGCAGAGTGGTGGTGACCTCCTGGATTCATGCTCCTGGAGAGGAAGGCATGGATCTCAGTCTGCCACAAAGCTAGAGGATCGCCCCCCACAAGAACAGCAGTGTGAATCCATGGAGAATCAGAGTGGGACACAGAGAGCAAGAAAAGACTGAGGTGAATGGAAAATTAGATCCTGACAATCTGGAGAGTGTGTGACGGACAATAGAGAGGGGAGCGTGGGATGGCTGTACCCACCTCACCAGCCAGGGAGATGGGCTCAGCCCCACAGGAAAGCGGCCTGTTTCCCCACTGACCTCCACATCCACTCAATTAGGGATCTCCCTGAAGCTGGTGCAGAATCACCGCAGGAGACGTGGGGCTCTGTGGAGAGGAGACAGTAGCGGGAGGCATTTTGGACCCCGGAACTCTGTGGGCGGACTGCAACTGGCGGGGGAGGGTTTGCGCTAGGCTGCAGCGAAAGAAACCTGGGGAACACCAAACTGTCTCCTTTACACAGGTGGCTGGGCTCCCTCAATCCCTGGCTCCTCCGGCCCCTGCTGGACCCTGAACATTTGCCCCTAGTGCCAGCAACTGGCAGGAGGGCTGCTGCCATTGTCGGGGTCCACAGCCTGGCCACTGTGGAGAGATTGGAAACCGGGCATCTCTCTGGGTGACTCCCTCCCCTAGTCCAGCTCCCTGGATGACTCCCTCCCCTAGTCAGGGGACCCCCACTAGGAGCTCCATCTTTGCGTAAACACTGAGTGCTTCCCCAGTCGTGAGGAGTGGAGCATGGACCTTGCGGACATTGGGGCAGAGTGGACCATGGCCCGTGGGAGCTGCTGCAGCTGGGGCGCTGGGCGAATGAAGGCACCGTCCCCTACCCCTAGCCACTGTCTTTCATGCAGAGAGAGGCAGAAACCACCTTGGGAGAGGAAGAGGCAAGGAAAAAGTTGATTTTCATCTGCAATTAAATCAGCCCAGTGACTGGACTGTCAAACCGGTTTCGGGTCAAATTAATTCTCTGGGGCTGGACCTAACAGGAGCAGCCCCCCCAGTTGAGGCAGCAAAATCCTGAACAACACATGAAGGGCTCCCCTAGTGACAGAGGAGGCAGTGTACCTGGGCAGCTGCACAGCCCAGAAGCAGCACGCATGGCATGCCACTATCCAGGCTAAAGCTGAAAGAAGGGACCTAAGGATTGATCCAGATGGGAAGGGCTCAGCGAAAGAACTCTGGGAGTATTAAGAATCAAGCTGAAACCTTGCCCTCAAAAAGGATTACTAGTTCTCTACCAATTGACACAAACCAGATTCAAAATAGCAACATGGCAAAGGAAAAATTTCAAACGTGGATCATAAGTAAGCTGAATATTATGCAAGAAAAAACGGATAACCAAGACAAAGAAACCACAAAAAAGATCCAGGACTTGGAAGAAAAATTCACTAAAGAAATTGAAATATTGAAGAAAAATCAAACTGAACTCCTGGAAATGAAGAATTTATTCAGGGAGCTACAAAACACAGTGGAAAGTCTCAAGAGCAGGGTAGATCAAACAGAAGAAAGAATCTCAGGCCGGGCGCAGTGGCTCATGCCTGTAATCCTAGCACTCTGGGAGGCCGAGGTGGGTGGTTCGCTCGAGGTCAGGAGTTCGAGACCAGCCTGAGCAAGAGTGAGACTCCGACTCTACTAAAAAAAATGAAAAGAAATGATTAGGACGGCTAAACATCTATATAGAAAAAATTAGCCAGGCATGGTGGCACATGCCTGTAGTCCCAGCTACTCAAGAGCCTGAGGCAGAAGGATCGCTTGAGCCCAGGAGTTTGAGGTTTCTGTGAGCTAGGTTGATGCCACGGCACTCACTCTAGCCAGGGCAACAAAGTGACACTCTGTCTCAAAAAAAAAAAAAAAAAAAAAAGAAAGAAAGAAAGAAAGAAAGAAAGAAAGAAAGAAAGAAAGAAAGAATCTCAGAGATCGAAGATAACTCTTTACAATTAAATAAGTCAGTCACAAAAATGGAGCAAAGAAATAAGAGGAAAGACCAGAGTCTACAAGAAATGTAGGATTGTGTGAAGAAGCCTAACGTGAGAGCTATCAGCATTCCTGAGGGTGAAGAAGACAATAAGCAAGGGTTGGATAAACTATTTGAAGATATAATTGAGGAAAATTTCCCAGGCCTTGCCAAAACTCTAGATATACAGGTTCAAAAAGCTCAAAGAACCCCTGGGAGATTCATACCAAATAGGAAGAGACCATGTCATGCAGTTATCAGACTGATGAAAATATCAACTAAAGAGGCCCTTCTTCGAGCTCTAAGGAGAAAGAAACAAGTAACATACAAAGGAAAATCCATCTGAATCATGCCAGATTTCTCAACTGAAATCTTACAAGCAAGAAGAGACTGGGGCCCCATTCTCACTCTTCTGAAACAAAATAATGGCCAGCCTAGAATCTTATACCCAGCTAAGCTCAGCTTTATATATGAAGGTGAAATTAAGACATGCTCAGATAAACAAAAACTCAGACAATTCACCAAGACAAGACCAGCTCTCCAAGAAGTACTCAAAACCGAGCTACACACGGACCAGCAAAAGAAAGACCCACGAATATAAAACTACTCAAGAGAAGATAAAAACACAGTTATCACAATGGCTCAAATGAGAAAACAGAATAATGAAATTCAACCCAACATGAGGAATAGAAACCAGTCTCACTTATCAATTCTCTCATTAAATGTGAATGGATTGAATTCCCCACTCAAGAGACATAGACTGGCCCAATGGTTAAAAAAATACAAGCCAAGTATCTGCTGTCTTCAGGAAACTCATCTAACCTGCAAGGATGCATTTAGACTGAAAATAAAAGGGTGGAAATCGATATTTCAAGCAAATGGAAGCCAAAAGAAAGCTGGGGTGGTGGCTTCAATCTCCGATAACTTAGTATTTAAATCAACAAAACTAATGAAGGACAAAGATAGTTCCTATATACCGGTGAAGGGTACAATTCAAGAAGAAGACATAACTATACTTAATATATATACACCCAACTTAGGTGCACCCAGATTCATAAAGAAAACCCTACTTGATTTGAACAAAATGATAGATAACAGCACGTTGATAGTCGGAGACTTTAACATGCCACTGACAGTACAGGACAGGTCCTCCAAAAAAAAAAAAATAAACAAAGAAGTAATGGACTTAAATTGAATCCTAGAACAAATGGACCTGACAGACATCTATAGGACATTCTACCCAAAATCCACTGAATATATTTTCTTCTCATCAGCTCATGGGACATTCTCCAAGATTGACCATATCCTAGGACATAAAGCATGCCTTATAAAAATGAAAAAAAAAATAGAAATTATACCATGTATCTTCTCAGATCACAGCGGAATAAAAGTAATAATGAACCCTAACAGAAATTCTCATTCCTACTCCAAGTCATGGAAGCTAAACAAACCTCTCCTGAATGATTATTTTATGAATGAAGAAATCAAGACAGATATCAAAAGCTTCTTTGAATTAAACGACAAAGGAGACACAACTTATCAAAATCTGTGGGACACAGCTAAAGCAGTCCTGAGAGGAAAATTTATTTCTATAAATGCTTATATCAAAAAGACAGAAAAGTTACAAATAGACAATCTAATGAATAGACTCAAAGAGCTGGAGAAGGAAGAGCAGACCGACCCCAAACCCAGCAGAAGGAGAGAAATTATTAAGATCAAATCAGAACTAAATGAAAAGGACAACAAAAAAACCATAAGGGAGAGTAATAAAATAAAAGTTGGTTCTTTGAAAAAATAAAGAAGTTTGACACACCTCTGGTTAGACTAACCAAGACCAGAAAAATAATAATAATAATAATAATAATAATAAAACTCTAATAACCTCCATCAGGAACGTGAAAGGAGAAATCATGGCCGATGCCACAGAGATACATGATATCATCTATGAATTCTACAAAAATTTTTATGCACACAAATTGGAAAATGAGGAGGAAATGGACAAATTTTTAGAAACACACAGCCTTCCCAGGCTCAACCAGGAAGAAATAGAATTCCTGAATAGACCAATATCTAGATCTGAAATTGAAACAGTAATAAAAAACCTTCCCAAAAAGAAAAGCCCTGGAACAGATGGGTTCACACCCAAATTTTACCATACCTACAAAGAATAACTGGTGCCCATCCTACATAAACTATTCTCCAATATCGAGAAGGATGGAATTCTCCCCAACACATTTTACCAAACCAAATAATTTAAATACCAAAACCAGGAAATTGTGCAACAAAAAAGAAAACTACAGACCAATATCCCTTATGAATATAGATGCAAAAATTCTCAATAAAATCCCAGCAAATCGTATCCAAGTGCTTATCAAAAAATAATCCATCACAACCAAGTGGGTTTCATCCCAGAGATCCAGGGATGATTTAACATACGCAAATATATAAATGTAATTCACCACATAAATAGAAGCATGAATAAAGATCATATGATCCTCTCAATAGATGCAGAAAAAGCATTTGACAAAATTCAACACCCTTTTATGATAAGAACATTTAACAAAATAGGCATAGACGGGGCCTATCTAAAAATGATACAAGCCATATATGACAAACCCACAGCCTGCATCATACTGAATGGGGAAAAATTGAAAGCATTCCCACTTCGAACTGGAACTAGACAAGGCTGCCCACTGTCCTCTTTACTTTTCAACATAGTATTGGAAGTCCTTGTGAGAGCTATAAGGCAGGAGAGCAGAATCAAGGGTGTCCAAATAGAGAAAGAAGAGATCAAACTCTCACTCTTTGCTGATGATATGATATTATAGCTGGAAAACCCCAAGGATTCAACCAAGAGACTCCTGGAATTGATCAATGAATTCAGTAAAGTCTCAGGATACAAACTCAATACACACAAATCAGAGGCGTTCATATATGCCAATAACAGTCAAACAGAGAACCAAATTAAAGACTCAATACCCTTCAAAATAGCAACAAAGAAAATAGAATACCTAGCAATATATTTAGCTAAGGAGGGAAAGGACCTCTATAGGGAGAACTACGAAAAACTTAGGAAGGAAATTGCAGAACATGTAAATAGGTGGAAAACCATACCATGCTCTTGGATCAGAAGAATCAACATTATTAAAATGTCTATACTGCCCAAAGTTTTCTACAGATTCAATGCAATCCCTATTAAATTACCAACATCATTTTTCACAGATATAGAAAGAATAATTTTACACTTTGTGTGGATCCAGAGAAGACCCCATTTAGCAAAAGCAATTTTAAGCAACAAAAACAAAATGGGAGGTATTAATTAGCCAGACTTCAAAATATACTACAAAGTTGTGATTATTAAAACTGCTTGGTATTTGCACAAGTCCAGGGACACAGACCAGTGGAACAGAACAGAAAATCCAAATATAAAACCATCCTCATATAGCCATCTAATCTTTTACAAAGCAGACAAAAACATACACTGGGGAAAATATTCCTTATTTAATAAATGGTGCTGGGAAAACTGGATAGCCACATGTAGAAGACTGAAACAGGACCCACAGCTTTCACCTCTCACAAAAATCAAATGACCGTGGATAACAGACTTAAACCTTAGGTGGGAAACTATTAGAATTCTAGAAGAAAATGTAGGAAAGACTCTTACATACATTGGCCTAGGCAAAGAATTTATGAAAAAGACCCCTAAGGCAATCACAGCAACAACAAAAATAAATAAATGGGACCTGATCAAATTAAAAAGCTTCTGCACAGTCAAAGAAACAGTCATGAGAGGAAACAAACAACCTACAGAAAGGGAAAAAAATTTTGCATGCTACACATCATATAAAGGACTGATAACAAGAATCTATTTAGAACTCAGGAAAATCAGTAAGAAAAAATTGAACAACCCTATCAAAACTTGGGCAAAGGACATGAATAGATATTTTTCAAAAGAAGATTTAAAAATGGCTAACAAACATATGAAAAGATCTTCAACATCTCTAATCATCAGGGAAATGCAAATCGAAACCACAATGAGACACCACCTGACTCCAGTGAGAACGGCCTTTATCAAAAATTTCCAAAACAATACATGTTGACGTGGATACAGAGAGACAGGAACACTCATACACTGCTGGTGGGACTGTAAACTAGTGCAACCCCTATGGAAAACAATATGGAGATACCTTAAACAGATTCAAGTAGACCTAACGTTAGATCCAGCAATCCCATTAATAGACATCTACCCAGAAGAACAAAAGTCATTCTATAAAAAAGACACCTGCACCCGAATGTTTATAGCAGCACAATTCACAATTGCAAAGATGTGGAAACAACCCAAATGCCCATCAATCCACGAATGGATTAGTAAACTCTGGTATATGTATACCATGGAGTATTACTCAGCTATAAGAAATAACTGTGATACGACATCTCTTTTGTTCTCCTGGAGAGAGTTGGAACCCATTCTATTAAGTGAAGTATCCCAAGAATGGAAAAACAAGCATCACATATACTCACCAGAAAATTGGTTTCCCTAATCATCACCTAAATGCACATTGGGGAATGATACTAACTGGATATCAGACTGGGATGAGGGGTGGTGTGAGGGGAAGGGTGTATGCCTACATGATGATTGCATTGCACACCATCTGGGAAATGGTCATGCATGAAGGTAATGACTCAGGGAGGTGGGGGGTGGGGGAGGGGATGGAGGTATGACTACATGGTGAGTGCCAGGCACACTGTCTGGGGAATAGACACGCTTAAGGCTCTGACTCAGGGCGATGGGCGGGACGTGGGCAATATATATATCCTGAGCTTTTGTACCCCCATAATAAGCTGAAATAAAAAAAGAATATACAAAAATTAAAAAAAAATAGATATCAGAATTAATACTATGTAGAATGGTTATATAACCCATCTATTTCATAAATTTTCTTTGTATTTATTTTTATTAGCCAAGACTTTTGACACTGTATTGTACCAAATTTTGTTGCCCTTTAGTTGAAATTCAGTCCCTGAAGACTGATTTTACTTAAATATGGGATACTTCTTTACCACAACTCCAAATTTCAGCTAAGTAGAATTTTAAACTACAGTATTTCATTTTTAGAAGAAAAAAAACCTCTAGGTAATAACTAGGCAATCTTTTTGAATCTTCCGCTGTCTTGTTATTTCTGGCCTGCAATGATCACCTGTCTTCATTTTTCCAAGTCTATTGCCCCAAAAGCATACCAGAAAAGCACAAATTGCTACCTGCAACAAATGTCCTAGTAGATTTCATATCTCCACTAAGGCAATTTCAACAGTAGTTTCTGGGTTGTTACTCTAAGGAAAAGCATATGTTCATTCTGCTTGTCTTTTATTTTTCTAAAGCTGAGTCAAGCAGTTGAATCAGACAACCTGTAGTCTTTTTGCCAACAAACAAATAAGAAGCTGATACCTGGAATCAATGATCGGTACACCTGACCACTAACAACCTATGAGATACTCTTGGCTATGTTTTGTACCATATCAGTGCACAGCAGAGCACAAATTACAGGGCACAGGCATTTGTGCAATTGAAAATGTGCATGGGATGCAAAGGACCATATTAGCCAAGGAAGTCTCTGCTAATGGGTGGTGTTAGGAGAAAGCGAAGACAGACTGTTTTCTGGGATGGTTTGAATGCTAGTCTGGAGGTAGAGAGGAGCATGAGGTCATTTAAGAGCTTTCAGAGCCTCCCAATTATGTAGTACCAGGTTCAGGTGGAGATGAGCAGTTCTTCCTTTTGTCTTCTCAAATCTGGAAACATATGTCAAAGGAGTAAGTGATCTTTGATACATTCCAGAAGACTTCTATTGGAGAAATTGCTGAGCAAATTAAAAATGCTAAATCTCAGTTTCTTCTCTATAAATGAAAATCAGTTTGGTTTATTGGATATCACCACATGCTTACTTCTTATTTCCTTTAATTTCAACCCAAGACTCAGTTCACTAACACACAACTGGATAACATTTAGCCAGAAAAGAAGTATGAGCTTTGAACTGAACAAGACCTGGATTTAAGTCCTGCAAATGTTGCTTACTTGCCAAGTGATATCAAACTTCATTAAAAGCCCCATCTTAAGCATTATAAAATGTAGCCATGTAAAAAAACATGTGTACCCCATTAACATTTTGAAATTAAAAAAATAAAAACTTATACCTCTGAGTATCAGTTCCATTTGTAGAATGGATATAATGTCCTATCATAACCCTACAGAAGCCTCGTGAGGGTCAACTCAAGATAATAAAACATAAAGCAACAGCAAAATGCTTGACATGCAAGAAGTCTTCAACTAATATTAGTTGAATGTACAAATGCAACAATGACTTTGTGAGGTACCTATTATAATTCTCACTTTACAGATGAAGAAACAAGTTCAGAACAGTGAATTAAGTGACCTGTCCAAGGCCACACAGATGTTCAGGCCATTAAGCAAACAATTATATCCTTGACTTCTTTTTTTTTTTTTCCCTTCAATCTTGCCCTCTCCCAAAATATAATCCATTAGAAGGTCCTACCCTAGAATGTGTTCTAAAATCCTGCTGTGTGTCACCATCTCTGCCACAGTCACCATGGTCTAAGTCTCATACATTATCTCTCACCTTGCTTATTTCAACAGCCTCTAGCTGGTCCCTCAGTTTCAATTCTTGCTTCCCCCACTATCTGTTCTCAACAAGTAACAGGATGATCTTTTGAAACCATAAATCATGCCATGTCAATTCCCTTTAGATAAATCTAAAACTTAAAATCGAACTCAAACCCTTTAGCAGAGCCTTCAGGACTCTGTATTATCTGATCTGTGTCTATGCCTCTACTTTAGTCAATTACCACTCTTCACTTTGTTCACTGTTTCAGTTACACTTGCCTAATTGCAGTTCCTCAGGCAGGCAAAAGGCTTTGCTGCTTCAGAGCATTCACACTTGCCATTCCTCTGTTTGGAAGGCACTGCCGCCAGAACCTCACAAGGTTTATCCTTCTCGTCATTCAGGTCTCTGATCAAATGTCATCTCCCTAAGAGAACATCTTAGATCATCTTTATATAAAATAACATCATGTCCACACCGAGTCATTGACTCCTCACCCTGTCTTATTTTCTCCCTATCCCTTATCGCTATCTAAAATTACTGTATTTACTTTATTTTTACTTGGTTATTTTCTGTCCCACCTTACTCCCAAAGGACATACCTCTTTGATGTAAAAAAGACAAAATGAAACAAAACAAAGCCCAAAAGAGAAACAAAAAACAGTCATTTAAATGGAAAGGTGAATAAGCACAATATATTTTATGTATTTCATATTTATATTATTATACATAACTAGCAAATCCATTCTATCGGAGACAACTGATGAGTTTACCAATAGAGACACAATCTAAGGGCAGGCATTTTCCCAAAGCATTCAAGCCCTCAGGACATCACTTAGCAAAGAGGAAATCAGCCAATCTTCTGCTCAGTTCGGAATCAGGAGGAAGAATAGCATGTATACTGTTCATTAGCACCTCCAATATGCACTGCTCAGGGATGGAGAGAGAAGATAAAGATCAAATTTGTAAATCTGGCTGCTGCTTGGTAGCCTTGGCAAAAGATTTGGTGGAGGAGGGTTTGCAACAAAGTGCCTCAATTCATTGTCCAGGAGACCAAAGCAGGCCCAGAGAATACAGAACTCTCTAGCTAATATGGTTTGCATTTCTCCTTGACTGAGAATGTGAAGATGTAAGACTTGGTTTACTTATCCTGGAATATGTGCTGATATGGGGCAGTAAGAAGCCCAGTGGGAATTAGCAAGAAATAGAGAAGTGATTCAGGGCAAGCCCAGCCACCTAGACAACAAAGGAAAGAAAACTGTCCAAGTCTAGGATCAACACACTTCACACATATGTAACTCAGGGCTTCACCAATACCTTAGTGAGGAAGGGATGGGAGTTCATATCAGCCCTACACTACAGGAAAGTCTGTGCATTATTGTCATTGCTGTGTACATTTAAACTGCTTAGTAAATGCTCTATAACTCATTTTATAATGATTTGTTTGCCTAACTAATTCTGAACAAGATGGATCTAACCAATGGCTGAAGCCACACCCCAGAGTGGGTGTATGACATTGGCTGAATGTTCAGAGAGTAGACATTTTTGAGATTGGCCACCCTTCACCTCCTACCACATATTCTCTCACAATTAAAGCCCTACCCAAAGCTCACAGTAGCTGTGAAGAGCTGGCTTTAGCTTACGAGTCTGGAATTAGAGCTTCTGCATCAACCAAAAGACTTTGACACAAATACAAACATGCTGGAAAACTGTTAAAGAGAGTTTTCTCATCAACAAGGGTGTTCTCCCAGACATATAGGAAAAATATGGCATGGCTCATTTATGAATCTCATCCTGAATGCCTCTACCTGAGTAGCAATTCTGAAAAGTGAAATAAGAAGTTGGTGAACACCTAATTCATTTGGAGCTTTAAGTTTTCCAATTTGGTCATGTACAATGAGCAAAGAAACTAATAGTAGGTCAGACTCGGTGCTGTGTTGGCAAGACAGCCTCAGCGTCCCAGATTTCACTCTCAATGTAAGATTTACACTGCTCAGCAGCCACTGCAATGCACCTCTTTTTGCATTTCTATTTAAACAGTGTTTGGATAAATGCTATGATGTCACTGCTCAAAATACAGACTGCTGCAAGACCCAACTGCAAGAATTTGTTTAGTATTCTGTACACATACCCCTGCAAAGTCAGCGCATTTCCAAAGTTATTTCATAGCACAAATCATTGCAAGAGAACAGTGACATCCCCCACACAAATTGACTGTCTCTGGAGCATTTCCTCTTGGTCGCTAATTTGTCATGTTACAGAGTTAGAGCACTATGCTTTTATTTCCCATGTCACTCCTCTTATCTGCTCCAAGGATGTCTAGTACTCAGTGCTTTTGTTCTGTAAGAGAATATCCTTACCTTCTCTCTATGAAGCCATGGCTCTTTAACCAGGATAGAGACTAGCTTTTTATTAATCTACACTTAATCACATACCACAATGCATAGTCATAAAAATAGCAGCCATTTTGGGCCCCTAGACTATGCAAGGAGCCAAAGCTCTATACATAATTCCTGTGTCTCAGTACAAAATGAAAATACGGAACTGTTAAAAATTATTAAGAATTTCAAGATGGTGGCAATGGGGCATTGAGTCAAACAATGAAGTCTTCTAAATGCTGAGCCGTACGTGATAGCACAGATAATGTGTTCATGATCCAGTCCTGCTAACAGCTAATTTAGTGATTTATTTTATTAACTTTTACGGATACACAATTGCTCATATTTATGGGGCACATGTTGTATTTTGATGCAAGCATACAATGAGTAATGATCAAATCAAGGTAACTGGGATATCTGTTACCTGAAGGATTTATTAATTTTTTGGTGTGTATTAGGAACATCCTAATTCCATTCTTCTAGTTATTTCAAAATATACAATAAATTCTTGTTAACTATAGCCGCTGTATTGTGCTACTGAACACTAGATCTTATTCCTTCTATCTAACTGTGTTTTTGTACTCATTAATCAATCCCTTTCATTCTCCCCTCCCCACTGCCTTTCCCAGGCTCTGAGAATCATCATTCTACTCTCTATCTCTATGAGACCAATATTTTTAGCCCCCACATATAATTGAGAACATGTGGTGTTTGTGTTTCTTTGCCTGGCTTATTTCACTTATCATAATGTCTTCTAGTATCATCCATGTTGTTGGAAGTGATAGGATTTCATTTTTTAAGGCTAAATAGTATTCCATTGTATATTTGTAAACCACAATTATTTCGATTTTTCATGAACAGAAACCAAAGGTCAGTGAAGTAAAGTAACACATCAAAAATTACACAGCAAGAAAGTGGTAGCATCAGTACTCAAAATCCTATCTTCTGTCCCCTACACTAAAGGTTAGTAAACTATGGCCTGTAGGCCAAATCTTTCCCACAAGCTAAAAATGTTTTTTATGTTTTTAATTAGTTGAAGAAAACAAAAGAAGAATAATACTTCATAACACTTGAAAATTACATAAAAATCAAATTTCAATGTCCATAAATAATGTTTTATTGGAACACAATCATGCCCATTCTTTACTTACTGCCTGTTATTACTTTTGCACTATAACAGCAGAGTTGAGTTCCTGTGGCTGAGACCATGTAACTCACAAAACCTAAAATATTTATGCTGTACAGAAACTTTCCCTACACTATGCAGCCAGTGAGCATAAGCTCACTTGAATGAAAAACAAAATGTATGTATGAATATTTAACTAGATATTTTCTTATCTTTAGCATACTCATTTCCTAGGGCTGCCGTCACAAAGTACCACAAACCGGGCAACTTAAACAACAGAAATGTATTGTCTCATAGTTCTGGAAGATACAAGTTCAAGGTCATGGTGTTGACAGGGTTGGCTCTTTCTGAGAGTTGTGAGGGAGAATCTGTTCAATGTCTCTCCCTTAGCTTTTGGTGATCTGCCAGTGACCTTTGGTGTTTCTTCTCTTGTGGAAGCATCACCCTTATCTTTGCCTTTATGTTCACATGGCGTTTTCCTGTGTGTGTTCCTGTCTCTATGTCTAAATTTTCCCTTGTTATAAGGACACCAGTCATATTAGACTAGTACCCACCCTAATGGCCTTGTCCTAACTAGATCATATGCAAAAATCCTATTTTCAAACGAAGTCACATTCACAGGTGATCTTAGCTGAAGTTCTAACTGGGACTTCAACATATTTTTTGGAGGGGAGACACAATTCAACCCATAAACCTTTATAAGATAAATAAGTAAATAGTGAGTAAGCAAGCAAATGTGTGAGCAAATGAGCTACAGTCTTATGTCATTCCTCAATCTATTTTCCATATTCCTTACCAGACTACAAATCATGAAGAAAATATTTATATCAATTCTCTAAATCAATGTTCTCAGCTTTTCAAACTTTATCTTACCTAATTCCTCAGATCCTGGGAGAATCTTTGATGCCTAGTGGACTCTGCCTCCAAACTCCTTTGTTCTAATTTTTATAGCTCAAATAAGGCAATGCAATAGAGGACTTTCCCTTCACCCGCATTCTGAACATTGGGCTATACACCATGATGGAGTTCCTTACCTCATTCACTCTGTCCACTTAAATCCTGTTTTTATCCTGAAGATGTGTGTTTGTATTTTTCTTTTAGATGTCATATACTTGATAATAGAGTGATGTTTTATTGTAAATCCAAGGCTATCAAGCTGTTCAGTATGTTACTTGAAGTTTCAGCAAAGGTCTTTTATAATTCTAAAGCATTATGGTGTGCCTTCAGTTCCTGGCATAGTATTGTAGACTGCATTATCCCCACAACTGTTGGGTACTTATCTAGCACTTTAACACTCAGCAACCACTTTCATCTTCAAAGCACTTCCTCCTGATTTAATTAGTCTTTCTAATTTTCTATGAAGTAAGTGTGCTATCCTTCTTTTTACTTTATATAAAGGGAAAGTGAAGTAACTAGAAGAATCATTTATAGAGTATGTCAGATCTTTCTTAATGAATGAGAACCTAGTTATGGTGGCCTGAGTTTTGAGAAAGTTTTGAAAAGTAGGGTTTTGATCTCAGGGGCACAGCTTTCCTAATTAATCTTAGAGGACCCTCTATACATCACATGCCACTATCCAGCAGAGATTGGCTGCTTAATAAATATTCAGTGACTGCATGAAAGTAGGAAACAAAGCACATTTTTAATATCTAGGATGCATCAGGCAACTAACATACATCATGCATACACTTGGTTTGTTTTTCTTTCTTTTTATATTTTCAGCTTTATTAAAGTATAACTGAAAAACAAAATTATATATAGTTTATACATATATTGCCTATATATAATTGTATATATTAGTTTGGTTTTGTTGTTGTTTTCTTCTACTGAGATGATAGTGCACCTATGCTAGGAATTTGTAAAATGACTTTTCCATACTGTTCACCTCTTCTCTGCTGTTTTACTACCTCAATCTCTGGCACAGGCAAGTTATATAAGGATTTTGGTCATTGTGCATCATTTCTGAAGTGCTTTCAAAACTTTAATATAATATATAAGACAAACCACTCAACCCAATTTTTACTGAAGGTACAGTCCTATGTAGTCATGAACCCTTTATCTGTGCTCTGTCATTCCTGTGCACCCTCTGGCTTGAATTAATCAGATGAGAGATAAGAACGTGACCAAAGGGTAAACTGCAATGTGGCCTGCCACACACTGAAAATGACTACCGAAACATAAATAGGCTGAGCTGATCTGCTCCTTGTTCTTAGGAATTTGAACTAAACACAATGCAGCAAATGAGGCCATTGACAAAAGCTAGATTTAAAAGGCAATGCAGAGAAACCATGAACATGTTTAGAGTTATGAGAATTATGAGAAAGTACAATAAGTGGAAACACATGAGATCAAAGGTTTCCCCCCTCATTTATTTAATGATTTAGATTTTAGCACGTTACTCCCTATGTTGCTCTCTAGCCATATGCTTGTCATCTGTTTGTCAATTACAAAATCCACATAGATTACCCTTATACACCCCGCCCTCTTAGTTGACCTTTTCACTTCTAGTGTGGTCTTGGCCTCCATTCCAACTTGGTCACTCATTTCACAATACTACCCTTAAAGTTGTCATCCCTGTAACTGTTCAACTCCAAAGAGTGAACTATAATAGGTAGAGTATACAGTTAAGGAAAAATAGGATGGTTGCTCCAACTAGTGACCTAGGATTAAAAATGTTTATAGGAGTGATAAATTTAGGGTAAACTTATAAATTTATAAACTTGGGTAACATAATATAATTTGGAATGTAATTTGATGTTAGAGCCAACAGGATTTCCTGATGCACTGGATGGGGGTGGTGTTCAGGAGAGTACCCAAGGATGGCACCATATTTGACCTGAGAAACTGAGTGAATTCTAATGCTATTTTCTAAGGTGAAGAAGCAGTTCAAGGGGAAAAAAAACCTCAGTGTTCAGTTTTCGACAAGAGAAAATGTCAAGTAGGCAGTTGCACATATGAGTATGCAGTTCAAAAGTGATGTCAAATTTGGAAAGCAGTAGCATATACATGACAGTTAAATCTATGGACCTTAAATCACCTACATTGTGAGTGTAGAGAATAAAGAGAAGAGAATAAAGCACTAAGCAATGGGACACTCAAACTTTGTGCATTTGGGAAGAGGTGGAGGAAGAATATTCGCTCCTGGATACTGGTAAGTGTCTAATGAGTTAGGAGTGTTGTAAGGTATGAGTCAAAGGATATGGTCAGAAAACATAAGCAGCAAAATAAAAATAGGGTAAATAGTGTTAGCGTGAAAAATAAATCACTATGTTTTCTGGTTACAAGGCTATATGGGTCAGCTCTCCAATGAGTATATTAATCAATATTATTATTATATTATGAAACCACCATGACTGTATAGTTGAATAAGTTTGTGTCAACAGTGCTCACAAACATAAACAAAAACTACACACTCACCAAACAACAATACACACTTGCCCTCCATGTTTGTTTTGAGAAAGATAATAATTAGGAATCTACTAAGAATGATAGTAATATAATTCATGTCCTCCATTTTATTTTATAATTCTTACTTTCAAGGTATACCAAAAGGAATACTGTTTACAATGAAATAGTTTTAAAGAAAATATCAAACTGCTAATATACTTTAACAACCTCACTTACTTTAATTTCTTTAGAAACTGCTCACCTTTCAGTCCAAATCAAGATTAAGCATTCCTCCTTTGTGCTGCTAAGATATCTATCCTATGTTTTTTATCAAGACATTAGAAATTTTGTTATGATTATCTGCTTATATATCTCTCTCTCCCTGCCATAATGTAAACTCTTCAGAAATAGAAACTATGCAGGTACATACATCTTCATACTTACAGTTTTTAGCCCAGTGCCTAGATCAGTGCATTAATTTCTCAAACATATATTAAACACTTACTAACTCCATCTTTAGGAAACTCCATTGTTCACAGGTTTTCCTTCAGAAAAACTTAGGGGGGAAAGTCAATTATTACTGGAATAATGTATGTACTAGTCCTTCTAGTTAAGAAGAAAGAAAATTTAAAAGACATCTGAATCATTTAATGGAAAAAGGATCAGGAGTCCTGGCTTCTTGTTCTTTATGCTTTTAAAAGTTGTTCTGACCCAGGGCTAAATACTTCTCCAAATTAAAGTGTTCAGACTAAAATGCTATGATTATTTTAGCGATCAACTTATGCTACATGCTAATTGTGACTTCCAATACTTCATGACTCTATTTGGAATAAAAGAATAATTTTCTTTCTACACCAGCATTAAAATCTGAGAAAATAATTATGATGAAATTGCTATACCAGTATATGCAGGACACATATGCAGGCACTGCATTTCTCTTTGGCAGACCGTAGGAGGCAAAGTGTTCTGCAATAGTCCTTCTGATATTGCAGCTCCTCCTTTATGGGTTAGTTGTTTTGGGAGTCAGACTCTTTCATCTTCACTTTTCCAGCTCCGATTTATTCCATTGCCATAGTAAGATAAAAAGCAGAAGTAGCAAGCCATTAATATTAGGGAAACCTCCTTGATATTTCCTGCTTTTATGTTCAAAAGGAAATTTTGTATATTAGCAGTGTTTCATATCTTTTGCTTTATTTTATACAGCTAATCAGATGAAAATATTGCAGAATGAGACATATATCAATAAATAATTTTTACAGATAGTTTTCATTTTTACAAAAGAAACTTTTATATATGGGAAGTATTAAGTTATCTTGCAGAGATGTTATTTTTTAAATGAGGTGAAAAATGGTTAACTAAAAATGTATATATTGTACTAGATTTTAGCCAATAATTTATTTAGTCAATCCATTATTTTAATCTTTTCTTTTAGCCATGCTAATTAAAGTGTTGATGGTGACTGCTTTGAATTTTATTCCTTTTCTTGTATAAAGGAGGATGAGAAGATGGTGAAGGAGAATTTTTAATGCAGTATTGCTGATTCTGAAAACACTGCAAAGAAAAAGTAAAGGGCTAGGTGGAAACCATGCCATCTACATCATTAAAAAAAATTAAAAGAAAAAACAAAAGTAGTACTTACTCATTGATTCTTTTCCCTATAGAATACCTCACTGATATTATAATGGGAACCAATGAGGATATCAGATTTATTTTATAGATGCTTAATTTGAAAGCATCTTTCTTAATACATCATAAAAGTATGTTAACTACAGTTATTAATACATGTCTTCCATCAGTTCTCAGGGCTGAATAGATTTCTTTCTACTGTGTCCATACATGAATACTCAGTTAAATCATTTAAAATTTTTTTTATCTGAGATCCTGCATGCTTTAAGCCCTATAATAAATGTGGAAAAGGAGGCCCAGGATACATTATCCAGATAAATAGTTTATGATTAATTTCTACTTACATTTGTTCAGCTACTACAACTGCTAGCAACTATGTAGCACTGAACTTTCTGAAGTTACACATTGCTAGTCATTGTTATGCTACTTGTGTAACCAAGTAAATACATGAATTACATGAGCACTAACTTCTCCTGAGTTTCCTCTTAATTGAGTTCTTGTAAAAGTCACTTTGAATTTATAATGATGACTGACCTCCAGGGAATGAAAGTGTCAAGACGCAAAAAATGCTGTCCAGGAACTGAGAGAAAGACAAACCTTCATTGTGCAAATATTGTGCTTTCCAGATACGGATGTTCAGTTTTTCCTTTGTTGCCCTAAAAATACATAAATATTCTAATTGCAGATTTTATATAGAAGACACCCAAGAGCTTGTATTCTGGCTGGTAAAAACACCCTGAAGAATACTAAGTAGAGAGATACATGTGAAAAATAATACACTTTAAAAAACACTGTATTAGACATGGTTTTCAAGACTTCTGTCATCTGCTTTGATGTTCTAACAAGGGTCTCAGGATAGTGTTAAAGACCAAGAAAGCTAAGAATATTATCTTAATTAGAACTTCAGAAAATTCAGATAAGACCCACATTCCTGTTTATTTTCTTCTAGAGTCTTTTATTAATATATCTTTGTGGAGTTGGAAACATATTCTGAATCCCTCAAACAGGCACAGGCATTTTGTGTCTGTCTAGACCTTCTTGGAATTGGAAAAGTTCCTCAGGAGCCACTCTGAGTTTGAAGGTCATGCTAAAATGAAATTCACATTCAGTTGTAATGGTAGGATATAAGGAAATCTACTGGAAACTAAAATAACTCTTAATGGTGGCAAGGAAAATTGGCATAGGGGAAAATGAGAGTAGGTGGGAAGAATTATGGTTCCCTCAGTATATTATGACATTAAACCCATTATTATAGCATCTCTAGAAGCCAAGCTGGGTTTGAATCCCAGCCTCAACATTTACTAGTTTGGATAAATCACTAAACTTCTTTGAACCCCAATTTTTCATCCATAAAATACTAAATGCTTATGGTATACAGAATAATGTGTCCCCAAATATGCCCATGGATTGTTCACCACACCCTGAAAATATGTTATTTTACGTGACAGAACAGACATTGCAGATGTGGTTAAATAAAAACCTTAAGAAATGGAGAGATTATCCTGGATTATCTAGTTGGGCCCCATGTAGTTCCATAAGTCCTTCAAAGTAGAGTATCTTTCCTGTCTGTGGTAAGAGAGAGGGCTAGAGAGATGATATAAAGACAAAGACAGTCCATCATAGCTGATTTTGAAGATGAGGGAAGGGATCTACAAGCCAAGGAACCTGGGCCGTCTATAGAACCTGGAAATGGCAAAGAAATGGATGCTCCCCTCCAGCCTCCAGAAAGGAATGTAGTCCTGCGGACACCTTGATTTAAAACCAGTGTGATCCATCTCAGACTTCTGACCTTCAGAACTGTAAGCTAATAAATTTATGTTTTATTTTGTGGTAATTTGGTTTGTGGCAATTTGGTACAGTAGCAATAAGAAACAGTACTTCATGAGAGTTTTGTGAGGATTTAGTTATTGGTTATATGTAAAATTCTAATAATGGTTTATGGTACATAGTATGCATCTGTTAAGCAGTAATTATTATTAGCATTATCCTAAGAGTAAGACATCAACTTCTACAGGCAGAAATGGATATGACCACAACTAATGACAACATATCAAATAAGATTAAGAGATGTTTTAAAGTGCTATGTAAGATGAGAAGTAGGAATGACTAACTCACATAGACAAATTGGAAGAAAACCTGAAACAAAGAGTGGAACTTGGTCAGATAAAGGGGAAAGAGCTCAAGCAGGGTGAACAGCAGAAGCAAACCCACATGAACATGGAACAGCCAGGAAAATGGTGTGGCTTCCCTTTCATACCCCATGCTTTCTTTCTCCCACTTTATATCTCATCCTGTCCAGAACTATGTGAAAAAAATAATATATTGCATAGGCAATATCTTATAGCTGAAATTCAATACTATTCCTGGGGACACCTGGAATCTTGTGCCTGGTTTCTCCTGGACTTTGCCTTACTACTGTGGCTACTAGTCTTCACTACTAACTAGCCACCATCATTAGTTGGGATGATTATTAGGTCCTTACATATGAAACGTACATTTTCAAATCGAAAGTGTAGTTTATTATATCTCAAACACGAAGCAGTACAATTAATCAAAGTATGTGCCTAAGCTATCAACAGAGTTTTGCCATCTTAACGATAGCTTGTTTATGTCTCCAGCAAAGAAGCTTGGAGAATGAGTGGCGATGAAATCGTGAAAGGCGCTTTCCACAACTTGTTGAGAACTGAATATTTTTTCTTGCAAGAAGTGGTCTGAAGTCTGGAAGAAGTAGTAGTAAGTTGGTGCAAGGTCTGATGAATATAGTGGATGTCAGAGAGTCTCCAAGTCCAGCTGCTGTAGTTTGAATAGCATTGATTGTGCGACATGTGGGCGAGCATTGTCTTGGAAGAGGATTGGCCTGTCTCTGTTGACCAATCTCTGCTGCTTAATCACAAGCATCTTCATCATTTCATACAATCGATTGCAGTAGACATCTGCCGTAATCCATTGACCAGGTTTCATGAAGCTGTAGTGGATAATACCAGCGCTGGACCACGAAACAGACACCATTAGCTTTTTCTGATGAATACTTGGTTTTGGACGTGTTTCTGCACTTTGTCTTTATCCGACCATTGTGCTATTTGACAATGCTTGCAATTGTCAAAAAGAATCCATTTTTCATCACATGTAGCACAATGGTGTAGAAATGGTTCACCTTTATCTTGTGACAGCAAAGAAAGTCAAGATTCAAGATTTCTCTTCTGACGCTAGTTTAATTCTCGCGGAACCCATCTATCGAGCTTCTTTACCCTGCCGATTTATTTCAAATGGTCCAATATTGTTGGAATGGTAAATTAAACTTTGTTGCTAATTCATGCATAGGTTGAGATGGATTCACTTCCACTACAGCTTTCAGCTCATCATTAACCACCTTGGTCTCAGGTTGCCCACGTGGATGATTTTTAAGATTAAAATCACCAGAACATAGCTTCTCAAACCATCAATATACTGTGCATTTATTAGCCACATCCTTCCCAAACACTTCATTGATATTTCAAGCTGTCTACACTACATTGTTCCACGATGGAACTCATAATCAAAAAATAACATGAATTTTTGACTTATCTGTGGTTTCACAAAAATTGCTCTAAAAAAATTTGAAATATAATCGCAACCCAAAATGTGCATTTGAAATACTGACTATATATCTTCACAATAAAAATAATACAAGAAGTGTCCAAGCGAAATATCAGAGATATCAACTCTCAATACTTAAGGAAATCAGTCATTTGATACTTAATAACTTAATATTTGTGATTACTAATTACAGTTACTGACTATTAACAAGTTGTGGCTACTAGTTATGAATAGAATTTGGGGTTGCTAACTAACTGTCTAGTTATGGCCACAAACTATCTGTGATTACTAGTTATGCACAATAGCTAGTTGTGTTAGCTAGCTACAACTGCTTATGTATGGGTGCCAGTCATGGCTAATATATGGCAATGAATTATTATTACTAATTAGTTGTGGTAAATTGTATTGTATATTAACCATGATTAATAACTAGTCATGCCAGCTAACTATGGCTACTAAATAGGTGTGAATACTAGTTGTGATTGTTTGTTATCACTAACTACTCATGCCACCTAGCTACAGCTACTAACTTGAATCCCTATGAGTTATGGTTGGTAAGTAGTTGTTTCTACTTGTGGTTGATAAGTAGTTGTGTTTACTATTTATAACTACTGCCTAGTTGTAGATACTATGTATGGTTAGGTACATTTATGGTTAAGTTATATTTGTTGTTGGTAGCGATTCTTAACAAGTTGTGGTTACTACCTTTGGCTGCTAGTCAGTTGTGATTACTTATGTCTACTAGTTGGTAGTCTTACTTAGTTATACTTACGGTTAGCTATATATTTGATTAATTATTGACTATGGGTATATTCATTCATTGATATATTTAATTATAGGTAATTATAGGTATAGTTAGTTATAGGCAGTTACAGTCATACATTTTTAGACTCTTAGGGCTATAGTTACTTGGCCTGTAATGCAATCTACACACAGAATTATCTTCAGTCCTCCAACGCTTTCATCAAATAGGCCAATTGGACAACATGTTTTCCTTATTTTATTCCACTGCATTCATTTGCCTCATTGTTACTTACAGATAATCTAAGGTATTATATATAATGTGTATCAACATAAGCCCACATATATATAAACTCCTGGGGGGGTTCTTGTTTTCTTACACCCCATCTGTTATAGTCAAACTCCAGAAGGCATCTGACAAGTGGAAAGCCAATCACTTGTGCAATCTTTATTCATAGAAAAAGCACCTTCACAGAATCTCTGGATTCTTTCCAATATCAAGGAGAACTGAGCTGGAAAACCAATGTGGAAATCTGATTATCCCATCTCCAATCCCTCTTGAACCAACCATTCCTGCTCCACCACCCCACCGCTATCCAGTGCTCCCTCCATGGAAGATGTTTCCATGGCCCTCGCGTTTAGAGGTGGTTTTAGTCCAACCTGAAGAGTAAGACAGACATGCAGAGAGGTTGAGCATGCCATGAACCTACCTTTCTAGGTCTTACTCATTTACCAAATCCAAGTTAAAATTCTGCCTCCTCCAACAAGTCTTCCCAGATGCCTAAAGTCAGAATTTATCTCTCCTTCTTCCCCTAGGCTCTGTTTGTAGGCTTAGTGTAGCACTGAATATATTCTAGCTTGTATGGGCCTAAGTATCAGTGTTTCTGTTTCCCTCAGTGGACTATGAGTTCCTAGAGGATAGAGGCACATGCTTAACTTTATTTCTCCATGCACTAGAGCATGGAAGTGGTTCTACAGTGTTGGGGTGTGTAACATTTGTGAAATCATTCACAATTAACATTACTAATAATAGAATATCAAAGTTTGAAATGGTTTATTTTGCTTTGATATATACACATGTATGTGTTTGTATATATGCATATGTAATCATTCTAGGTTATACAAAAGATGTAGCCCTGGGTTATTTCTGATAAGCCTTTATTTATCCATTCAGCAAATATTTAAAGAGCACCTATTTTGAACTGGGCACTATTCCAGACATGTGAAGCATATCAGTGAACAAAACAGACAAAGATCATTGTCCTCATTTGGCTTATCTGCTACTGGCATGAGACAGAGCATAGACTGCAGACACAACAAATCAGTTAATTATACAGTAGGTTAGAAAATGATAAGTGCTGCAGAATAAAGAACACATAGAGTTGGGCGGGGCAAAATGGATGTGCCTGGGAATGAAGGGCAGTGGCAATTTTTAAAAGAGAGGCCAGTGGAGGCCTCAACAAAAAGGTGGCATTTGGCTTGAAAAGCATAAGGGAGTGAGCAATGTGGATGCGTGGGGAGAAGCATTCCAGAATGAAGAACAGCCAGGAAAAGGTTCCAATTAGGGAATGAGGCTGGCAAGATCCAAGGACAGCCAGGAGGCCAGTGTGGCTGAAGTGGAGTGGACAGACTACCTCCCAGCCCCTTCTCCAGGCACCCACTGTGCCCTGCACCCAACACACTGGCTGCTCTTCCTCTAGCCTCCCTACTCTTACCTTGGCCATGCTGTCACTTGTCACACTCTGCCACTGCTCACTCATGGGACTTGGACAACTAAATCCCTCTCTTAAGACAGTTTCTGCCTCAGCTCCCTGGGACTTATCTACCTCTCCTCCCACACTCATCTTTCCCAGACTGTGTCTCACTCAAGTCTTTCACTCCAGTGCAGAGTTGAATTTATTCTCCCATGCAGAGGCTGCCCAGCACTCTTTGTGGTTACCTGAATGGCTGTGGTATGGGCAGGAGGGCCTCAATCTGACCCTGGGAAGGAAGCTAAGGAGGTACTTGTGGTTCCTGGAGATTCAGGGGAGAGGAAAAAACACAGACTTGGGAACAAAGCCATTAGCTGAGGCACAAAAACTGATAAGAGCAATGCCAGGTCCCTTTCAATAGACACCCACTGCCTGTGCCTGTGAGGCACTGCATCAGGCATATGAGCCCTTCCGACCTACCTGAGAGATAAGGGTTAAGGAACCTGAGGGACTTTTCCAAGTGCACACAGCTTGTGAGGCTCAGAGTGGGAATTTGCATGGAGCTCTTGGGTCCATGCTCATAACTGCTGTGCTCTGCCCACTCAAGCCCCATGTCACATGGGTAAAATGAGACAGTAGGACTAGACATTCTTTAGTGTCCCATCTACCTCTAAAGAGTTGTGAATCTGGTCAAAAGCCAGTCTACAGGAAGATCTTCTCAGCCACTGTTTTCTACCTTGCTTTATAAAGGCTTAGATTGATTACCTCCAGGTAACATACTTTTGTAAATTAGAAATGGTGACTTTTTTTGGCAAGTGAGTTTTTAAGCTTGCCATCTGAAATGCAAAAAGAAATCAGGTATGTTTATTTATGAATCTATGAACGCAATACTTTCCCCTTCTCTATTTAATATCTCCTATCAATATATTGAACTCTGTTTCCCAACACAAATGCCAGAAATGCTCGCATATTCTCAAGGCTGCTTCCTGTCATTGGCTGTCACTCATCCTTCCTAGGCTATATGTATTTGTACCCAGCAGTGGGAAGCCCAACATCCAAAACTAAGTGTGAAGTTGGCTGCTTTATAATTTATCTACCTGATCTTCAGCCCTCACAGCAGCAGCCCCTACTGGAAAAACATATTTGGAATATTTCTTCCAAGTTAATAGGTTTGCCTACCACTCAAGGAAGAGTACTTGTTAAAATAACAAGCACTGGCTGTCAAACATCCTCTCGAAACCTCATATATCTCTAAACATTTCAAATGCAAGACTCTGCACCAGGCAGAAGGCTTGGGTTGGCTACTTTGTTCCTACTCTGCACTTAAACAGTACACAGAGCAGCACCCTCACACTGAGTACACATTTGAAAGAGCTCAGTCCAATGCCTTCATTACTTTCCTCACAAGATGTTTTAGTATAGAATCTGCCATCAACTGCTTTTCCATCAGATATGTGCTCATTCTTCTGCCTCACCCCTGTCCAGTTATTCTTAGGATGTTAGTTTTCTTCTTCTTCCTGGTCCTGACCTTGATTGTCAATCACCCTCTCCCAACCCCTGTCACTAGGCTGTTGGAAGTTACTTTTCCAAAGGAATCAGTGACTTAATGGTTTGCCTAACTGTTAGCAAAGTCTTAATGGAGGTGCACAACCCCAGGAGTGAAAGCTCAGGAAAAGGCTTAGTCTCCTCTCACATTTTACCCTTGCCCTCCAGTGGCTCCAATCAGCCCTTACCTATAAGACTGAAACTGTTCCATATTCTTTCTCCCAACCCTAAAATATTTCACCCTGCAAATGTATCTCAGGCAAGCAACATTCATGACGTGTCTGCCGAATGAGATGTTAACCCTGTTTAACAATCCATCCCAGATGGAATTTCTGTTACTCTATTTTTTCTATCTTCCCATGGAATACTTAGGCCAGTACTCAACAAACACGAGGTAATAATCATAATTCCCCAATAAATGTTAGCTGCTCTCATTATTGAGTCATACATTGGGTTCAATAACTTAATCTTCTTGAGTATAATATGAAGTAGGTAGATACTTTAAAGGTTTTTATTCAATGAGGTTCAGAGAAGTTACCTTTTGGGCATTCCAGCTGCAGAGCTAAAATTTGAATCCAAGTCTGAGTGACTATAAAATTCATGTTCTCTACCACTATGCTATTCTCTCTCCATTAATGTCTGAATGCAGAGCAAATGATCAAGTCTCAACCTGAGATATGATTACATTCTTATGAGATTACACAGCTAGTCAATATAAGAAAACATTGGGTATGTTTTTAAAATGGTCACTTTTAGATGGAGATATTCACTATCTTACCAAACACTTTATAAAAAGAAAAATCAGTATGCTTCAGCCATAAAACTAAAAAAAAAAAATACTGGTACAGAAAATAAAAGTCATAGGTGTGATGTGGATCTAGACACTGACACACTTAGCTCCAGAAACTCTACCTTTGGAAAATGAGGGGAAATAGCTCCTGAAGCAACTCTCTTCTGACTTGGGGACTGCTTTGTTTATTGGAAGAAAATCTCCAAGAGAATAACTGAGAACTAATGTGTTTTGAATTTGTATCAGCCACAGGGGAGGATGGGAAGCTGAGTTATAGGAGCAGATCAATATCAACACAAACCTCTAGGCCCATTAATATTCCACTAGAATCCATTAGATTAAAAATTTGGAGTCTACTTCCATTAGATTTCCTGAGAAATGTACTTCTCTTTCTCTTTATGCCCTTTATCACTATCTTTTTTGCATGTTTGGTACATAATGAGTATTCATTAAAGTCTGTCTGTCATAAGGATAAATCCATAAAGAATACAGGAATAAATGCATTTTGGTAAATATAAAGAAACATATTTTTAAACTAAAAAATTAAAATACACAGGAAATATAATGGCTAGGTTGGAAGGATTCAGTAATGAGTGTCTTGCAAATTTAATAAAAATGAAAATATTCCCTTTGAAGAAAACTCCTAACATAACCAATTTTCTATCTACTCAGTGAAGAGTTATTTCATGTTTGGTCTTAAGGTAGAGAAGCATATGAATCAAATGTCTTGGCCAAATTGGTTTTGAAAAGTCTTATTACATCCTATGTAGATATGATTTGCTCAGAGTCCTAGTTAGTCAGTAGCAACCTCTGGATGCAGGCCCTACTCCTAGGATTTGAAAAAGGGTAAGCTTTGGAAAGCCTACTCTCTTTTCACCATACACAGCAAGAAAACAAATTGGAAAGTACTGTGTAAAACACATGAAATGATGGATTGGAGATAGAACTCTTGAGAACTTCAATATCTAAATTTCTGATAGAGGAAGGGAAGCAATAAATATGTTAAATGATTTTTAAGCCAATCAGAGATGGGAAAGGGCTTAGTGAGGTTGGAAGACATAGATTTAAAAAAAAAACTATGTCTCATTGATGCATAATAGATGTGCATAGTTTCAGTATACATGTGATAATTTAATGCATTCACATAATTTGTAAAGATCAAATCAGGGTAATTGGGATATGGACCACCTTAAATATTTATCATTCCTTTATGGTAGGAACATTTGAATTCTTCTTTTTTAGATATTTTGAAATGTTGAATCAATTTATGTTAACTATAGTTACCCTATTGATCTATCAAACACCAGATCTTATTTCTTCTATCAAGCCACGTATTTGTACCCATTAATCAACTTCTCTTCATCTCCCCCTCCCAACTACCCTTCCTAGCTTCTGGCAACTGCCAATGTACTCTCTATCTTCATGAGATCCACTTTCTCAGCTCTTACATATGAATAAGAACATGAAATATAAGTGATAACATGCAACATTTGTATTTCTTTGCCTAGCTTATTTCAGTTAACATAATGACTTCCAGTTCCATCTATGTTGCTGCAAATGATAGGATTTCATTATATTTATGACAGAATAATATTCCATTGGTTATATATACCACATTTTATTTGTCCATTCATCACTAATGGACACTCAGATTGATTCCATATTTTGACTATTGTAAATAGTGCTATAATAAACATGTAAGTTCAGATATCTCTTCAATATACTGATTTCCTTTCTTTTTGGATATATACCTAGTAGTGAAATTGCCGAATCATAGGGTAATTTCATTTTCATTTTTTTTGAGGAAACTCCATACTGTTCTCTATAGTGGCTGTACTAATTTACATTCCCACCAACTGTATGCAGATGTTCCCCTTTCTCCAAGTCCTCAACAGCACCTGTTATTGCCTGTCTTTTCAATAAATCCATTTTAACTGGGGTGAGATAATATCTTGATGTAGTTTTGATTTGCACTTCTCTAATGATTAGTGATGTTGAACATCTTTTCATCTACCCGTAGACAATTTATTTGTCTTTTTTTGGGAAAATATCTATTCAGATCTTTTGCCCCTTTTTAAATCAGATTATTTGTGGGGATTTGTTGTTGTTTTTGCTATTTGTTTGTTTTTTACTAGTGAGTAGTTTGAACTTTTTATATATTCTGCTGAGTATTTATTTTGCTGTGCAGAAGCATACCATTTGTCTATTTTTCTTTGTTTGTTTGTGCTTCCGAGGTCTTACACAAATATCTTTGCCCAAACCAATGTCCTGGAGCATTTTTACAACATTTTCTTCAAGTATTTTCATAGTTCCAGGTATTACATTTAAGTCTTTTATCCAATTTTTTTCAGAATATTATAGGGGATACAAACATTTTTGTTACATATAATGCCTTTTCCTTTCCCAAGCCAGGGCTATAAGCATGACCTTCCCCCATACAGTGCACTCCGCATCCATTAGGTGTGACTTTACCCCCCACCCCCCACCTGACCATCACCCGATGAATATTACTTCAATGTGAGCACCTTAGTGTTGATCAGTTAGTACCAGTTTAATGGTGAGTACATATGGTGATTGTTTTTCCATTCTTGTGATACCTCACTTCAAAGGATGGACTCCAGTTCTATCCAGGATAATAGAAGAGGTGCTAGTTCACCATTGTTTTTTTGCAGTTGAGTAGTAGTCCATGGTATACATTTGCCACATTTTATTAATCCACTCATGGCTGATGGGCACTTGGGTTGTTTCCACATCTTTGCAACTGTGAATTGTGCTGCCATAAACATTCTAGTGCAGATGTCTTTTTTTAGAGGATGTCTTTTTTTCCTTTGGGTAGATGCCTAGTAGTGGGATTGCTGGATCAAATGGTATTTCTGTGTTTAGTTCTTTGATATATCTCCAAATTACTTTCTACAGGGGTTGCACTATCTCCACTTCTATCCAGCATAGTGCTGCAAGTCCTTGCCAGAGCAATCAGACAAAAGGGGGAAATTAAGAATGTACAGATGGGGTAAAAAGAAGTCAAACCCTCACTCTTTGCTGATGATATGATATTATATCTGGAAAATCCCAAGGACTCAATCAAGTGACTCATGGAAGTGATAAATGAATTCAGTAAAGTCTCAGGATACAAAATTAATGCACATAAATCAGTGGCATTCATATATGCCAATAACAGCCAAGCCAAAAATCAAACCAAAGATGCAACAAATTTCACAATAGCATCAAAGGAAATCAAATATTTAGGAATATATTTGACGAAGGGTGTGAGAGACATATATAAGGAGACCTACGAAACACTGAGAAAAGAAACTGTAGAAGATGGAAACAGATGGAAAATCCTACCATGCTCATGGATTGGTACAATCAACATGGTTAAAATGTCCATTCTACCTAATGTGATCTACAGAATTAATACAATCCCTATCAAAATACCATCATCATTCTTTACAGACCTAGAAAAAAATAATTCTATGCTTCGTATGGGACCAGAGAAGACCTCATATAGCCAAAGCAATCTTAAGCAAAAAGAACAAATTGCGAGGCAGTAGTCTGCCAGACCTCAAGTTTTACTACAAGGCTATAGTAACAAAAACAGAATGGTATTGGCACAAGAACAGAGATATAGATCTTTGGAACAGGACTGAGAACCCAGACATAAAACCATCCTTATGTTGTCATCTAATATTTGACAAAGCACACAAAAATATACATTGTGGGAAAGAATCTCTATTCAATAAATGGTGCTGAGAAAACTGGATAACCACATGCAGAAGATTGAAACTGGATCCCCACCTTTCACAAAAATGAACTCACAATGGATAACAGACTTAAGCCTAAGTTGTGAAACCTTAAGAATTCTACAAGAAAATGTTGGGAAAACTCTTATAGACATTGGCCTAGGCAAAGAATTTATGAAGAAGACCCCCAAAGCAATCACAGCAGCAACAAAAATAAATAAATGGGACATGATCAAAATAAAAAGCTTCTGCAGAGCCAAGGAAACTATCATTAGAGCAAATAGACAACCTACAGAATGGGAGAAAATATTTGCATGCTACACATCTGATAAAGGGTTGATAAGTAGAATCTATATAGAACTCAGGAAAATCAGCAAGAAATAATCAAACAACCCTATCAAAAACTGGGCAAAGGACATGAGCAGAAAGTTTTAAAAAGAAGATAGGCTAATGGCCAACAAACATATGAAAAAATGCTCAACATCTCCAATCATCAGGGAAATACAAATCAAAACCACAATGAGATATCACTAATCCCCAGTGAGAATGCCTATCAGTAAGTCCCAAAACAATAAATGTTGGCAAGGATGCAGAGAGATACGAACACTCATAGACTCCTGGGGGGACTGAAACTAGTGCAACCTCTGTGGAAAGCAACATGGAGATACCTCAAAGAGATAAAAGTAGATCTACCATTTGATCCAGCATTCCTATTACTGGGCATCTACCCAAAAGAACAAAAGACATTCCATAAAAAAGACATCTTCACTAGAATGTTTATGGCAGCACAATTCACAATTGCAAAGATGTGGAAACAACCCAAGTGGCCATCAATCCATTAGTGGCTTAATAAAATGTGGTAGAAGTATACCATGGAGTTCTACTCAGCCACATAAAACAATGGTGATCTAACACCTCTGGTATTATCCTGGATAGAGCTGTAACCCATTCTACTAAGTGAAGTATGCCAAGAATGGAAAAATAAGCACCACATGTACTCACCATCAAATTGGTTTTAAATGATCAACACTTAAGTGCACATATAGTAATAACATTCATCAGGTGTTGGGCAGATGGGAGGGGAGAGTAGAGGATGGGTATATACACACCTAAGGAGTGTGGTGCACACCATCTGGGGGATGGATGCACTTGAAGCTCTGACTCAGGTGGGGCAGGGAAATATATGAAACCTAAACATTTGTACCCCCATAATATGCTGAGATAAAAATAAAACAATAAAAAAATAAATAAAATGTTCCTTACTGACCCTCCCCCCCAAAAAAAGAAACTGAGTTGGGGGAATTTTTTTCACATTGTTGGTGCTGGGCAGAGGGAAAGGAGGGATGTCATGGATGTAGAAGTCTGATTCTCTTACTGTCTGTACAAAGTGTTTTGAATTCTCTGTGACCTCAGGAACTGTCTCATCTTCATACTTGCATACTGGCATATTGCTGGTGATAATCTCAGTGCTGTATACTTGTTTTTGGTTCTCTGTGATGGGAAGTAAAACAAGATTGCTTCTACACTGCCATTTTGGAACTGCCATAGATCTTTTTTACTATATTTTATTTATAGAGTTATACATGGGGCATTATATTTCCACCTAAAATCCAAACTGATCTGAAAATTTTACTGGAGAAGAGTTCATCTTTGAATTATATAAATAAAATAATACAAATTGTTTTTAAAAAATATGAGCTATTATCTTGAGACTGAAACTATATTCTAATAATATTTTACCACATATCCTTTTGATTCTGTTTACTAAAAAAATAACATTATTTTAATGTTGTTCTTTTGATTAGACTGATAGCAGGTGTTGAGTAAAGAATATTCACCATATGAAAAAAAAAGTTCACTAAAAATGGAGCTTAATTGTTTTTCACAGCTTATAGTTAAAGCAACTGTGGTAGTTAGTGGATATATAGTATTGTTCATCAGTAAGTCTGGTGCATCTAGTCTTTTCACACCAATGAATTTACCTTTAAGAATGTCAACAGTGTCTAGAAGTAATCAGGTGATAACCTACGAGGATATGGCAGCTGAAGTCTAAAACAAGTCAGACATTCCTCATGCTTCAATTCTGAGCTTGAATTGATCATTTTTTTTTGTATTTTCTTGCAATGTAGATGTGCTTTGATGAAACTGAAAATAAAATTCTGCTGTACAGTCACACTATCATTCAGAAAATTTACCTTGCATACATCAACATATTTGACTCCTATTATCTATCAGTGTGGAAAAATGTATTAATAATAAAATTATATAGGGTTTCCATGATAGAATAGCAAAGGAAAGCATATTACAAAGGATTTTATTAATGGACAATGTGCCTGATATGTCAGAGAAGCATAATTAACACAACAGAAGGCCAGCCAGAATCACATTTTGTCTATTGTAAAAATGGTTCCTATATCACCTTACATTTCTGCCTACTCAGGCATTTCAATTAGCTTCATTGTGAATTACCTCTACTTTTTTATTTTCCCCTGCATTTGGCAACTCTCTTTTTAATTAACCAGGAAAAATTCTATGCATTTTTCTCCCAGGAGACTTTGGATAGTAATAATATAGCATTAGCCATCTTTGAGAGAAAAAAACAAAAACAAGTAGGGATTGACAGTCAACCTTATTCCTATTTCTCTGAGTTGCCTATTTTTTTCTCAAGCTATACTTAAGATTTCAAGAGACAATTTTTATTTGCATGATGATTTGTAGAAGGAGACATCCCATTGGCTGGTACTAAGAAGCAAACTATTCTCCTATTCTCAAAACATTCTTAGATAACAGTAATAACATAATCACACATCACAGTTTACAGGTGTGTAATTCTTTACAATTCATCTGGTGGATTTTTGCAACAAAATTTTTGGGATACCAAAGCAGACATTGAAATTGATTCCCATTTTTCCTTGTGAGAAAGCTAATAGCATTAGGAAAAGCCATTTTAAGTTAGGAGAAGGGGGTGAATAATTGGCTTGATCTCACACCTAGTACTTGACTGAGCCAAAACTGGAACCTAGAATTCCAGTTTCTTACCTACATACTTTCCTTCACTAAATCTGAAAGTGGTTTTTCTTCTTTGTTCCTCAAATGACAGAGATTGCCTATATTTGGCTGGGCATTTCATCAGCCTCTTTATACAACCTATCTAATTCATGTATTCGAAACACATCCTCTCTGCAGTCAGGAGCACTGTCACGAGGAGACAAGCAAGTCTGAATACTGAAACAGGTGGCATTTGAACAAGTAAAAAGAGACTTGTCAATTGGACAGTGTTTTGGTTTTAGATGCTGCTGCTGCTACTACCACTACTACTGCCCATAAGGAGACAATAACAGCACTGGTGACACTGATGGAAGCAGTAAGCAGGATACAGTGTCAGATATAAATGTAAGTCAGCAACTCAGGAAGGGAAGACACACCCGGGGGGGGGGGCATCCAATGACTAAAAGACAACTGCTAGCAGCCACAATGAGGCTGTGAGAAACATTCTGAGTATGTTAGCAATTAGAGGGCTAAGAATAGGAAGCAGTAGAAGAGGAAAAAAGCTGAAAATATACCTCCATTAATCTTCAGTTTATTTCTCTTTTCTCTGGATTCCACTTACCAGTAATATTTAAATCATGGAGAGGAAGGGTTTTAGGGGCTATGAACTGAGAGGGACTAGAGGGGAAGAAAGCATGCTGGTGTGTGTGCAGCTTAAGCTTGGATGTTAGATATGATTTCAGAAACTGCTTCTACTGTTTGCAAGCTGTGTGACTGTAGGAAAATTACTTACACCTCTGAGTCTTTGTTTCTTTGGCTTTCAAATGGATCTAATATTAATAACTGGGTCAGACAAACTTATTTGCTCATGTCACTTGTGCCATTCTCACTAACTTCCAATATTTATGAACAGGTTATTAATAGAATGAAATTCTCCAGAGTTGGAGCTCACAACACACCACCTCAAAATATGACTGCAGGAGACCAGAATATGCCACTCCAAAATATTGGTATATTTTGAGCTGGTTATTACAAGTAACTGCAGACACAGGAATAACTCTGAAAAGCTGTCCTTTTGTAAAGGAAATGTACATCTATAAAGGAAATCTACATTAGTAAAATTATCTGTATCAGGAAGAGGGCTGCTCCTAGACAAGTTTTATTACCTTAGAGAATTTTTGTTTGCACAAGAAGACAACCTTTATTCGCTATTCATTTTATCCCCTCACCCTCCCATAACTTGTCACCACCACCACCAGATGTCCTAAGCCCCTATTCCTTTCTGTAGCTCAGGGTGCTATATAACCTTCAGTCATCTGGCCTTTGTTCAAGTCTCATGTTTTGTGGGACTCTTATGTGTATACACACAGTTAAATATGGTTTTTCTCCTGTTAATCTGCCTTATGTCTATTTTGCAGCCCAAAGAACCTAGGAGGGTAGAGGAAAGTGGTTTTCCTCTCCCCTACACCAGATATTAAACATGTGAGCATTGTGGTGTGTGGGGGGGGTGTTGCTATTATTTATAGAGACTAAGCATATGAGGGATGGTATATGTGTCTGTGGGGAGGGATTTGCTATTTTTTATAGATGAATAGCCATGTGCCAGGCACTATTCTAAATGCTGAAGGAGTTTAGGAAATTCCTTCTCAAAATATGCTGCTTAGAATTTCAAACTGAGGGCACATGGGAACACCAAATGCACAGAGGAGCTTTCTCTAAACTTCCCTTATGTACTTATAGATAGATCCTCAGAAACAAATTCAATTGTCATGAATTCACTCCCTGAGAATCTCATTGACTAGGGAAGATTAACTCAGATCACAGAAGAGGAGATTGGAAGTTGACATGATGCCCAGACATACTTTGTCACAGGCTGTAACCTATTCTTCTGAGGGCCCATTCATCTTTGCCCCAAATCATTTACTCTTTTCTATGATGAGAGTATATAAGCTTCTAGATCTCACTCGGTTTTTGGGTATTCACTTTTCTTTCCTGTTTTTCTGTCATGCATGTAATAAATTTGTGTATCTTTTGCCCTGTTAGTCTGCCTACTGTCAGTTTATTTCATAGACTCAATTATCAAACCCTCAGAAGGTAGAGGGGAAATTTTCCCTTCCTTATAGTGCTTTCTACATAATAACTCGTTTATTCTTTAAAACATTTCCACGTACAGAGAAGTTAAATGACTTGTCCAAGGTTGTAGAGCTATTAAACAGCAGGAGCAGGATTTGAACCCAGAAGTCTCACTCTTAACCTCAATGCTAACTATTAATATATTACTTTTCTGAAAATCTTAAATATTAAGTAAATTTGTTGCCTACCTGCATGTGACAAACCAGTAGCTCTTTTATAAGTTTACCAAGCATCAAATGACCAGATATCAACATGATTGTCCTCATAATTGTTCTACCTTATTCATTTTAAATCTTATTAGTGCCTAGGAGAAAAAGAACCTATCCTTGAAATTTACAGCCCACTCTAAACAACAAATATTTGGTTCTTATTGCTTTATAATTTCTTCAACAGAATATTGTTTAAAATATTTTTAATTTCCACATTATTATTATTTCATAGATATTGATTTACTGAGGTTTCTATCCACTTTCATTAAGTTCTGTCTTTAAGCATCTAAACCGACTCAGTTTTTACAGTAAACTAAAAAAAAAAAACTCATTTATCCAAAATGCTTTATTTTTCTAATCTGACTTTTCCATTTTCTTTCCTTTCCTGTTCCACTACCACAGGAAAAAAAATACCCTCTTTCAAAGTCTCTCTCTCTCTTTTTTTTCTCTTTTTTCTTATGCCTGCTATCTTCTTCCTTCAGATCAAACTCTCTTTTGTTGTCCATACTGGCAACATCAAACAACAATCCTATGTCTTATTTTATTTACACTTTCTTCAAAACAAAGAAATATATAAAACTGTATTTCTGAGCACAAAGTAAGTATATGGAAAATATTTAAAATTAATATTTTTCTAATATATAACACTAAAGGAGTAGCAACTTCAATTTACTACAATCTTAGCACATTCAGCTGAATGGTTTAAGTATCCTTAGAGATCCAAGTGGTTTTATCCTGTGGTTATAAAATAATGCAGAAGTATCAAAACATCAATGATATCCCTTGCTCATGTTCATTAGCCCACTTTGAGTTCATATTTCCCCATATGCAGAATTACATTGACTATTATAAGGGACCACTGAAATATGTACTGGGCATATTTTTTGTGAGTTATAGTACACAAATATATTCAACACTTATTGAGCATATTCTAAATGCTATGCAATGGGCAAGGCACAATATACTAGTCTTCTTAATATATATTTCAACAAAATTATAATTATTATATGTTAAGGGATGCTTGGTTAACTATAGTTGAGGAATGAAAAGTACATAACCTTTATCTTATACACACACACACACAGACACACACACATTCAACTGTGATAGACATCACTAATCAATCATTGCTATCTTTTCTAATAATCTTTGACAAAGCCTCAGAATCTTTCTCAATCCTGTGCACTTGGCAGTTACTATCAATTGGTTGAAGTTTTCACAATAGATAAAACTTGTTTGCGGCCGGGAGTGGTGGCTCACGCCTGTAATCCTAGCACTCTGGGAGGCCGAGGCCGGCGGATCGCTCGAGGTCAGGAGTTTGAGACCAGCCTGAGCAAGAGCAAGACCCCGTCTCTACTAAAAATAGAAACAAATTGTCCAGACAACTAAAAATATATATAGAAAAAATTAGCCGGGCATGGTGGCGCATGCCTGTAGTCCCAGCTACTGGGGAGGCTGAGGCAGTAGGACCGCTTAAGCCCAGGAGTTTGAGGTTGCTGTGGGCTAGGCTGACGCCATGGCACTCACTCTAGCCTGGGCAACAGAGTGAGACTCTGTCTCAAAAAAAAAAAAAAAAAAAAAAAAAAAAAAAAAAAACTTGTTTGCTATCCCTACTTTTAACTAAAATTACCCTGTATACTTATTTTTAAACAATCAGTTTTTGTGGCGTATTATAAAAGGCCACATGAATTAAATCATACAAATATAAACTAGCGCAGCTGAAGAGGTTTAGCCTGCGTAAATATTGGCAAGATCCAGTATATAACATTTTAAATCTATAAAGCAACATAAATAGAATTCTGGATGGTAAGGCCACTTTGACCACATAAATTCCATATGCATTTCAAAAACTCAATGAAGAATGATATGCAATGATTAGTGGCTCCTCATGTTCAAGGAGTAATGGAAGTGTACATAAATACAACAGATAGTCTATACTTGGAAAGGGAAAGCAATTATTTTTACCAGTTCCTTGGAATTCAGGATAGATTTCTGATAGAAGCATTAAGAATTTTAAAGACTTGTGAACGGACAAATAAAATAAGGATGCCTTTATAAATATACTAGCATACAGAAAAATAAAAGAGAGAAAAATGATCAATTGGATCATAATCCATAGGTCTTTTCAGTGACCTTTGAAATATGGAATGTCTAGAAGCCTACCCCAAGGAGAGCCCATAGGTGTGGATTCAGATCTAATAATTATCAAAACAATGATTCAATTCATTTACAATAAAGGAATTCAAAGGAAAACAACAATACAAGAGCATTTTTATAATAAAAATAGCAAGGATTATTTTCAGGATGATAGTAAACCCAATTAACATATATGCTACATAACAAGTGGGACTATAAATTGGTAAAATAATTATGGGAAGTAATATAGCACTATATACCAAGAATATTAAAAATATCCACACCATTTAATGTAGTCTCGCCTAATTCTGGGAATTTTTTCAAGAGAAATAATTAGAGGTGAAGAGAAAAACTTACAGGTAAAGTTGGCTATTATAACATTATTTATGAAACAAAACAATCAGGAAACAACAGAATACTAAACACATAAAAAATGTTTCCATATATTAAACTACACAATAAGGTAGAATACTACTCATCATTAACTTGGTATTTCCACAAAAATGGTAATGACATAAAAATGATTATGTTATTATATTGTCTAAATACAAGCCAAAGTGGTATGCATGGTATGATCTTGACTATGATATAATATAAAAAGCATGAAAAAATATTGCCAAGATATTAATAGCAGTTACCTCTGCATAGTAAATTTGTACGTTATTGTTTTTCTAGTTGTTTTTAACTTTCTTCACATGAAAAAATCTAGACTTTTTTCAAGATAGTAGAATAAGTGCACATGGAAAATTTTAAAAGTGAGCTGAGCATCAAAAGAGATTAGCTCCGATGTAACATCACTTAGACGGATAGCAGACTTCTCATCAGCAACAAGAAATGTCCGAAGACAGTCACATGTCTTCAAACTGCTGTGGGGGAAATATCTCACAAGATAGAATTCTATATTCAGTTAAACTGTCATTGAAGAATGAAGGATTAATGAATAAACTTTCAGCATGTATACAAAGACAAAGGGACTCTAAATGGGAAAAAATACAAAACAAAACAAAAACAAACAAAACAGTTTCATTCAAACATAAACAAAAACAATATTCTAAAGAAGGAATGCTATATAAGAAACAAAGGTGAGGAAAGAAATCATAAACAAAAGAAAATTAAAACACACAAGTAATTTTTAGAAATGAATGATAAATGTGTAATAACCAAAACAATACATACATTCTCTTTTACTTATACAACTCTTTTGTTTAAATGATATTGTTCATCCTTGCCATAAAATCTTCCAGTTATACATTGATACCCACATCACACGCACACCTGAGCATCTAGAAGGCTATTCTCTACTTCACCCATATGCTTCAGCTCCCTATTATTCAGCTGTATGCTGCCAAGAGTCAGTTGTTTTTATTCTAAACCTGTTTGAATTGTTTATATTATGATTACATAAATTAATGGACTATTATATTAGCTTTATGAAAAGAAAGGAGTCATTTCTATAGAAACTGAATAGAATATTTTGGAAAAACCTTATAGAATCAAGTTATTTTAGAAAAAAGGTACTATCAAATTAGATGTGGCTTAGACAAGTGTAAATTCTTGGTAAAAATAGTGTCAATACTCAAAAGAATTTCACATTCACATTGCTACACTTAAATTCTCACTCCACTCAAAAGGAATACAAACTAAAACTCATGGAGATGCACTATTGATGTGGTTTATGCAGAGAAGAGAATATAGGCCACAATCAAAGGGACCACACAAAAATATTGAATTTTATTGAATGAGTTTTTTTCTGTGTATATTGAGATGAACTAAATTTTTTTACCTCATTAGTTTGTTAATAGGTTGAGTTACATTGACTGGCTTTGAAATGTTAAAACAATCTTGTATTCTAAGGATAAACTGCACTTGATCGTGATGTATTGTCTTTTTCATATATATTTTGATTAGATTTGCTAGAATTATGATAATTGCATTGGTATGCAGTTTGTTTTTCTCATAATATCTTTGACTGGTTTAATATTAGGGCAATGAAGGCCACATAAGAGAAGCTGAGAAGGGTTTCTTACTCTTCAATTTTTGGAAGAGATTATAATGAATTAATGTTATTTCTTGTTTAATATTTGATAGTTAATTAGTCTTTATATTTAAAGTGCATTTATTATAAGCAGAATATAATGAGGTCTTGCTTTTGCATCTAGTCTGCCAATCTATGATTTTTAATTGGGGTGTTTGGAACATTCATATTAAATGTAATTTTTGATACATTTAGGGGTTTCTTTTCTCTGTCCCCTTTGCACAGATGTAATGAGTTTTCAATGTCCTCATGAAAGCACAACTTATTGCCCTTCTCCTCAGATTAAGGCTTTTGTTTCATAGTTGAGAATGGAGAAAAGCGTCTGGGGGCAGTTTTTTTCCCCTCTAGCAGGATTGTTCTTTCCCTCCCCCAGGTCTGAAACACAACAGCCATTTCTTAGGTCTCTTTACAATCTTTTCTCTTTGGACCAGTGAGGTTAGTGGTGAAAGAGGCTATAAGTGGTTAGAACTCCAACAATTTCTCTGGTCTCCTTAGAGGTTTTATTCTATCGCACCAATCTGCCCTTGGCTTTTACTAATTTGCCACACATTCTACCTGAATTCTCCTCACCAGTATTTGGTGAAGGGGAGGGGATCCTGCTGCCTCAAAACCATGTGTGGCACTCCAGATCCCCAAGTGTGGCCCCTTGATCCAATCCAAACTTCACAGAATTAATCCCTTTATAAAAAGGATTTGTTCTGTAAAATTTGGATTCAGTCAAAAGACCACACTCAGGGATCCAGAAGACTATATCCAGTAGATGCACTGGATCTACACTAGTTGTGAAAGAGATCATGATTCTAGACCATGAAGCTACCTTCTCTCCTTAGGTTTTGGTCAGAAAGTTGCTCTGAAACCTCAGCTATCTAATGTGTTTAAAATTGAATACGAATTTGAAGTAAGCTTGTCTTTTATTAAATTTCAGATTATTGCCAGGGTACAGATGATTTTGGTTACATGAAATGACTTTGCATGGCCCGAGTCAGAGCTACAAGTGTGCCCATCTGCAGACAGTGTGCACCACACCTGTTAGGAGTGAATTTACCTATCCCCTTCATGCCCTTCCCACCTGCCCGACACCCGATGAATGTTACTTCCATATGTACACATTAAATGTTGATCAATTAGTACCAACTTAATGATGAAAACATGTCCTATTTGTTTTTCCATTCTTGTGATACTTCACTTAGAAGAATGGGTTCCAGCTCTATCCAGGATAATACAAGAGGGAGTTGGCCGGGCATGGTGCCTCACACCTGTAACCCTAGCCCTCTGGGAGGCCGAGGCGGGTGGATCGCTCGAAGTCAGGAGTTCGAGACCAGCCTGAGCAAGAGCGAGACCCCGTCTCTACTAAAAATAGAAATAAATTATCTGGCCAACTAAAAATATATAAAAATTTAGCCGGGCATGGTGGCGCATGCCTGTAGTCCCAGCTACTCAGGAGGCTGAGGCAGTAGGATCACTTGAGCCCAGGAGTTTGAGGTTGCTGTGAGCTAGGCTGATACCACGACACTCACTCTAGCCCGAGCAACAGAGTGAGACTCTGTCTCAAAAAAAAAAAAAAAAAAAAAAGGGGGGGGAGTTAACCATTTTTTATTGCGGTGTAGTACTCCATAGTATACATACCCCATATTTTATTAATCCACTCATGTATTGATGGGCACTTGAGTTGTTTCCACATCTTTGCAATTGTGAGTTTTGCTGCTATAAGCATTCGAGTACAGATGTCTTTATAATAGAATGTCTTTTGTTCCTTTGGGTAGATGCTGAGCAATGGGATTGCTGAATCAAATGGTAGTTCTTCTTGTAGCTCTTTGAGCTATCTCCATGTTACATTCCGTAGAGTATTTACTAGTTGGCAGTCCCTTCAGCAGTGTATGAGTGTTCGTATCTCTCCACATCCACATTTGATATTTTGGAAATTTTGCTCATCGTTTTCCAGTTCTTTGAGACAATTTGTTAGACTATCAATTTGTGGTCTTTCTGGCTTTTGGATGTAGGCATTTATGGATATAAATTCTCCTCTCAGGACTCCTTTAGCTGTGTCCCACAGATTTTGGTAACTTGTGTCTCCTTTTTCATTTACTTCAAAGAATCTTTTGATTTCCATGTTAATTTTTTCCTTAACCCAATGATCGTTCAGCAGAAGTTTGTTTAGTTTCAATGACTTGGTGTAGAGATGAGAGTTTCTGTTGGAGTTGAGTTCTAATTTTATTCCACTGTGGTCTGAGAAGATGCATGGTACAATTGCTAGTTTTTAAAAATTTATTGACACATTTTGTGGCCTAGGATACGGCCAATCTTAGAGCATGTCCCATGAGCTGATGAGAAAAATGTATATTCAGTGGTTTTTGGGTAGAATGTTCTATAAATATCTGTCATGCCCATTTGTTTTAGAGTTTGTTTAAGTCTTTGTTTCTTTGTTTATTTTTTGTTTGGAGGATCTGTCCTGTTCTGTCAGAGGGGTATTGAAGTCCCTGGCTATTACAGTGCTTCTGTTTATAATTTTGTTTAGATCAAGTAGTATTTGCTTTATGAATCTGGGTGTACCTGAGTTAGGTGCATAAATATTTAGAATTGTTATGTCTTCTTGTTGAATTGTACTCTTCACATTATATAATGACAATATTTGCCTTTAATTACTTTTGTTGATTTGAAGACTAAATTATCTGAAATCAGAACTGCTGTGCCAGCTTTCTTTTGGTTTCCATTTGCATGGAATATTGTTTTCCATCCCTTCACCTTCAGTCTGAATGCATCCTTGTGCGTTAGATGTGTTTCCTGAAGACAGCAGAGACTTGGCTTGTATAAATTTATCCATTCTGCCAGCCTATGTCTCTTCAGTGGGCAGTTGAAGCCATTCACATTTATTGAAAGAATTGATAAATGGGATAGATTTCTCTTCATCCTATTGAGTTGAACTTTGTTGCTTTGTTTTCTCTCTTGAGCCATTGTGGTATCTGGCCTTTGACCTTTAGCTTTTGGAAGATTTTACACTAGTGAGTGTCTATGGTGCTGATCCATGTGTAACGTTGTTCTGGGTACTTCCCAGAGGGGAGGTCTTGTTTTGATAAATTCCCTCAGTCTTTTCTTGTCTGAGAAGGTCTGTATCTCTTCTTTGTATAATAAACTTAGTTTTTAAGGATGCAAAATTCTAGGCTGGGCATTATTCTGTTTGAGAAGACTGAGAATGGGGCCCCAGTCCCTTCTGGCTTGTAAGGTCTCAATTAGAAGTCTGCAGTTAGTCTGATGGGTTTTCCTTTGTAGGTTACTTGCTCTTTTCACCTTATGGCTCCTGGAAGGGCCCTTTTATGTTTATTTTGGCCAATCTGATGACTATGTGTTGTGGTTTCTTCCTGTATGCAATGAATCTCCCAGGAGTCTTTTGAGCTTTTTGTTCCTGGATATCTAGATCTCTAGCAAGGCCAGGGAAATTTTCCTCCATTGTCCCCTCAAACAGATTATCCAACCCTTGTGTATTTTATTCTTTACCCTCAGGGATGCCTATGATTCTTGTGTTAGGCCTCTTCACATAATTCCACATTTCTTCTAGGCTTTCTCTTATTTCTCTGCTCTATCTCTGTGACTGACTTCTTTAATTGAATGGTGTTGTCTTCAATCCCTGAGATTCTTTCTTCTGCATGATTTAGCCTATTCTTGAGGCTTTCCAATGTGGTAATGGCATGCCTAGTTTAGTCTCTGAGCCAGTGGATGGTGCTTGTGGGTGAGAAACAGCCACGCCCTACATGGTGAGTCAGTAAATGTAGTAAAAATGCATGCAAATTGACCTCCCTGTCATTAGGTGGCACTTGCTGGGAGGAACAAGATGTAATGTTGTCTTTGGGTCCTGTGACCAGCACTAGTTCCCCTGGAGAAGAACTCTAGTGCCTCAAGTGATGGGTGGGGATCTGGAACTACCAGGTGTGTCCTTATTCTCCACCTCAGCAGCAGCAAGTGGGGGAGTGGAGCTGGGCAGGGATGGATTGGGTGAGCCTTCCCTCTAGCTCCACAAATGCTTTTAGCATGGGTCAAAGATCTGTTCCCCACCTCTGTTCAAAGTTGTACCAGAGGGACTGAAGTGGCCCCACTCCACCAGAAAATCTGCATGTGGAGGTGGGGCCATCTGAGACCTGCAGTCTGGCAGTCTGGAGCAGGTCTCACTCCATTCCACCCTCTCCTATTCTGTGGTTTCTCCCTGTCCTCTGCTGACAGGCAGGACCTCAAGCCAGCTGAGCTCCTGCATCACTGTGACAAGGGCCAGGAGGTTAGCTGCCCAGGATCCCCACCTGCATTGGGAGAGAGCCCTCCTGTGGGAAGAGGGGTGCCCCTCAAGCACACCACAGCTGGGACACATTCTGATCTGCCCCTGAAGGCTCACATAGTCAGTAGACTAATTCTCAAATATCCCCTCTGTGCCACTAAGCAATGCAATTGAGACCTGAGTGTATGGGAGCTGGCCATGTGGCCCTCCGCATACTTAAGTGAAGCCTTTTGGCAAATTTTGTGGAGCAAATTCTTCTAGTTTTATTAATATATTTTTGTTCATCTTTTATATTTTTATTTTATTTTTAAAATGAATGTATATAAAATACCAAAGAATAAAATAATCCTCCCATATTGACCAGCATAATTAGCACATTAGTAAGCCATAAAGGCTAAATTGATGGCTGCTATGCTCATGATTTAGTTCTAACTTCTGTCACCTGACTGGTGCCACTACTGCATAAGGCTGGTTGAAAACAGTTATGAGGATTGAGTATGCGATTCTGTTATCAGCTTTTCACAATGGTGCACCGTGTTTCTGTTTGAAGTAGAATTTGTGAATAGTTGCACAGCCCAAAGTATTTTGTAATTCTGTCTACTTAACAGCCTATCATGTCAAAGAAGACCAAGAAAACCCTGAAGGAAGAATACAGGTTTTTTTTCAGGAGGATTGGGAATCACACTATTATCTTGTTTATGCTAAAGATAAGATGATTTGCTTGCTTCATGATACTGCAATATCAACATTAAAGCAATCCATTGTTCATCAGCATTATAACACTCTTAAGCATCACAAAAATTTTAAATTAGAAGGACAAGTGTGAAAGTTTGTATTACAGAAATTAAAAGATGAAAAGCAAAAGCAAAGACAATTCTTTCAAGCTTCAGTAAGACCTAGAAATAACACCACTGAAGCAACTTATAATGTAGTTTATTTACTCAAGAAATAAGGGGAGCCATTCAGTGATGTATAAATGTGAAAGAATGCATTGTCTAAGTTGTAGGATGCTTAGACCCCGATAATGTTTCAAAGTATACGTGACTGTCTCTTTCAGGGAGAACCATAACTGATTGGCAACATGAATTAGCCTTCAACTTAACAGAAAAATTTCATGTAATACTTCAAAAGGAAAATACATATTATTCAATTGCTTTGAATGAAGCAACTGATAGTACTGACTCGGCACAGGTTTTATACTTTATTAGGGTCACAACAGAAAATTTTCTTTGCTATGAAGTTACTTTTTGGGCACTCTTGTGAACAGAACATGGGGAATAGATATCTTTAACAACTTTCAAGATAAATATCATGAAATTGGACTGCATTTGGTAAATTTAGTAGGTGTATGTACAGACAGTGCACCTTCCATGACAGGGAAACATGAAGGGTTTATTGCACAAATGCAAAAAGTAGTAACAGATCCAGATGCTCTAATTTCTTTTCATTGTATCGTACATCAACAACATCTCTGTGCTAAAGCTACTATTTTAAGTGATACTTTGCAAAAAGTTATAAGTGCTGGTAACTACATTTGTGCAAATGCAACACAACATCATAAATTTCATGACATACTAAAGTTGAATGATGAGGTATTCAGTGTGGATTTGCCATATCATTCTAAAATTTGTTGGTTGTTGCAGAGATGAGTGTTAGCCAACATTTTATCTCTGTGACAACAGATAGTTAAATTTTATGAAGAACAGGATCAGCAATGTGAACCATCAAAAGAAGATTTCTACAGGAATTCAGAATTTCTGTGTAATATAATGTCAAATCAAAAACAATTTGAATATTTCTTTGCAAGGTAAAACTAAGTCTATATATGATATGTGGCAGGAAATGCAAGCATTTCGAAAAAAAGCTGTCCTTTAGTCAGTATAGCTGTGAAGAAGGCCTGATTCATGATTGAGAGTCTGGAGAATTGGGTAACAAAGTTCTTGCCTCCATTATTTTCATTTGAAAATTGTAATTTCAGTTTGTGGAATCCCCAGAAGAGATAATGGCGAGAATTTCCACTCCTTAGATTGGGAATAAGTATAGTTGTACTTGGGCAGGAAATGCAGAAGTAGGATGGAAAGACAGACAATTTCCTTCATAAAGAAATTTTGGGCCGGTGTGATGGCTCACACCTGTAATCCTAATGCTCTGGGAGGTTGAGGCAGGGGGATCATTTGTTTGAGCTCAGGAGTTTGAGACTAGCCTGAGCAAGAGTGAGACCCCATGTCTCCTAAAAATAGAAAGAAATTAGCTGTACAACTAGAAATATATAGAAAAAATTAACTGGACATGGTGGTACATACCTATAGTCCCAGCTACTTGGGAGGCTGAGGCAAAAGGATTGCCTGAGCCCAGGAGTTAGAGGTTGCTGTGAGTTAGGCTGATGCCACAGCACTCTAGCCTGGGCAACAGAGTGAGACTGTCTCAAAAAAAAAAAAAAAAAGGAAATTTTGGATGAACATTTTCCCCAGTTAGCAATGGACATTGGTGAGCAGGATGATATATGCAAACCATTTGAAGAATACACAGCTATTAAAGACCTATTAATTGGAGAATGCAGTGAAAGGTTCACTGACTTTGAGAATCATGACATCGTGCTCAAATTAGCATTTCAGACTTACCTAGTTGATATCACCAAGGCACCTAAAGAACTTGAGATGGAATCAATTGAGCTCTCAGTAGATGCCATTTTAAAGTCGTTGTTTGATACTAAGAAAGATCCAATTGAAATATGGAAAAATGAAGTAGAGTACCCACATTTTTGGGAAAATACCAAAAAAATGCTTTCTTGTTTTTCAACCACTTATTGCTGCGAATTTACATTCTCCTACTAACCCAAATCACAATGCCTTTCAGGTCACAAATGACTGATACCCAGCTAGAGGATCAACTGAAACTGCGGACCTCCATGCTACAAGCAAATATTCAAATGCTTTCCAACGAAAAGCAGACACAACAAAGTAGTTAAAAGATTAACTTAAAAATGTCAGATAGTTTGCATTTTTGAAATTATTAAGTACATAGCAGTTAGATTTTTACAAAATAATGTACATTTTTAAGTATATCTAATTGAAGTTTTTTGAATGCAGCCTTATTTGATTACAGCTAAATTAATGTGACCTTCCAACCTGAAAATGTTCTCCACCCCTGGTATGGAAATATTGGCATATAAGAATAGGTAGGGAGTTCAGAAATGTACCTTTTAGTCAGATAATCTAGCAGTTATTTAGGGTATGAAATACTTTGTATATGAAATCATTATGAAAAAATGAAATAAAGTCTAATTATTAGTGGCATATCATAAACTTTCAAGCAGGGAAACATTTCATTTCCATCCAACAACACACAGAACAAAACTTTTTAGGAATCCTAGCCTCTTCACTTAAATCTACTTAAAGCCAAAACAACTAGCAAATTCAGTAAGATTTACCACCACCACTCTAATCCTTTCATCAAACATTTGATAAAAGGTACTGATTTTTAATTCATAATACTTGACCTTTTATTAATAGCATTCATTGAAATGTACATATTGAATAAAAGCTTAAACTGCAATTCAGGCTAAGCAGCCATTTTTAGTTCAAAAACCTGGATACATCACATTCATATGGCCTGAATTATTTGGATCAATACTTCTTTAATTCCTCATGTATAGACACAAATTATTTTACTGTTCCAAATAGTCTCAAATAAATATCCCCTAATAATATCTACAACTCATATATCTACAGTATAAAATTTAAAATAAATCCGATAATTTTTTTTTACAAATTTAACCAATGAAGCCTTTAGTTTTTATTTTTATTTTCCAGATACCTTACATTTTGTTGAGATGACATAAAGCTATGTTACAGACAGGCAAATCTCTACTTGCCTCATACTACCAAGAAATACCTAATATGAGAGACAAGAATGTCCTGTCAATGACAAGTGAAGTGTGTTTCTGCCTACTTCTTGTGCTAATAAACCCCTAATAATCCAGATTATTTCTCCAGGTAAAGTCACTTGGTCTTTGGTGGCCACTAAGATAAGGTTGACAGAGCTGATAATTAAGTATTGAACTCTCAAACTTTATGAGTACTGGACTTATAGTAAGCTACTCCTCAAAAAAGACTTATCTGCAGAAACTGAGATAATCCTCATGAAGCCCCACAGGATCTAGAATAATGATGACTATGAAATACACGTAAATTGGATAATTATTTTAAAACATAATATGCTACATTACGGAATACACTAAAAGTTGGCTTGCTGGTATTTCCTAATTCCTGAAGGCAGCTATGTTCACCACTATACCACCAATGCAAAAATAAAGAAGGAAAAGCAAAAAAAAATCTCTAATTTTCATTCACTGAGAAATAAAATTTAAAATGGCACATATTCACCTTTAGAAATAGAACACTTCCTCATTTCTGTTTTAGCAACTAATCAGCTTGTTCATTTTTCTTTTCTTCCTCACATGAGGCCAGTTGCAGAAAAATTACTCTAGGCTGGATCTGTTTTTAAGTGACCTGCTTTCAAATATGTGCTGCTCTCAGTGCATAGGAACTACTGAAAAAGAAAAGAAAGGACGACCCTTTCTTGAACATCCATTAAGAAGCAGACAAGTTTTAGTACATCCACTTAAATGCTTTGGCATATGCCACAGGACTGAGAAGGGGAGCATGCACAGCCTCAAAGTCAGTATAACTGTGAAGAAGGCCTGATTCCTGATTGATAGTCTGGAGAATTGGGGACCAAAGGTCTTGCCTCCATTGTTTTTGTCTGTAAATTGTAATTTCAGTTGGTGGAATCACAAGAAGAGATAATGGTGAGAATTTCTGCTCCTTAAATTGGGAATAAGTTGTACTTGGGCAGGAAGTACAGATGTAGGATGGAAAGAGAGACAATTCACAGAACAAGAATGAAGAGTTATTATGGATGAAGAAAAGTTCAGTTCTCAGTAATAAAAAGGATTTAAGTTGAAGTCACAATAATATATAACTTTTCACTTATAAAATAAGCAAAAAAGTAAAAATACCCACACCCTTCTCTGGCAAGGGAGAGATGAGAAGGGTACTTTCATATATTGCTTGTGCAAATGTCAACCAACACAGAGTTTCGGGAGGGGGGGAATGGCAAAACGTATCAAGAGTCTTTAAAATGCTGATATTATTTGATTATTGCATTTAGAGTTAATGAAATGTGAAAAAAGGTGATTATTAGATAGGCTATTCACCTTACACAAGGGCCTACTACTAGCCAATCCACAGACTGAAGTCACTGACTGCTCTATTGGGGCATCTGGATCACATTGATACTGGGTGTTTGAAAGAGTTCAATGCTATTGTGATTACACTTGGATCCTTAGGGATTTTTATCTTTGAAACATTATTTTAAAATATAAAAATGAAATAGATGAAGCAATGCACAGATTAATAGTTCTTTAAGTCAATGTCCATGGGAAATGCTTAGATCTGCTGTTTTATCTCATGGAAAGTGAATTCATTTAATTGAAGTAAATCTCCAAAGATCAGATTATTAAGGGGTACTTGATAACAAGTCAAAAAGAAACTGTTTTTCCCACAAATAGCATAGGACATATTAGAATCAATTGAGTTAATTTTAATCAAGTAAGCAGTCTTGAGAAAATGTATTCTTGGAGGCAGCCTTAAAAATGTCAATAATGTAAATGTTTAGCAAGAAATGCATCAACACGTTTTAGTGTCTAGCAACTGGGGTAGTTGTGAAAGCACTTCACCTTGCTTCACTGCACACCTAAAATTGAATTACACTTTTGAGTCCTGTATGGGTTCTCATTTGGCTCACTAGAGGCACTGGATTTAAAAAGATGGACCCTAAACACAGCTAAAATGGTGGTGATAGAGATGATAATAATCTTAAAAATACAATAAATCTATCATAGATCATAGAGAACAATGAATCACACATGTTTAACTGATTGAAAAAACTGCAAAGCCACAATGTAAAAACTCTTGAGCACGATACTGCATCCTCACTGCTGATTGAACACTATATAATGGCCTGGAAAGAATGACATGAGGATTAAAATGTCACAAGGCAATGCTACAAGAAAGAACCAAGTAGCCCTGGTATTAATAATTAAGAGTCTGTCATTTTGACATGAAAATAAAATCACAAAATGTGTCAGGTATCTTGGAAGTACATGTGGTTGTCATTTCAATGCAGAGGAAAGGGAAAACCAGTTTGATTACAAGAGGACACTTCGAAAAATAAGAGCATTTTGGTTTTTGATAGCTTGTACTCCTGCAAACATTTTTAAAGGAAACAAAAGCAAAATCTACACATTAACTGTCCCTGTAAGAGTATTTAGACATCAAACGGTGTTTAATAAGAGCTGTAGCTTAGGTCATTCCATATATTTGTGGTATTGGGCAATGTCTTGGATATGTTATATCTGACTAGCGCAACGTCTCTCTTTTGACTTAAATGTAATGTGGCTCCTAAGAGACAGAGATGATATCTGTCTCTATCTGGCAGCAATTTTGATAACAGACTGTCATGTATGGAGACTTGCTAGGATAAGATGACCACAGACATATAGCATGTCTGAGAGTTACATGATCATCTTATCCTGCATTTCTTTAAGTTTTTAAAAAAATGTTTGTATCTAGGTATTTAAAATACATTGTCTAATTCAATAATGTCAGTTTTGTGAACATGAAACTGGGGACAAGAGTCCCTATTCAATAAATGGTGCTGGGAAAACTGGATAGCCACATGTAGAAGACTGATACAGGACCCACAGAGTTCACCTCTCACAAAAAATCAAATCACGGTGGATAACAGATTTAAACCTTAAATGGGAAACGATTAGAATTCTAGAAGAAAATGTAGGAAAGACTCTTACAGTCATTGGTCTAGGCAAAGAATTTATGAAGGAAACCCCTAAGGCAATCGCAGCAACAACAAAAATAAACGAATGGGACCTGATTAAATTAAAAAGCTTCTGCACAGCCAAAGAAACAGTCATGAAAATAAACAGACAGCATACAGAATGGGAAAAAATTTTCGCATACTACACATCGGATAAAAGACTGATAACAAGAATCCATTTAGAACTCAGGAAAATCAGCAAGAAAAAATCAAACAATCCTATCAAAAAATGGGCAAATTACATGAATAGAAATTTTTCAAAAGAAGACATAAGAATGGCCAAAAAACGTATCAAAAAATGCTCAACATCCCTAATCATCAGGGAAATGCAAATCAAAACTACAATGAGATAGCACTTAACTCCGGTGAGAATGGCCTTTATCAAAAAATCCCAAAACAACACATGTTGGTGTGGATGCGGAGAGACAGGAACACTCATACACTGCTGGTGGGAATGCAAACTAGTGCAACCCCTATGGAAAGCAATATGGAGATACCTTAAACAGATTCAAGTAGACCTACCATTTGATCCAGCAATCCCATTATTGGGCATATACCCAGAAGAACAAAAGTCATTCTTTAACAAAGACACCTGTACCCGAATGTTTATAGCAGCACAATTCACAATCGCAAAGATGTGGAAACAACCCAAGTGCCCATCAATCCACGAATGGATTAGTAAACTGTGGTATATGTATACCATGGAGTACTACTCAGCTATAAGACATAACGATGATACGACATCTCTTTGGTTCTCCTGGAGAGAGCTGGAACCCATTATATTAAGTGAAGTATCCAAAGAATGGAAAAACAAGCATCACATGTACTCACCAGAAAACTGGTTTCCCTGATCATCACCTAAATGTACATCAGGGGAGGATACCAATTGGATATCAGACTGGGATGGGGGGTGGGGGGAGGGGATGGGTGTATGCCTACATGACAAGTGCGTTGCACACCCTCTGGGGAATGGTCATGCTTGAAGGTGCAGACCCGCGGAGGTGGGGGGGGAGGGGATGGAGGTATGACTACATGATGAGTGCCAGGCGCACTGTCTGGAGAATGAGAACGGACGCGCTTAGGACTCTGACTTGGGGGGATGGGCGGGACATGGACAATGTATATGACCTCAACTTATGTACCTCCATGACAAAAAAAAAAAAAAGAAAACTACCATCAGAGTGACCAGTAATTTACTCAAGGTCACACAACATGGAATAGGAAAATAGGAATTTTCTCTAAGGTTTTTAAGGCATTTACAAAGCCTGTATCATTAACCCTATTTTACCATGATTCTAATAATACTGGTGTGAAAACAAAAGTCTAGACCTAGGGTTTTGTATCAGCTCTGTTATTGATTCAACATATAGTCTTAGGGAAAACAGCCCTTTAACGGCTATTTGCTTGTACCCTATCCACCTATCATTTTTTAGACCACTTCCTTTTTACCACATCCCATAATACTCATTGGTTTGTATTTCTCTCATTTCACCAGCATGATCCTTTAATAAATACTTTTGAAATCAGAATGAATAAAATGTAGAATTATCTCCTGAAGGTTTCTAGGATAGTTACACAAAGAAAGTCCTTCAGAGAGTTATATCGAGCAGGGTAAGAGAAAAAGATCAGAATGCCTTTCCCCCAGTCCCTCCTTCTTATGGACATTGGTTTGATTCCCTTAGACTGTCACCATTAGTGAGGGTCTTTAGAACTTAGGCAGCAGAGTAGAAATGCAAAAGCCCTAAACAGATTATCTCCTTAAATGTGTTATCTCTGCTAATAGTCTCTTACATTAGCTGGGATAATTGAAAGTTGACTCCAATAACAATGAGGTTACTGCTGAAAATTGGTGGGATCAATCTCACAAACAGAATGGGCAAAGTTACCAAAGATAGCAAGTCACTCTTCATCCATTTCTTTCTGTGGAAAAGGACAAAGAATGAGGGTTCTCTTGTAGAATACTAAGAAACAATTCCTCTCTGAAAAGAATTTGAGTAATATTAACAGTGTTGCTTAATTTCTACTAACATTCATATAAGCAGATGATAGGTAGCACTACCAACCACTACCAATAAGTAATGATGAAATATGAGGTACATTCCTAAGAGGGTGGTAGATAGTATTAAATGTGGGGCAGGGAAAAATCATGAATTTATCAAGCATCCTCAGAAGATGGAGGAACCTACACAAAGTTTTTCACATAATTTATCTCATTTTAACTGAAAAAAATACCATTCTGCATTATGGGTACATTTGTCTTCATATTTTTTTTATTTCAGCTTGTTATGGGGGTACAAAAGTTCAGGTTATGTATATTGCCCATGTTCCCTCCATCCCGCCGAGTCAGAGCTTCAAGCGTGTCCATTCCCCAGACAGTGGACATCGCACTCATTATGTATGTATACACCCATCCCCTCCCCCACACATCTGTCCGACACCCAATTGGTGTTATTCCTAAATGTACACTTAGATGATGACCAGGGAAACCAATTTGCTGGTGAGTACATGTGGTGCTTATTTTTGCATTCTTGGGATACTTCACTTATTAGAATGAGTTCCAACCCTCTCCAGGAGAATAAAAGAGATTATATATCACTGTTATTTCTTATAGCTGAGTAATATTCCATGGTATACATATATCACATTTTACTAATCCACTCATGTATTGATGGGCATTTAGGTTGTTTCCACATCTTTGCAATTGTGAATTGTGCATTTGTCTTCATTTTGCAGATGAAATAACTGAGGAGCATAAAGTTTAGCAACTTGCCATGGTTTGAATGTGTCCTTCAAATTTCATGTATTAGAAATTTAATCCCCATATTTATATGTTGATTAGAAGTGGTGCCTTTAGGAGGTAAGTTAGGATTAGATAAGTGCATTGGGGTGGCATAAGGTCATTACGGGACTGGTGGCTTGTCATTTCAATACAGAGGAAAGGGAAAACCAGCTTAATTAGAAGAGGGCACTTCTAATAAAAGGGGAAGAGAGACCTGAGCTGACATGTAAGCTCTTGCTCTCTTACCATGTGATGCACTCTTTCATGCAAGCAAGAAGCAAGATGCGAGCAAGTAAGAAGGCCCTCACAAGATGCTAGTGATACAGCTTCCAAAGCCATTAGCTAAATAATCTTCTTTTCCTTATAAATTACCCAGTCTTAGATATTCTGTTATCACAACATAAAATGAACTAAGACACACAGAATCTCATACAGAATAGGATAGAGCTGTCATGATTTCAGAAACCTTTGTTCTTTTTACTACACAATGCTAAAGTATCTGGACTCTCTAGGCTGGTCCTCCATAGCCCTTGTGATTGAAAACACGTGTTTAATAGAGGAGAAGGGTGCAGATTGTGGCTTTATAACAGAGTGCAGTATTCCCCTATGTGCAGACAACTTGTCAAGTCCCTCATTATCACTAGGATCCAACCAAATGAACAAAGTAACCCAGATTTAGAATCAGGGAAAATAAAAGTGCTGCCTAGATACTGACACAAGCTGGTTCAACATCTAATTAACTCTCTTAACAGCTCCTTGAAGGAGAGAGATTGTATTATCAGCCTCTTGACAGATGAAGAATCTGAGCCAAGAAAGTTGAAATGACTTATCTAGCATCAATCACTAGGAACTTAGTTACAGAGCTGGGAAGAGCCCAATGGCCTTTGGACTCTTCTTTTAGCTTATTGACAAGCATTCCACATCAAACACAAAGCACTGTAATATACAACACCAGCCACATAGGACAACTATTCTTTGGAAGTGGAATATTGTAGAAATATGTTTCACATAATGAAAAATAATGCCTTACTTTCTATGATAGCTGTCCAGGGTTTGGGGAAGGAATTAACTGATGCATATGGGCCTTAACTTTATTTTTACACTTAATTTGACTTTTCTATAAATGATTTTTTTCAAGATATTCCCAACTGGTGCTCTGTAGTTTGTAAGGGGTATGTCCAGAATAAATATTCTGTGTCTGTAAGGGTCACAAATGTGAATAATAATGTGCTATTGTAGAAATATAACATTAGAACAAATTCCTTCTTCTCTATGCCATTCAAAATAAGAGTTTGAAAACAGACTACGAGTCTCATTTTATGTTCTCTCACTCATTGGCTTTGACTTATTTGGTTCTCTATAAACACAGTCAGAAGAAATTACAGTGTTGAGCACTTGGAGACCCCTAAAAACTCAGTAGACTCATGGAAGAAAGGATGATTTGATCTGGGATATAGTAAGAATGATACTGCCACTACTGTTATAAATGCTTATTATGTGTTGAGCATTATGATAAATTATGCTTGACATGAATTGTTTCAATTATTCCTCACAGAAATCCTCAGAGATAGGTGCTGTTATTTATCATCATTCATACTTAACAGATATGGAAACTGAGATACAGCATGTCAACGTGTTTCATGCAGCTATAAGAGTCAGAGCAGGCATTCAAATTCAAGACTGCGATTTTAGTGTCTGAGCTCTTAACTAATGTTCAATGCACTTCCTCTGCCAAGAAGACTATGTAGAGATACAGAGCCAATGTGTCTGTTGAATAAAACAGTCCAAATTCCCAAGTGAAGATCAGTCTGGGCTGTTAGCCAATATACTGTATTATCTCTCATACTCTGCAATAAAGACTGTGAGTCATTGAATATCAGTCAACAAGCATTTGTACAGTATATACTTTATAGAGCTCTAGACAATAGACTGTAAAGGAAGCAAAGAAGACTGAAAAAGAGGGAAAATATAACAAAAAACTCAGAGTTCTACAATTAGACTTGAAGAAAGAAAGAAGAATTGACCACAAAAACTATTTCTAAAGGAAAATCAAGATTGTATTTATATAAAGGATACTATGGAAAATATAAAATGAGCCATTTCTATATTCTGAAGACAACAGTTGAATTAAAAATGTAGTTGGGAACTGTTTAGCAACAGTTTATAACAAGAAGTGTATGCTTAACCAGATTCATCATTTTATCCCTAAATCAGTATGCATGTGTGAGTATGTGTGTTTAGGAAACACTGTTAGAACTACCCTAGGCTGTTTGATGATTAATTAACATTTATATCTGTTCTTTAATGAGTTTTATATGTTATAATTAGAATGTATCTATGCATTTGTCTTAGAAATGAGTATATACATTCCTTGCAATAGATAAAATGTCATATCAAATGAGTTCAGCTTCCCATTTTGCGTCTTTGTATTTACTGGAACACACAGAAAAAAAAGGAAATGTAGCTGAATATAGCCCATAAAATATAATTTATACAGCTGATATCACCTATAGTGATTTTTAATTTAATTTTTCCGCATTCAATTTGCACTAACATAACCTTATTTTTGGTGTATAGTGCTTGATTCTATAGAATTAAAAGACTGAATAAATAACTAGGTCAAATTAAGAAAGCAATTCATTTATAATAGCTCAGAATAAATAAAACAGGAGTAAATATAAACAAAAACATGAAAACTATAAAACATTGATGAAATAAATTGATGAAACACAAGTAAATGGAAAGATATCTTACATTCATGGACTGAGAAAATTCATATCATTAAGATGTTCATACTACCCAAGGCAATGTACAGATTCAATGAAATTCCTATTAAATTCTAATATCATTTTTTCAGGAATAGAAAAAACAGTCCTAAAATTTATATGGAACAAGAAAAGACCCAGAATAGCCAAAGCAATCTTGAGCAAAAAGAGCAAAACTGGAGGCATCACACTCTTTGATTTCAAAATATATTATAAAGCTATTGTAATCAAAACAGCATAGTACTGGCATAAAATCAGACACAACTACCAATAAAACAGGATAGGAGACCCAGAAATAAACCCAAGTATGTATGGTCAATTGATTTCAATAAAATTCCAAGGACACACAATGGAGAAAGGACAGTCTCTTCAATAAATGGTATTAGGAAAACTGAATATCCCATTTCACTGTGTTTATCCAAAGGAATTGAAATTGGTGTGTTGAAGAGATATCTGCACTCCCATGTTTACTGAAACATTATTCACAATAGCCAAGATATAGAATCCACCGTGGTCCCCATCAATAGATGAATATATGAAGAAAATGTGGTATGTATACATAATGGAATACTATCTAGCCATTAAAAAGAAGGAAATTCTGTCATTCATTGATAACATAGATGGAAATAGAAGACATGCTAAGTGAAATAAACCAGGCACAGAAAGACAAATACTGTATGATCTTACCTATACATGAATCTTAAAAAGTTGACGTCATAGAAACAGAGGGTAGAAAGAAGAGTGTTTTCCTATAGGATTAAGCAGTACAAAGTTTCAGTTCAATTAGAGGAATAAGTTTTAGTGATCTATTGCACTAAATGCTGATCACAGTTGATAATAATGTATTGCATATTTCAAAATTGCTAATAGATTTTAATATTCTCACCACAAAACAAAAATAAAGGTAAGCTGGTGAGGTAATGAATATGCTAATTAGTTTGGCTGACTCTATCTACAATGTTTACAGAGATCAAAATATCATATTTACCTCATAAATATACACCACTATTATTTGTTATGTATAAAATAATTAGTAAAAAGTGATACAAGAGTCAACCTCAGTGATTTAAAAATATGTCACTAGTTAATTCCCAGGGGAAAAAATAAATAGTAGGTACAGGCAGTAACAACAAATGCCATGATTTGTAAATGCACAGTTTTAACCTCTAATAAAGGGATCACTTGTGTCCATAACTGGGAGAAGATTCTATTTCTAACTCAGGTTTCTTTGTAGTTAGCATGTGCAACATGCATTTATTATTATTATTTTTACAAATTTTTACTATTGTGAAGCAGGAGTAAAAAAATAAGCATCAGTCATATGGAAACATAGAAAACTAAAGCTGTAATCTTAGAACAATAATTTTCAGGCTTTTGAATTATCTAAACAGTGAATCTAAATTTAAATTAGCCTGAGTTGTTTTTCAAAAATACTGATGCCTAGACCCTGAGCCGCAGATTCTGATTTAACTGCCTTGGGGATAGACATGAACACAGGGATCTTTTTCTTTTTAGCTTCCCAGGTGATCTCAAGTGTGCAGCAAGGTCTGAAAATTGTTGATATACAGAAATCAGAACTTTTGAGTGGCTAATAATAATGACATTTTCTCAACTTGGACACTTACATAACTGTGGAAAAGAAATAACTCAGTGAGGATTAACTCCAGCTTTTCAATCCAGTCCCCTATTTCTAAAAGAAATATCTTGCCATTTGAAAATATTTATCTTCGTAAAATATAAATGATTGTGAAAGAGCCACTTTATTCTTTATTTTCTCCACTTTTCAGATGAGAAAACAAAAACAAGGTTTCTGCTGAGTTATTATGAATTATGAAAACATTTTAAATTTTAAAATAACATTCAAAAATTATTTAGCTGACATAAAGAGTTATTGAGAAATGCAAATTAGAACCTATGAAAACCACCATTATCTTGTTTGCATAATTTCATGAATGCTTACTGTGTGCCAGACACCAGAAGAGCTAGCTAGAGACACAGTAATAAACAAAATTTCTGCCCTCATATTGCTCATATTCTAGTTGGGGGGTTATGCAAAAACAAACAAACAAATAATACCATTTCAGATGATGGTAAGTGTTATGGAAAAATAAATTAAAGTATTAGAAAATGGAGGAGAGGAGGTAATATTAGATAAAGTTTGGGGGAATGTCACTAGAAGAAAGTGACATTTGAGCTAAGAAAACTTAAATGATAAGAGCAGACGAAGCAGAGATTTGGAGAAAACATTTTCCAAGCAAAGAGAGCAGTCAATGTAAAGGTCCTAAGACAGGCAAGAATTAGTTTAGCAAGTTTGAGGAACAGAAAGAAGGCCAATGAAACTTATGTGTAGTGAGCAAGGAGGGTAAAAACAATGAGGTTGGAGAGAAGAATAAAGACCAGATCCTTTAGTTTAGTATACTTGCAGGGCATATATATTGATTGGATATTACCATATTAAAAAGCACCCTGAATTCAGTGGTTTATCACAACACTCATTTCCTACTGCTCACACATATGTGTGATTGAGTTTGGTCTCAGCAAGATGGATCTGATTCTGAAAAGTGGGTCTGTCTGTGGGTTAGCTAGGGAAACTTTGCCTTAGTCTGTAACATGCGGGTGCCTTCATTTCACAAGGTCCTCATCATTCCCTTGAGACTTGCAGGATAGCTGGGCATGGTCTTCCAGCGATGGTAGGGGAGCAGAATGGTGAGCAGAAGCAGATAAGGACTCTTAAAGTTGAGTGTTAAGAATGACACAATATCAATTCTACCTAAATGGCATTGGACAAAATAAGTCACAAGACCAAGCTTAAAATCGAGAGATGGGCAAATATACTACTCCTGCAATGACACCATGGAAGAGATGTGGATGCAGGCAGTGGTGAAGAATAAATTCAATCAACCACAACATGCTAAGGAATTAGAAGGTTATCCTGATTGTAATAGTATTGGAAGATTTTACTTATGGAGAGACATAATCTGACATATCTTAGAAGGAACTCACATGTTGCTGTGTAGAGACTAGATAACAAAGGGCAAAAGTAAAAGCGGGAAGACAAGTCATGAGGTCATTTCAGTAGGTAAGAATGGTGGAGCTTTTTTTATTTTTACTTTCTGAGAGTTTTCTTTTTCCTTTTATTTTTAGTTTGACATGTACTAATTGTACATATTTATGGAAACAGAGTGATAGTTTAATACATGTATACAATGTGTGATCAAAATAGGGTAATTAGCATATCCATTACCCCATGCATCCATCATTTCTTTTTTATGAGAACATTCAAAATCCTCTCTTCTAGCTATTTGATAATATATAATATAAAAAAATTGTTGTTAATTATAGTAATCCTACAGTGCTACAGAACACTAGATTTATTCCTACTACCTAGCTGTAATTTTGCATTTATTAGCGAGCCTCTCCATCCTCCCCTCACCCCAACCTTTCACAGCCTCTAATAATCGCAATTCTGCTCTCTACTTCTCTGTGCTCAATTATTTTAGCTCCCACAAATCAGGGAAAAGATGTGGTCTTTATCTTCTGTGCTTAACTTACTTCACACAACATAATGTCCTCTGGGCTCATTCATGCTGCCTAGAATGCTAAGATTTCATTAATTTTTATAGCCATTTTATTTTAAATTTCAAATTAATATATTTTTAGCCTGTAAAGTTAAATAATTCATAGATACATAAAGAAAACCAATTCCATTCTCTGTAACAATAAACACTTTATGATTGTATACATAGTTAGTTAGCTCTCTGTCTGTCTGTCTGCCTATCTATCTATGTATGTTTGTATACAAAACAATCCTTCCGTTTTTTTTTACAATGAGTTTTCAATCATTTTGTTCTTTTCAGATGCATAAAACTTTTATGAAATTCATGTTTTAGTATCCATAAATAAAATTTGTTGTTTACAGCCACGACATTTGTTTACATATTAACTATGTTTGTTTTTGCCCTACAACACTGGAGTTGAGTTGTTGCAACAGAGACCATATAGTATGTAAATACCTATGTAATATCCTCAACTTTGTCTCTTGAACCTGTAAAGCCTTAAATATTTACTATTAAGTCCTTTGCAAAAAAAAAATTACTTAGCTCTTCTTTTGACAATTTTTTCTCTTCTTTAGATCTTCAGAATTCATTCTAAGGTCAAGTCTAGCCAGGCTATACACAATTATTCTTGCACCTCATGGTGATGTTGCATGCTGGAAATTTCACATATCCTTGAGTCTGATTACTAGCTTGAATTGGTAGGGGGGTTTCTTTCCCAGGATCTTAGCCTCATCCTAGAATCCAAAGGGATGACCTCAGAACTTAGATATAAGTTGAAAATCCAGAGGAGAGGCAATAGATCATTGAATGAGAGAGAGAGGAGGAAAATAACTTGGCAGACACTGGAATAATGTACCAAATTTGATTTTCTAGGATTTGGGGAGGCCCCATACTACTAGAACCAGAATGGTAGGACAGGAAGATTCTAAAGTATGAAACACATCAATTGTATTTTTTTCTTATTTCAAAATATTATGGGGGTACACACATTTTGATTACATATTTTGCTTTTGCATAGTTTGAGTCAAAGTTATAAGTGTGCCCATCACCAAGGTAAAGTTTATTGTAGCCATTAGGTGTATATTTACCGATTCCCTCTACCTTCTCTGAATTACTTGTTTGCATTAAGTTCTACTAACATATGTGAACATGGGAGTTGATCTATTAGTTCCAGTTTAATAGTGAGTACATGTGGTGTTTGTTTTTCCATTCTTGAGATGCTTTGCTTGGAAGAATGGTCTCTAGTTTCATTGATGTTGTTAGAAAAGGTATTAGTGCACCATTATTTTTATGGCTGTGTAGTACTCCATAGTATACATATACTACATTTTATTAATCCACTCACGTATTGCTGGGCACTTGGGTTGATTCCACATCTTTGCAATTGTGAATTTTGCTGCACTAAACAATCAAGTGCAAGTGTCCTTTTGATAAAATGACTTTTTTTCCTTTGGGTAAATACCCAGTAGTGGGATTGCTGGATCAAATGGTAGGTATACTTTTAGTTCTTTGAGATATCTCCATACTATATTCCATAGAGGTTGCACTTTTTTGCAGTCCCACTAACAGTGTATAAGTGTTCCCTTCTCTCCAAATCCATGCCAGCATCAGTTGTTCTGGAACGACTTTTTTTTTTATGTCAGCCCATATACATTTCTTTTTATGTATTTATTTATTTTTATTTCAGGATATATGGGGGTACAAACATTTTGGTTACATATTATGACTTTGCCTCACCCAAGCCAGGATTAGAGGTGTGCCCTTCCCCCATACAATGCTCACCACATCCATTAGTTATGAGTTTATACTCCCACCCTCCAACCCCCAAAGAATATTACTATCATGTGATCACCTTAGTGTTGATCAGTTAGTGACAATTTGATGGTGAGTACATGTGGTGCTTATTCTTCCATTCTTGTGATACCTAACTTCAGAGGATGGGCTCAAGCTCTATCCAGGATAATATAAGGGGTGCTAGATAACCATTGTTTTTTGTAATTGAGTAGTATTCCATTGTGTACATATACCATATTTTATTAATCTAGTCATGGATTGAAGGGCACTTAGGTTGTTTCCACATCTTTTTGATAAAAAACATTTTCACAGGCATTATGGGCCATCTCATATAGTTTTGATTTGCATTTATGTGATGATTAGAGACTTTGAGCATTTGTTATATGTTTGTTGGCCATTAGTCTATCTTCTTTTGAAAAAGTTCGGTTCATGTCTTTTGTCTACTTATATATGGGGTTGTTTGATATTTACTTGCTGATTTGTTTGAGTTCTTTGTAGATTCCAGGTATCAGCCCTTTATAAGATGTATAGCAGACAATTATTTTCTCCCATTCTGTAGGTTTTCTATTCACTCTAATGATTGTTTCTTTGGCTTTACAGAAACTTTGTATTTTAATCAAGTCCCATTTATTAATTTTTGCTGTTGCTGTGATTGCCTTTGTGGTCTTATTTCATAAATTCTTTGCACAGGCTAATCTCTATAAGAGTTTTTCAAACATTGTTTTCTAGAATTCTTGTAGTTTCATGTCTTAGGTTTAAATCTGTTATTCATCCTGAATTAATTTTTGACACTGGTGAGAGGTGCAGATCCTGTTTCAGTCTTCTACATGTGGCTATCCAATTTTCCAAGAACCATTTATTGAATAAGGAATCTTTTTCCTAGTGTGTAATTTGGTCTACTTTGTCAAAGATCATATGGAGGCATGAGGATGGTTTCATACCTGGGTTTTCTGTTCTGATCCATAAGTCTATGTCTCTGTTTTTGTGCCAGTACCTTTCTGTTTTGGTTACTATAGCCTTGTAGTATAGCTGGAAGTCTGATAAAATGATGCTTCCTTATTTGTTCTTGTTACTTACAGTTGCTTTGGCTATACGGGTTCTTTTCTGATTCTGTACCAAGTGTAGAAATAGTTTTCTTAGATCTGTAAAAAATGATGTTGGTATTTTAATGGGGATTGCATTGAATCTGTAGATTACTTTGGGTAACATAGACATTTTAACAATGTTGACTCTGCCAATCCATGAGCATGATATGTTTTTCTATTTGTTTATGTATTCTGCAATTTCTTTCCTCAGTGTTTCACAGTTTTCCCTGTACTGATCTTTCACCTCCTTAGTGAAATATATTCCTAAGTATTTTATTTTCTTTGTTTCTGTTCTGAAAGATATTGAGTGTTTTATTTTATTCTCAGCGTGACTGTTGTCATATATGAATGTTACTGATTTGTGTACCTTTATTTTATAACCTGAAACTTTGATGATTAAAATGACTGATGAAGAATTTTGAATATGGACTATAAGGAAGTTCAATGAAATACAACAGACAATAGAAACCCAACACAAACAAGTCACAAAAATAATGCAGGAAATGAATGAAAAGTTCTCTAAAGACGTCAAATTATTAAAGAAAAACCAAACAGGACTTCTGGATAGGAAAAATTAATTCAAGGAATTACAAAACACAGTGGAAAATCTTAAGGAAGGCTAGATCAGGCAGAAGAAAAAATCTCAGAGCTTGAAGATAACAACTTTGAGCTAAACAAGTCAGTCAAAGAGAAAGAACAACAACAAAAACAACAGGAATAAACAAAGCAGACAAGCAATCTGTGATTATGTAAAGTGGCCAAACATAACAATCATAGGGATCCCTGAGGCCAAAGAAGAAAATACACAAGGGTTGGAAAATTTATTCAAAAGAATAATTGAGGAAAATATCCCTGGCCTTGCTAGAAATCTAGATATCCAGGTACAAGAAGCCCAAGGAACTCCCAGAAGGGTCATAGCAAAGAGGCAATCACCATGACACCTAGTCATCAGACTGGCCAAAGTAACCATGAAAGAAGCATTTCAATAAGCAGTGCAGTGAAGAAATCACATAATTTATAAAGGAATACCTATCAGATTAATTGCAGACTTCTCAACTGAGACTGTTTAAGCCATAAGTGACTGGGACCTCATTCTCAGGCTTCTGAAACAGAATAATGACCAGCCAAGAATTTTGTGTCCTGCCAAACTAAGTTTTGCATATGAGGGAGAAAAAAAAGACCTTCTCCAACAAACAATCCCTGAGGGAATTTGTATAGACCAGATTTGCCCTATAAGAAAAGTACTCAGAACTGCATTATACACAGATCAACACAACAAACACCCATCTGTATAAAATCACCCCAAAGCCCAAGGTAAGAGCCCAGATATCACAGTGGCTGAAGAGGTAAAACAGAGCAATAAATTTCTACTAAACACGAAGAACAGAAATCCACCCAATTTATCAATTGTTTCAATAAATGTGAATGGCTTAAACTGACAACTCAAGAGACATAGGCTAGCTAAGTGTATAAAAAAGATAAAAGCCAAGTATCTGCTGACCCCAAGAAACACATCTAATGCACAAGGACATATTCAGACTCAAGGTGAAGGGATGAAAAACAATATTCCATGCAAATGGATACAAAAGAAAGCTGGTGTAGCCATTCTCATATCAGATAACATAAATTTCAAATCAAAAATATAAAGACAGACAAAGATGGTCACAATAAAATTGTAAAGGAAAAAATTTAAGAACAAGACATAACAATTCTAAATATTTATGCATCTAACACAGGAGTACCCACATTGATAAAGCAAATCCTACTTGATCTGAACAAGATGAGAAATAGCAGCATCATAATAGCCAGGAATTCAACACCACACTGACAGAACAGAACAGATCCTCTAAGCAGAAAAGAAACAAAGAAACAATGGACTTAAATGGAATTCTAGAAAATTGGGCCTAAAAGACGTTTATAGAGCATTTTACCAAAAACCCACAGAATATACATCCTTCTCATCAGCTCATGGAACATTTCCTAAGATTGATCACATCCTAGTTCACAAAATATGTCTCAGCCAATTTTGAAAAATAGAATTTATACCATGTATCTTCTCAGACCACAGTGGAATAAAATTAGAAATCAACTGCAACAGAAACAATCATCTACACACAAATTGATGGAAACAAAACAGCTTATGGCTAAATGATAGCTAGGTCAAGGAGAACATTAAGTTTGAAATCAAAACATTCTTTGAATTGAATGATAAAATGGGTACAAGTCATCAAAATCTGCAGGATACAGCTGAAAGTAGTCCTGAGAAGAAAAATGTATATCCCTGAATGTCTACATCCAAAAGACAGAAAGATCACAAATCACCAACTTAATGATTCATCTCAAGGAACAAGAAAAAGCATAGGAAACCAATTCCAAACCCAGTATAACAAAAGAAATAATCATGATCAGAGAAGAACTAAATGAATTCAATAACAAAAGAGCTATACAGAAGATTAGTGAAACAAAATGTTGGTTCTTTGAAAAGAGAAACAAAATTGACAGGCCTCTCACTAGATTAACCAGAAGCAGAAAAGAAAGGACTTTAATAAGCTCAATTAGAAATGAAAAGGGAGAAATAACAAATGATACCATAGAAATACAAAATATAATTTCTGAATACTATAAAAATCTCTATGCACAGAAATGTGGAAAAGTGAAGGAAATGGACAAATTCTTGTAAATGCACAGCCTCCCCTAGGCTCAGGCAGGAATAACTGGAACTCCTGAACAGACCAATATCAAGTATCAAAATTTAAGCACCAATAAAAAATCTTCCAATGAAAAATAGTCTCAGACAAGATACTTTCACACCCACAGTTTACCAGACTGCCAAAGAACTGGTTCCAATACTGCAGAAATTATTCCATAATATCAAAAAGGAAGATATCCTCCCCAACTCATTCTATAAAGCCAATATCACCTTGACACCAAAGCCGGGAAAGGACACAGCAAAAATAAAACTACAGAACAACATCCCTTATGAATATAGATACAAAAATTCTCAATACAATCCTAGCAAACTAACTTCAGCTCCACATAAAAAAAAAAAAAAATCCACCATGACCAAGTACACTCCACACTAGAAATGAAAGGATGGCTCAACATTCGCAAATCTACAAATGTAATTCATCACATAAATAGAAGTGAAAACAAAAACCATATAATCCTCTCAATAGACGCAGAGAAAGCATTTTACAAAATTCAGCACCCTTTTATGATAAGAATGCTTAAGAAAATAGGCATAGATGGGATTTACCTCCAAATTATAAAATCTGTATATGACAAACCCTAGCCAATATCATACTGAATGGGGAAACACTGAAAGTATTCCCGCTTAGAACTGGAACCAGACGATGTTGCCCACTATCACCTCTTCTATTCAACATAGAAGAGGAAGTCTTTGCCAGATCAATCAGACAAGAGAAGTAAATCAAAGGTATCCAACTGAGGAAAGAAGAGGTCAAACTGTCACTCTTTGCTGACAATATGAGATATGATTTTATATCTAGAAAATCCCAAAGACTCTGCCAAGATACTTCTGGAATTGAGCTTGCACTCTAAATTATACTTCAAGGACTGTCCTTTTAGTTGATAGCTAAAGATATGATTTTTTAAATGCCTGCATAATAGTATATTACACTTTCCTAATTTTATGTCTTTGGCAGTTTGTTTATTTTGTTGTGTTGTGTGTGAGTTTTGGCCACTACAAAGAAGACATGTAGATGTACATATGTACCATTTTTTTATTTCCATGTGATAGATATGCAACAGTGGAAATGATTTCAAAACTTATGTGCATTTTTACATTTTAATAAATCCTGCCAGATTCTTTCTAAAACAATATTTGCAATGACTTACATTTCCTTTGGCAATGTAAAAGGGAGCCAATTCCTTGGAACTTCCAAATAAGTATACCACCCTCCATTCTAATATATCAGCCTGTTGGGGATATTTTATCATAATTGCTTTCTCAGCACTGTCATTACAAATCATTGTCCTAGCAATCCATTTTTAAGGGCAGCTGTGCAACATGTCCCCTTAATGAACTAGTACTTTCTAAGGTTGGAAAATCATTGCTTTATTACTTCTGTTTCCATAGAGGCTCATGCCCCAATTACTGGGTCAAAGAACAGGTTTAGGCCAGGTATGTATGTCCAAATTTAACAAATATTCCTAAATATACATTTTGGGGGTTAAATCTAATTATTTGAAGAGAGTGAGGGAGCCACATAATAATGCTACATCAAGTGAGAATCTGACTGACAGCCTAATTGGTGAACATTCATCTTCAAAAAATAACATCCAATATTAAAGAAATGGAGCAATTGTGCTTATTGAGCAATTTCAGCAAAGTACATTTATTTGCTATTATGTAGACACAGGCTTCCATAGAACTTTAAACATTCCCCAGATTGCCTGCATCTTGAAATGAAGACATTTAGTAAACCATAAATTTAGCTCCCCCCATGTTTTGTCAATATCATAATAACAACGTTGCCAATAACACATGTAAAAGAAAAGTTTGTAGATGGAGAACCACAATGCCCAATAGGATGATATCGCCGTTATTTATATTCCTCACAGATAGAAACTTAAGTGCACTGGGAAATCAATAGAATAAAAAGAAATCAATGTTCATTTTATTCTTAAAGTCACCAGACTAAAGAATAATTTCAAAAGGATATATGTGCAATGTGATTAGGAGAATTAAAAATTCGGAACACCTTGTATTCATGCACTCACTGCAAATATAACATTGATTATTTTAAAGGCTTAAAGTGTGTGTATGTGCACATATGCATGCATGTGTGCCATAAACAGTGTAAAAATTAAAAATAATTTTCTTTATAGCCCAAGTCAGAGTTTTCTATGTTTAATTAAGTCAACCATAGATGCTCTGTTGGTACATACCTTTTGAGGAGAGGATTTCAGATGAGTTAGCTATGAGGGTGAACACCAATTGTTCCTCTTCCCCTAAGTTATCCCTCAAAGGTGGTGACTATCTGGAAAAGCAAAAACTTTTGAGAACAAAGAATCCATCAGCTGAATTTAAAGCCATGCCTGACATGTGGCTTTATACATACACTTAAATTCAAAGGCCTTGTGTGTTTCCATTATATATGTTTTCTTGAATTGCTCTGTATCCAGCATTATACATGCCCCTGAATATCACACTTTCAGAGTGACTTGGAAGAAGATTGCAGCCAATGAGAATAGACACCTTAATTCTTGATTTTCCCAGGTGTAATATGTTTAGCACATACCACCACATCATGCACAGAAGCTCAGGGGCTAGAGGATTATTGTGACAATTAAGAGATTGTGAATTGAAATTATTCTGGTAGTTTTGACTTTATTTCCTTTTGTGAATTTCCTGTGGACTCTCTTTGGCTATTTTTGCTTTATTTATTTTTATTTATTTAATTGTATTAAATTAACTATGGAAAAGTAAAAATAGCTTAAGCTTCATATGCATAAACAGCCCTAGGTTGAATCTTAGACTTGTCATTTTCTAGTTGTAAGACTTTGAATAAGTTAATAATTTCTTCATTTGTAAGATAGGAATGATAGAGCCTATCTCACAGAACTTTTGTGAAGCATATTTGGTATGATGCATGTAAAATGTGTAACAATATTTGATACATTAGGCAATTATATATTAACTAATGTTATTATTGCTGCCACTATTATCACCTCCAACACCATCATCATAACCACCACAACTATTATTACATACTTCATTACTGGGAATGAAAATTTGGTTAATATGGGAAGAAAATAAGTCTTTATAATTTTTATATTGAAAAGAGAGCCTTACCAAACAGAGGAAACAGAGTCTTTTTTAACACAGGCAGACTCAATGAAATATGTCTCAAACCTGATATTATCTCTCAAATCATTATGCTTCTAGTTGAGCTAGCTTTCCTAACAGCTTGTTTACTTTCAGATACAAAACAATTGGTTAGCTGACACAATTATTCTGCTAGTTGGTAAAATGCAGACAAATACAAGTGGTGGGATAGATTTATTTTGCTACTGAGAGGGAGAAAATTTGGCAAAAGGCATTTGTGATGCATCTGCAAAGCTCCTAACATCCTGTGCTCTTTGCAAAGGGCTTCTGGGATCCTTTATGTGGCTGCACGAAGGAATAATTGATTCTTTGACATTACTAACATAGATGCTTAAAATAATTTGTAATAACAATAAAGGATATAATGCATAAGATGAGACTTCAGTGGAGTGACTTTTTATCTGTCTTTAATGAGGGGTTTGAAAAAATTAGGAAGGGTATAATAAAGCTAGAATTAGTAAACTTCTATTCTGTTTATTACCCCTGTATTACAACTGGAGAAACAAATGTACAAAGACAAAGGTCAAGAAAGTTAGCCAAGGTTGTAGACTTATTAGTGGAGCCAAAACTCAAGCCAAGTTTCATGAGTTAAATCCAATTATTTTATGTTTTATTTCACAGTAACCAGTTAAGTCAGCTAAACACAATTTCCCTTGCCTTATAAGGATTGAATTATTTGGAGATATAGAAAGACATTTTACTGATTAATATATAATTATTAATAGATATATATACTTTAATATATTTCATTGGAAAATAAAGGAAATCCAGATTATATAGAATACCTATAGTCTATTAGACTATTATTCACTTAGAAATATACTATTTGCATCTGTGAAATATGTTTTGTAATTATTCAAAAGAGTAAGAGAAGCACTTTGAGAATGGCAGGAGAAAAACCTCTGAATAATCTATTTCTTTATAAAAGCAGTGAGATTTCTTCCAAAAATATGTAAAATAAACATTTACAGAATCCTAGAAATTTACAAAAAATTTGCAGAAATCAAAGGAATGTTTATTTAAGAGAAACAGCTGAATCTCTGTAAAAGAGCAAGTTTTGTGATGTTTAAATTTGACCTTTTCCCATTCCCCCCCCCCAAGCTTTGCTGTAGTCTTGAAGACAAATAGCCTCACAAATATGGTATTAATATATGTGAAAAACCACAACCCAAAAAACACTGGAGGGAGTAGAAGGAGTTGGGAGCTGGCTAAAAAAATCCTCATATCCAAATAAATGTCACTACTTGACCTGTGTGTCAGCTCCAGGAAAAGTCTCACTAAAATAATTCTTCTTTATTAGATGTGACTCAGAGCATGACCAGGGCAATTTGTCCTATTATAGGGCATTTGTTTATTTTATTTATTTTATTTTATTTTTAATATTTTTTATTTCAGCATATTATGGGGGTACAAGTGTTTATGTTATATATATTGCCTTTGCCCCATCCGAGTCAGAGCTTCAAGCATGTCCATCCCCCAGACATCATGCTCCATAACCATTAGGTATGAATATACCCATCCCTTCCTCCCCCCTTCCACCTGCCCAATGCCCTATGAATGTTACTTCCAAATGTGCACCTAAGTTGGATAAATTAGTGCCAATTTAATGGTGAGTATATGTGGTGCTTGTTTTTGCATTCTTTTGATACTTCACTTAGAAGAGTGGGCTCCAACTCCATCCAGGATAGTACAAGGGGTGTTAGTCCATCACGTTTTTTTTATGGCTAAATAATACTGCATGGTATATACACACACCACATTGTATTATTTCACTCATGTATTGATGGGCACTTGGGTTATTTCCACATCTTTGCAATTGTGAATTGTGCTGCTATAAACATTCAAGTTCAGATGTCATTTTTATAGAATGCCTTTTTCTCCTTTGGGTAAATAACCAGTAGTGGGATTGCTGGATCAAGGATAGTTCTACTTTTAGTTCTTTGCGGTATCTCCATACTACTTTCCATAGAGTTTGGACTAGTTTGCAGTCACACCAGTAGTGGATGAGTGTTCCTATCTCTCTGCATCCACGACAACATTTGTTGTTTTGGGACATTTTGATAATGGCCATTCTCACTGGAGTTAAGTAATACTGTATTGTGATTTTGATTTGCATTTCCCTGATGATTAGAGACACTGAGCATTTTTTTCATATATATGTTGGCCATTAGTCTACCTTTTTTTAAAAAAAGTTTCTGTTCATGTCCTTTGTCCATTTCTTAATGGGGTTATTTGATTTTTCTTCCATATTGCCTGAGTTCTTTATAGATTCTAGTTTTCAGCCCTTTATCGGATGTATAGGATGCAAATATTTTCTCCCATTCTGTATGCTGTCTATTCACTCTAATGCTTTTTTACTTGGCTGTGCAGAAGCTTTTTAATTTGTTCAGGTCCCATTTATTTATTTTTATCGTTGCTGTGAATGCCTTTGGGGTCTTCTTCATGAATTCTTTCCCTAGGCTGATTTCTATAAGAGTTTTTCCAACACTATCCTCTAAAATTCTTATAGTTTCATGCCTTAGATTTAAGTCTGTTATCCACTGTGAGTTGATTTTTTGTGAGTATTTAGAGGTGGGGATCCTGTTTCAGTCTCCTACTTGTGACTATCCAATTTTCCCAGCATGATTTATCGAACAGGGATTCTTTCCCCCAGTGTATTTTTTTTGTGTAGTTTGCCAAAGATCAGATGGTTATATGAGAATGGTTTTATATATGGGTTCTCAGTTCTGTTTCATTGGTCTATGTCCCTGTTCTTGTGCCAGTATCATGCTGTTCTGGTTACTATACCCATGTAGTATAACTTTAAGACTGCTAGATTGATGGCTTCTGATTTGCTCTTTTTGCTTAAGGTTGCTTTGTGAAGCATAGAATTATTTTTTCTAAATTTGCAAAAAATGATATTGGTATCTTAATAGGTATTTCATTGAATCTGTAGATCACTTTTGGTAGTATAGACATTTTAACAATGTTGATTCTGTCGATGAGCATGGTGTAATTTTTCATTTGTTTATGTCCTCTGCTATTTCCTTCCTCAGTATTTTGTAGTTCTCCCTGTAGAGGTGTTTCACCTCCTTAATTAAATATATTCCTAGGTATTTTATTTTATTTGTTGGTATTGTGAAAAGTATTGTGTCTTTGATTTGATTCTCAGCTTGACTGTTGTTGGTGCATATGAATGCTACTGATTTGTGTGCATTGATTTTGTAAGTTTAGACTGCTGAATTTATTTATAAGTTCCAGTAGCCTCTTGGCATATTCTTTAGGATTTTCTATATATAAGGTAATATTGTCAGCAAACAGTGATACTTTCACCTCTTCTGCCCTCCTTTGGATACCCTTGATTTCTTTCTCTTGTCTGATTGCTCTGGCTTCATCTTCCAGCACTATGTTTAATAGAACGTGGTGATAGAAGGCAACCTTTGGTGGTTTCAGTTCTAAGCAGGAATGTTTTCAGTTTTTCTCTATTCAGTATGATGTTTGTTGTGGGTTTACCATATATGAATTTTATCATTTTGAGGTTATGGCCCATCTATGACTATTTTGTTATGAGTTTTTATCATAAAAGTGTGCTGAACTTTGTCAAATGCTTTTTCTGTGTCTATTCAGAGGATCATATGGTCTTTGTTTTTACCTCTATTTATGTGGTGAATTACATTTATAGATTTGAATATGTTTACCCATCCCTACATCTCTGGGATGAAGCCCATTTGGTCATGATGGATTATTTTTTTTTGAAGAGTGGCTGAATTTGGTTTGCTAGGATTTTATTGAGAATTTTTACAACTATATTCATAAGGAATATTGGTGTGTAGTTTTCTTTTTTTTTTTTTTGTTGAGTTCTTTTGGGATTTGGTATCAAGGTGATGTTGACTTCATAAAATGTGTTGGGGGGATACCTTCCTTCTGTATATTATGGAATAATTTCTGCAGGATAATTACCAGTTCTTCTTTGTACATCTGGTAAAATTCCTGTGTGAAGCCATCTGGTGCAGGACTTCTTTTCTTGGTGGGGGGAGTTTATTTATTGCTTCTTCATTTTTGTTACTTGATATTGGTCTGTTCAGGAGTTCTGTTTCTTCCTTATTGAGTCTAGGGAGGATGTATGTTTCTAAGAATTTGTCCATTTCCTACACATTTTCAAGTTTATGTGGATAGAGATTTTTACAGTATTCAGACACAATATTTTGTATTTCCACGTATCAGTTGTAATTTATCCTTTTTCATTACTGATTGAGGTTATTAGAGACATTTATTTTCTGCTCTGATTAATCTAGAGAGAGGCTTGTCTATTTTATTTATCTTTTTAAAGAACAAAATTTTGTTTCATTAATCATCTGTATAGTCTATGTTATCTATTTAATAATAGAAATTATACTATGCATCTTCCCAGACCACAGTGGAATAAAATTAGAAATCAACTCTACTGGAAACATTCATCTCTACACAAAGTCATGGAAGCTAAACAACCGACTGTTGAATTATGGTCAGGGTAAGAAGGAAATTAAAATGGAAATCAAAAGATTCTTTGAATTAAATGATAATGGGGACACAAGTTATTAAAATCTGTGGGATACGGCTAAAGCAGGTCTGAGAAGAAAATTCATAGCCATAAATGCCTACATCCAAAAGACAGGAAGATCAAAAATCAGTAATCTAATGAATCATTTCAAGGATCTGCAAAAGGATGTGCAAAACAATTCCAAACCCAGCATAATACAAGAAATAAATAAGATCAGAGCATAACTAAATGAAGTAGACTAGTGAATTTTTGTATACTCAGTTGATACAGTCAAAATAGATAGTTTTCTATAAATTTGCAAGAAAACATTAGAAAATGAAATTTAAAAAATGCATTCATAATAATATCAATACAATAGAAATAAATCATTATGATTTATATATAAATAATAAAGAAAATAATCAGAAATAAAGTTAACAAAAATTTGACAGAACTCTACATGTAAGATTACAAAATGTTACTCAGGGAAATTAGAGATATATTAACTGTTCTCAGATTGGAAGACAATCTTGTTAAGATGCCATTTCTCCTCAAATTGTTCTATAGATTCAATGTAATCCCAATCAAAACCCAAGCAGGTCTTTTTTACAAATAGAAATAGACCAACTCACTCTAAAATTCATATGGAAATTCAATGCGGCATAATTCCCAGAACAATTTTGACAAAGAACAAATGTGGAGGACTTATTCTACCTTTCTTCAATAGATATTATACAGGTACATTAATAGTGATAATGTAGTATTGGCATAAGGATAAACAAATAGATTAAAGAACCGAATAGACAATCTACAAATAGACCCATACATACACAATGAATTGATTTCCAACAAAGATGCTAATGAAATTCCATGGGAAGAAGACAGTCTTTTCAAAAAATAGTGCTGAAACAACTGGATATCTACATTAAAAAATAAAAATAAACTATTTCACCTATCTTATACTTTATATAAAAATTAATTTGTGATTAATTTGAGATGGCTTATTGAACTAAATGTAGAAGTTGAAATAAAAATGTTTCTTAAACAAAACAGCTCCTTGAATTTAGGGTTAGCAAATCTTTCTTAGGACACAAATGTCATTGCTCTTAAGAGAATAATAATATAAAAAAAGATAAATTGCACTAAACAGAAAGAAAAAAAATCTCTGTTCATTGAAGGACAACATAAAGAAATAAAGAGGCAAATCATAGACTAGGAAAAAATATTTGATGTGAGTGATGATTATTCAAATGTATACATTTGTGAAACTTATATAACTGTACAATTAAGATATGTACATTTGGATATATATATATCATCTGGATAAAAAATTAATTTTTTAAAATTTAATTCTTTTATAGTTATATAAACTATTCACATAATTCCAAAGTCTAATTGCTTATTTTCATGTAAATATCTCTTCATTTTTTTTGCTAAAGTTTTTCTTTAATAGATTCTTTATGAAGAGCTTATGGAAATAATATTCTATTTCTTCCATGTATAAAAGGTTTTCTGTGGCCTTTTTCCTTGAAGATAATTTTGGTTGGGTATAAAATGCTGCAGTCCTATTTTCTTCCCTAAATTATATTAAATACATTACTTTCTTGCCTTCTGGTTAAAGAATTGCTGTTGAAAGGTTTCATGACAATTTATTTTTCTTTTATTTACCAGACATCTTGCTGGCTGGATGTCTAAAGGGTTTATTTCTCCTTAAAGTCCAATTTGATTTTTAGCAGAATATCTTATGTTCTTGACCATTTTCTATGTATGTGTGTTTTTTCAATATTAATTTCAAATCTTAATTTATTGTGGAAAAACTTTCTGGTTTTAAGGATTGTGTTGGTTTATTTGTTTTGATTTGTATTGATCTGATCCATACCTTGCTTCTTTTTTGGTGTTAGGGAAGAATCTTATGCATAAAACCTGCATTAATATTTTCTACATAGATTACTTTTCTTGAAACCATTTTTATCTTTCCTTTTTTTGAAAGTAAAAACTATTTCCTCATTTCTAGATTTTCTCTTTCTTAAGGCTTTTTCCATGGATTTTTCTTCTTTTATGTTGTTTTTCACTCAATTCTAGCATATTTTTAAATTTTGAATTCCTTCCTGAATTCTATTAAATAATACCTTTTTCAAATTTACCCTTCCTTAATCATCTTATTTTTGAGTTTTGAAAATTCTACCTCGTGCTGTTCTTTTATATCCTCTGTAAGTTTTTTTGGAAAATTGCTTACACTTTTCATCTGTTCTGTGAACATGTCTTCCAAGTGTGCCTTCATTGTCTGCAAGGATATCATTATTATCCTTTTTTCTTATAATAGCATTGCATGGGGTTTCATTATACTGGATTTCTGTTGCTCATCTTTAATTGAGATTACTTTTTCCTTTTTCTTAAAAGATGGAAAGATGAGAAAAGGTGGAGTAGGCAGCTTCAAGGGTCTATCTTTCCACACAAAAAAAGAAACATTGAAAAATTAAGCAAAACTCCTTAGAATCAATTTGTGTCACAACTCTGGAAAGTAATCCAAGATTTACAGCAACCAAGCACATGCTGAAGCAAGAAAAAAGGCAATTTAAAATAGGGGAAACATGTATGGCTCTTTAATTCACCTTTGCCCTATGCCTCTTCTCAGCTCAGTAGTGACCTTGAAGTCAGCAGCCCTTATACGATTAATGGAATTCTGATCTCTGGTTCCAGTAAAGCAGAGTAGATCTTATTTATAAAGAATTTTGTTTGTCTTTTCTCTTCCATCTAGGGGCTATCTGATAATTGATTCAAGGTACTTGTCTTTGTTTCAACAAATTAAGAACTCCCTCCAGGCAGAAAATCAGTGGGCATGTCTCAGATCTATTATAAGAGATATGAAAAACCTGCAGCTGCCTGGGGTAAAAAATATAGCTGAACACTAAAAGCCTTAGTGCAAAATCTAGGGAGAGTATTTCTTTGAAAAATTAGAGCATTAAAAAATACCCATGTATACTAAGGAATTTAGAAATCCATGCACATGCCCAGCACAGCTCAGAATACACCTGAGAAAAATCTATGCTTTCATCTCTGACTGATTTCTAAGCTCAGTTCAAACACTAATTGAAGGCTATGGCAAAGTTGTAAATGTTCTAAAGGAGTGCCCCACCACCGAGTCAATCTGAAATGACAGGGATAGTTTGTTTCTTCTTCCTTCTTTCCTTATATTCTCTCTCTCTCATATTTTCTCCTTCTCTCTCTCTCTCTCTCTCTCTCTCTCTCTCTCTCTCTCTCTCTCTCTCTCTCTCTCTCTCTCGGTATTCAGTGAAATCTCTGTAAAAAACCAGCTGAACATAAGACAAAGGAACAAAGACTTCAGAAACTACACATGACAAAAAATGCAGACCTAAATATAGCTTAGAAATATTACTAAACAAACAGCTACAGACCACAAGCAATGAATGAATGAAACTACAAGAGAGGGAACAATCAGATTTCTACAGACACATTATAATATTCTAAATATTCACTTTTCAACAAAATTTTTTGAAGCATTATAATATACAAGAAAATGTGGCCCATTTACAGATGAAATTAATGAAAACTGTCTCTGAGGAAACATAAATATTTTTCTTACGTTACAAAGATTTTAAATCAACTGTCTTAAATATGCTTAATGAGCTAAAGGAAATCATGGACAAAGGGCTAAAGAAAACCACTAAGAAGATGGTGTATTATCAAATAGGGAATACTAATAATGAGATAGAATTTATAAAAAAAGAACCAAACAGATATTCTGAAGTGGAAAAGCATTGTAACTAAAGTGAAAAATCTTACCAGACAGTTCCAGCAACAAATGTGATTAGGCAGAATAAAGAATAGGTGAACTTGATGATTAGACGATAGGTTTTTTCCAGTTTGAGGAGCAGAAAGGAAAAAGGAATGAAGCAAAATAAACAGAGGCTGAGAGACCTGTTGGATACCCTCAAGCACATCATCATATGCATAATGGTAATATCAGAAGAAGAAGAGAGACAAAAAGAGGGCAAAGAATATTTTAAAATATTGAGAGACTTTCAAAAATGATACACTTTCAAAATTTGATAAAAAATTTGAATCTATGCTCAAGAGTCTTAATAAACCCCAAGAAGGAAAAACACAAAGATATCAACAACATTATTACCAAATTGTCAAAAGCCATCTCCAAAAAGAATCTTGACATCTCCAAGAAAGAAGCAACTTATCATATACAAGATATCCTCAATAAGATTAATAGCAGATTTCTCATCCCAAACAATGGAGGCCAGAAGGCAGTAGAAGGGCATTTTTTAAAATGCCAAAAGAAAAAAGTAACTGTGAACCAAGAGTGCTATATTTAGCAAAGCTATCCTTCCACAATGAAGGAGAAATAAGGACATTCTCAGGTAAACAAAAGACGAGGAAGATAATTGCTAGTAGACTTGCCTTACAAGAAATGCTAAAGGAAGTTTGTTAGGCTGAAATGAATGGACAGTAGACAGGAATTTGAAGCCATATGAAGAAATACAAAATTGTGGCAAAAGGTAACTAATGGGAAAATATAAAATCCCATATCATTATATTTATGGTTTGCAACACTTCTTTGCATTTTTTCAAGTGATTTAAAACACAGTGCATAAAACCATAATTACAAATCTCTGCTAATAGGTACACAATATATAAAGATACAATTTGTGACAACCACAATATGAAGGGAGAGGGAAGATAAAGCTGTATAAAAACAAAGATTTTGTAGCTATTAAAGCTAAATTGATAAAAATTCAAACTATATCACTATAAATTTAGGATGTTAATAGTAATCCCCAAGGTAATCACAAATAAAATATCCAAAATTATGCAGAAAGGAATGAAAATGGCATACCACAAAAAACAATTTCTTACAAAGTAAGGCAGTAATGGAAAAAATGAGAACACAAAGGCATAAGATATATACAAAACACTAGAAAAATGTTAGACATGAACTCATCCTTTCTTATACCTTCTATCTCTGTTCCCCTCTACCTCTTTGATTAGATTTACTATTTTCTTTTTCATTATAATCCTTGTCCTACTCAGTTTGGATTCTACTTCCAGAATTTTCTCCTCAAAGTCAGGCTTTTTTGTTACTGTTGCTGTCAATAAGCATATTTGTTGCTTATTTTTAAGACTTCATAGGGCTCAGTTTACTCTAGCACCATAAGATATTCTTGTGATTTCCATTTTCATTTATGAATTTGAGGCCTGCAAAACTCTTAGTCAGTATCAGCTGCTGATCTTGAATTAGTCCATTGAGCATTCTAATTATTACTCTTTGGTGATCAGGCCATTATTCTGATTAATCCTGTGCACAGTTGCTCTAATGATACAGTTCTTCATTAGGTTGTTCTCCCCACCCACTCTTATTTTGAGTTTCATTGTGAATCATGTAATTTGTTTTTATTGTATATTTTGCTATGGGTTTTAATTATTTCTGTCTATGTTACTCTGCCTTGTGAAAGGATTTCTTAAACACACACACACTCACACCCTCCACACACACACACACACACACACACACACACACACACACACACAAAATCCATTATGGCCGCCATCTTCCTAGAATCCTCTCTTCCTTCAAATTTTCTATTACTTTGTACATCTAGGTTTTCTAGCTAAATAAGGAGCTAGATTAGGCAACCCACCAAAATGCAACTTAAGTGACAAGGGGCAGTAGTTTTGGAAGGAAAATACTTCACTATTTATGTGAATCTGCTAGAAACTAAGGTGTTTTGAAACTGTGATTAGATTTTTCATAATTGAGTATGCATCTCTCAGTCACCTATACTTTTCCTTCTCTTACTTTGGTGTATGTTTGCATAAAGGGCTTTTTAACTGATGGCTAAACTTAGGCACAACATTGAAATCTCAGGCATGTACTTTCAGTTTACTGAGTTTTCCCATTGGTAGCATAATTCGTGCCCCAATAGTTTATTTAACATTTTTTTTTGTTCTTGAAACACGGTGTCATCTGTTTGAAACTATTGTTTTAGTTGTTATGTGAGTTCTTGCCTGAATAATTTGACATACTCAGCAGCTCTATTTAAAGAAAGGACTCTGTTTAAGGTCTTTTCTTCTTTAGAGGCATGATGTGTGTCAGAGGGGAATTAGGAAGAAATTACCATTGTTTAATGAATACTAAAGTGAAAAAAAAGATTAAACCTCTCTACAAATAGCAGGATCCCATGGGCCTCTTGACTTTAAAGATTGTGGAAGGTAATTATATGATGTAATTAAATTATTTTAATTCAATTTTAAACTTTGTTTCATGAATAGAAAATATTCTCTGTTATGCATAGGGAATACCTTCCTTTCAGCTAAATCCTCCTTTGGGATAGAAGGGAATTTGTCATTTAAATGGAACCAACAAGAGACAAAGCAAATTCCAAAACAAAAATCAAAACAAAGCAAAGACATCCTTGTTTTGATCTATTCCATTCTATAAATTTCTGGATTAAATTTAGCATTTGTAAGTCATGTTATTGGCATGAAACCAAATTAGGCCTTTTAAAACTTGGCTCAGTATAAACATTCAATCATTGTAGACTAAAGAATACAGACTTACTGTTTCGTGGTTTTCTTACCAGTTACCAAGAGGCACTTTCAAGTCAGTCTTAGATATGAGTTTATAAAATAATAAAATCTGTATCTTATTGACATTTGAATTGTTAGTAGAGCATAAAAAGTCATTGGAATATAGTACAGAATGAAGAAGAAATATGTGACTGAATCCTGAATTCATCAGCTATACATCCAGGGTAAACATGTTTCATCACTCTGAATCTCAGTTCCTTCATTTGCAAAATGGGTAATAAGGCTAGACAATCTAAGATCCTTATCAGTTTTGACATTCTGTAGGCCCCCAACAATGACAAACATGAAAGTAATATGGCAGGTATTATAAATGCATTTTGCAGATAAATGGTGACTTAGTTTAAATGACTTACAATGATGTCTAAGAAGTAGAGGAGTTAAGATTCTGACCCAGAACCCTCTAAAGCTCAGCTCATTATTCTTTAAGCTGTATGATACTTCTTACTTCTGTGGTTAACTTTCTATAGTCCTGTATAGAAAAAATACATTTACTGCCCTTTTCTGTGACTGACTCCACTATAGCTTTCTGTGTACAAGTCAAAGCCAATGGTAGAGAAGAAAGCACTGTGAGCACTTGTAAGACTAGTAACATTATGCTGAAAACAGTGTAGGGGCAATAAAGAGCTTTTCATTGAGTAAAATTAGAATCTATAAATCCAATTGATGGACAGCTTAAAACAAAATAATGAGAGGATGGTGTCATAAGTGTGGGAAGAAAATCACTCCCTTTCTTAAAGATCCTCAAGGGTTAATATGCAACCACTCTACCTTGGACAGACTCTCTTCTGGGTGCAGAAACCTCTTTGGAACATTAATATCTTTGTGTCTTTATCCCTTGATTAGAAATAATTCCCTTGGGAAGAGACACTGTATCTATTTCTGTGTCCCTAGCACCTAGCCCAGTGACTAGCACTTGGTATTTCAAATGGATAAATGTATTTAGGAATCAGGTGGTGAGAGACAATTTTTTAACAGCAACAATGGCAGGAATAGCTGTCAATTACTCAATTGATATTTATTCAAATACCTTCTATGTGCCAAGCACTGCTCTAGGTGATAAAATGAATAAAACAGAAACAAATATCTGCCCTTATGGAGGTTACATTCTAGTAGAGGGAGGTAAGAAAATGAACAAAACCGAAGTAAAGCAGATTGTACTTAGATATTGACAAGCGCAATGCAGAAAAATAAAGCAGAGAAGGAGAGCAGGCATTATCAGGATATGGGATTGAATCTATAACAGGAAAATCAAGAAAGGCTTAACTGTATAGGTCACATTTAAATCAATTGGACACATTTACCAGCACCATACTAGATTTTATATATATATTTTTCTCTATGCATATCTGTGTCCAAATTTCTCCTTTTGATAAGGGCACAAATTGTATTGGATTAAGGCCCACCCTAATGCCCTAATTTTAATATGATTACTTCTGTAAATGCCCTATCTCCAAAAAAGGTCACGTTCTGAGGTCCTGGGGGTTAGGACATCAACAGATGAATTTGTAGGGGGACACAATTTAGCCCTTAATGGTGCATTCATTATGTCATTTAATCCTCAAAATAATTCTGTAAGTTTAGTATTGCCATTTTCATTTTATATATGAGAATGCTGAGACTCAAAATTCTTAAGATCACAGGTGTAGTAAACTAATAGAATTTGGACTAGAATTCAAGTATTTTTGACAACAGAAACCTAGCTCTTAACCAATATACTATACATTTCCAACTATCTTTACTTGAATGATCTTCCTAAAGTGAGATCAGGGTCTGGCAGTAAGATTCTTTTGTAAACTTTCATTCATTCAAAATATATTTGTATATTTAGGAGATAAAATTGAGATAATATTATAATGAATTTAATGTGAAATTGAATGTAGAGAATGGCAAAATATAGCTCTCAAGTTTTCTAGCTTGACTCAGTGTATCGATATAGGTGTCATTCACAGAGATAAGGAATAGTGGAAGGAGATCAGGGTGGAATGTAGGAGAAGTCTGAAGTTCAAACAAGGATATGTTGAATTTGAGGTTAAGGAAGGATATCAAGAAAGCACTAGACACATAGGTCTACAGCTAAGAGGAAAGACCAGTCCTAGAGATATAAAGACCAGTCCTAGAGATACACTTCATTGTAGTGTAAAGTTTACTTACCCTTTAAAAAGGTGATGCTAAATTTACTGAGTAAATTCAAATTCTCCTGCTGATCATCTCAGATGTAGGCTAACTGGCAAAACCAAGACTGAACATTCTCTTATTTCTGTTGCCAGGATGTATTTTATCAAGAGATACAGAGTTGGGAATCATTAGCATAGAGGTATAAATCAAAATGGAAGAAACTGCAGATTAGCTTTCCATTCTCTAGTTTATTCCCTGAAAAGCTTCTGTGAATAGAAAAATTACAGCAAAGTAGAAAGCTTCCTAGACTCATAGTCAGGAAATGGGGACTCTGATTAGAGGTCTCACTCTAATTTACCTTGTAATATCTGGAAAATCACATCTTTTCTATGGGACCTTAGTTTACACAAATAAGAGATGAAGGGGTAGTCCCTTTGAATAGAAAGACTCTCAGCTCAATTTTATATGATTCTGTGAAAATTACAAATGTATGGATCATCCACAAAGATATCATAGGGTGCAAGGAGAAGAGCATCCGTTTCTGAAGTTGGTGTCAGACTTGAAGCTACTTACCAGTGCTACTACACTAGTCACAATTTCCTCTCAGATGTTTGGAAAGACTATAGTCTCACTCTGAATTAAGAGAAACCAAGGAAGCAATGGTCTCAGTTGTAATGGGCACATGTTAACAATGATAAGATTAAATGTTTTATAGGTGAAAGTAAAGGCATTAGTACCTGCCCGGGGAATATTAAGATCATGAGTCATTTGTATTTCCTTCTTGCCTTTTCAGGGAATACATATTTATCTTCCAAGCTGTATTTTCAAGGCTATTTCTGGATATCCTAACACATTTATTTTAATCACTTATATATCACATATTTCCTGAACACCAGAATGCCGTGCTAGGCATGCTGGATATAAGAGTGAATGATACTTCATCCTTTTCATCCACCTGTGGATGGAGAAAAACAAATAAATATATGAGTAGAAAGAAACATATGAAGAAATACCTAACTACTACTTGGGTAAAAATGAAAGTGCTATTGAAAGCTAATGAGAAGGGTATATCTTTTCTTAACCTTGAGAAACAGGTGAATTTAGCCATATAAAGTTTGGAAAGGTGGTAATGGGAAGAAAAGGAACTAACTATTCAAGTTAAAGGAGGAATTTTTGGAAGTGCTAGGGAGAGAAACAGAGAGTATGGAGTATTCTGGTAACCAAGGGTATGAATACCACCCATTTTATTAGGTTTGTTAAATACTAACATTTTGGTAAAAATATTTTTGTTCATTATGTTGTGACAAGATGATTTTCAACTTGCCTTTAAGGTTTGCAAATGTGACTACATTCAAAAAGGACCATGAGAGGAACACAACTTGCCAACTTAATTAAGTTTCTGAAATGCTTCCTGGCAAATTAATATATGCAGATACTAGCCCAAATCATTGGACCAAACAGACTTCAGCTACCATACAAACTCCAAAAACATGCAGGGATATTAAAGTTTTGAATATAATAATATTGATAACAGCAGTTAGATAATTGTTGATACTTCCCCTGGTTACATTCTCTCATTGATTATTTCAAAGTCAATATGGTTATCAGAAGTTTTCAGAGCAAAATTAAAACCTTGGGCTTAGGTAGCCATTTGGCAAAGCCTCTTATGTATATCCTAGCAAACCCAAGTGGATAGAAACAAAATAAACTTCATTCTAGTGTAAAGTTTACTTACCCTTTGAAGAAAGTGATACTAAATATTAGTACTGAGTAAACTCAAATTCTCCTGCTGATCATCTCAGATGTGGACTAACTGGCAAAACCAAGACTGAACATTCTCTTGCTTCTGTTGCCAGGATGTATTTTATCAATAAGGTAAAGAAATAATGAAGACCTGCATGTATACAGTCTTATATGATTTGCAAAGCCTTTTTGCATTTATCATTTCAATTGGCCTCTATATCTACACTGTGAGGATGGCAGAAAAGAAATTAGGGTCCTCATTTTATAGCAGAGAAAAACTAAGGCCCAGGAGTTGATTTGTTTAATGATGAAATCAGGGCTGAGTCCAGGACTAGCACTCCAAAATATGGCCTAGTATTGCAGTGCTTGAACATACCAAAGAATATATAGGTCTTAAAATGTGATGTTGTTAAGCCACTCTACCCTAACACTGTGCTTTGTTAAAAAGTCTCAGACTTAAATTCAAGCATGGAATTTAATAACATTATGTCTTATGGGCACAAGTGTTAATCACATAATATCAGGTTTATAAAACTACACTCTGAAACTGCATTCTCATGGGCCTTGGAATTTTCTATAAGATTATGTGTGTTTATGTTCAATCTGATGGTTATCTATAAATGCATAATAAAAAGTAAATAAGTAGGTAAGCAATGTACATCCACTCCTTATCACCTGCACAATCACCTTATACATAAGTTTTGCCACACTATTTCAGGGCCCTTGTATAGTTGTAGTCCTGATGTTATTGGGTTCTAAATTTAACTATCATGGGCTAAATAATAAGACCAGTGGCACAAGGCACAAGGCACAATTGATGCTTTGCTAATGCATTCTTCCTAAATGAAGGCTAAATGATGCCATTGTATGTCATCTGAACAAAGCGTTCATGGTAGTTTGAATACAGAAATTGGTACAACAATTGATTCATAGTCTGACCCATCTTAGGCATGCAGAACTCCCAGGAGCTTGTATTATAGCAATCAGCACCATATTCACATAGCCAGCTATAATATCATTTCAGTAAGATGTCATCCATCATATTCACTTAATGTGGCTACTGTAAATATCATTGGTTTTGTAATTTTGGTTTGTGTTTAATTTCCCAATTTTTTCATGCCATAATCACATAAGAACTGTAAACATAAGGAGTTTATACATATTATTATGTTGACATACATTTAAGTAACATATATTAAAATACACATGATTTTGATCAACAGTAGGGATAGGAGATTGTCTTAGTTCATTCCTGTTGCTATAACAAAATATCCCTGCTGAGTAATTTATAAATAATAGAAATTTATCTCTCACAGTTGTGGAGACAGTCCAAGATCAAGGATCCAGCAAGTTCAGTGTCTAGTGAGGGCTGCACTCTCTCTCCAAGATGGTGCCTCTTGCTGTGTCTTTGCATGGTGGAAAGGGGGAAAGCAAAAGTGATGGGGGTGCTCCCTGGAATCTCTAAAGGACCAATTCATTTATGAGGGAAAAAACACTTATGACTCAATCACTTCCCAAAAGGCCCCATCTCTTTGTGTCATCACTTTGGGGTTTAAGTTCCAACACATGAATTTTGGAGGGACACATACATTCAACCCATAGCAGGGATAATTGTTTTTGTCTGCATATGACTCACTTTGGAGAAATATTAAATTATGTAGCTTCTCACAGTCTAACTTTTCTAAAAATTGAAAGAAGAGTCTGTTCTACTTATTTTTGTCTTATGGCTATGCGTGTTCATAGAGCAGCCAATCACTCAGTCCAATACACATGAGTGAGCTGCTACTATGTGCCTTACTATGGTTGTGTGCTAAGAAGAGTACATAGAGCATCTTTTCATCTGCTTATTTACCATTCATATATCTTCCTTGGTAAAGTATCTTTTCAAATCTTTTTCCCATTATTGGGAATCTATTTGTTTTCTTATTTTTGAGTTTTGAATATTCTTTATATATTCTGTATTTAAGCCCTGCATCACATATGTGCTTTACAGAGATTTCCTCTCCATGTATATCTTATCTTTTAGTTTTCTTAACCATGTTTGTTAAAAAGTAGAATTTTAAATTTTGATGAAGTCTAATCTATCAATTTTTCCTTTATATATTTTGTTTATAGAGTTATAAATAAGAAATCATTGCCTAATCCCAGGGCACAAAGATTTTTATTCTGTGTCTCTCTAGAAGTTCTATAGTTTTAGGTTTTACATTTAGAAAATATGTTCAACATCATTATTCATTAAGGAAATGAACTTAAAGCCACCATAAGATACCACCACATGTCTATTAGAATGACAAAAATAAAAAAGACTGATCATACCAAGTATTGTCAAACAGAAGGAAGAACCGGACCTCTTATCCACTGGGGGTGGGAATGTAAAATGTTATAACCTCTTCAGAGGTTATAAAATTAAACATTTCCCTACAATTTGATCCAGCAATTCCGCTCCTAGACATTTTCCCAAGAGAAATGAAAGCATAGGTCCACAACAAGACTTGTACATAAATGTTCACAGCAGTTTTATCTGTAATAGACTCAAACTGGAAACAACCGAAATGACAGAAGCAGATCAATAGTTGCCCAGGGAAGTGGAGTGGCCAATGTGGACTCACTAAGGGCCATGAGGAAACTTCTGGGGTGATACATATTTTTATTATCCTAATTATAGCAACGGTTTCTGGGTATAGACATATGTTAAACTTACCAAATTATATAATTTAATTATGTGCAGTTTATAGCATGCCAATTATATCTCAATAAAGCTGTTAAAAATAAAAAAAGAAGAGTACATGGAGATAAATAAACACATTATTGGTGCTTAAGAAGTTAATTGTCTAGAGAACAGTTACCTTGAGTCTATCACTGCCTGACTCTACTTGGGTTGACTCTGATTCCCAGCTATATAGTCTGCAAGGACTTTGGACCAATGGTAAAGAAGCAACTGCTTGAGGCTCTACTCCTTGAGAAGTGCTATATAGCATTTAATGAGGCCTGCCTCTCTCTGGTGCTCTAAAAGAGCAAAGGCTTAAGCTCAGTCTTCTTGGGACCTTTTTTATTAGGGAGAACATGACTTTAGGAAAGAGTAACATTTACAGAAAGTTCCAAATACTCAAAAAATAAAAGTCAAGAAAACAATAACAAATCAATATAGATGTTCCCGAGGTGCCTTTAAATTTGCACAATAAAGATAATGCAGGGTTAGGTAGGAGGAGAGTGGTTCAAGGGTGGTCAAGTTGGTTAGGTGGTTTGAGTAGGTTTTACATTGACACAGATTTCCTTTTAGCTTATTTTTCCATTTTGCTTTTACTGATCACAATTAGGTGTTGATATAATAATTTAAACTAGGACACATAGGGGTGTGAATGGCCTAAGAAGCAGCCCCTGGAAGACTTCAGGTATCAAAAGGGTAGCTCAGCAGTAATGATGGTCATATTACAAAGACATAGAGGGGAAACTCCTAACCTACTCTAGGTGGATTCACTGTGTCTTCCAGCCTGTAGGAAATAAAGTACACTGGGATTGAAGATGGTTATATCACCCCCTGACCACTGGAACTATGGCAATAACATCTTTAACTGGTATCCTTGCTTCTATTCTTGTCCCTACCCCTACCCCCATACAGTCAATTCTCCATATAGTAGGCAGAGTAACCTTTTATAAAGGACAATTAGTTCACAGCAGTCCCATGTTTAAAACCTTCCAATGGCTCACAGGTATACTTAGACCTGAAAGTGGGCTATAAGATGCTATAAGATCCAGTCATTTTCACCTATGTGATCCCATCCCCCAAACCTCTCTAACTTGCTTCCTGTGCCCCAGCCACCCTGGCCTCCTTACTCATCTTAAAATATCCCTTGCTCATTCACATCCTTGGACTTGGGTACTAGAGCTGGTCTCCACCTGAAATCTTCTTCCCTCATAAATCCATTGAGTCACTCATAGTCATTTAGGTCTTAGCTCAAAGGTCCCCTCCTTCCCTGACTGTCTAATCAGAAGTGGAACAGTCAACTTAGCCCCGCTCGAGTTCTCGCTGGGAGTATCTGGGCACTGGTACAGAGAATATCCTGAACCATAGAGAATGAGTAAAAGGCAAAACTTTTGCACCATATTTTCTCATGTCTTCATATAACTCAAATAAAAAGAATTTGATTTCTACTCTTGAACTGGATTGCTGCACTTCCTCTCATCTTCCTGTTATCATTCCAAGGCCTCTTGGGAAACTGCTGAAAAACAGCCACCACTGTAACAATAATCTCATAGACTGAGTGTTCATTTGTTGTTACAAACTGTTCTGAAGATTTCATGTACTTTAACCCACTTAATCCCCACAATAACCCTAGGATGGAACTACTTTTATTTATCCTGTTTTACAAATGAGGAAAATGAGGGGCAAGAATTTTAATAACCTGCCAAAGCAAGGACAATTCATGGGCCTAAGGTCTAGTTGTTATATCAGAATACAGTGTCTGTATGTCAATTACAGTGCCAATATATGTAAGAAATAGCTAGATGACAGCTGCAACAATAATAAAAATGGCAATCCCATTTAGCCATTTTTCTGTGCCATGCCACTGCCCTTCATGCTTCACATGAATTGAATTTTATCATAAGAGCTCTGGGAAGTATGTCTTAATTATACCCATTTCTCAGAGGAGAAATCTGAGGATTATCTTTCAGGAGATCACACAGCTAGTAAGTACCATCTATAGCAATGGCAGCAGGAACAAAGCAGTTTCCGCTGAGGGTGAATACAGACTTGCTAGATGGAAGAACTTTCAGTCTAATTTCACATACAAGCACTGTGGCACATTTGGTTGAGTTAGAAATCCTGACTTTTCTTTCTTAAATACTGAGTTTCTTCAAAAACTTTGTAGACAGGCAATATTGTTATTCCACAGATCATGTATTTATTACGTACCGGGCTGCTGAGTATATCTTTTCTTCCATAGGCCGGACAGAGACTGAGTGCTGCCCTCTTCTGACTCAAGCCTAGGGATGAATTCCTCTGATGCTGTGGTGAGATTTAATTAGCATTGTCTCATTCTCTGCAACAACTATGTTTGCTAATTAGAGAAAGGAAAGGGTTGAACTGGCATAGATTTTATAATTCACCTTGGTTATCAATCTATGGCCTATTCTATTTATCAAGTAAATATTTCTATTTATGCTGTTTAAAAGATGTACTAATTGTACACAAGTTTCTTCCATTCTAGATTACTTATTTTCAAGTCATTTGTGTTCTTTGAGATCTTATTAACAATCCAAAAACTATATAATATAAAAATTATTCACAGAGTACTAGAGATATTAAGAATATGGAGTCTGGAACTACATTGTGTAGGTTTAGATCCCAGATGTGCCATTTTCTAGACTCCATTATCTTTGACACATTATTAAATTTCAGTTCTTTTATGTACCAAACAGGGATAATAATAGTATCTACATCAAAGACACATTTTGTACAGTGAGTGGCACATAGTAAGTGTTCAATAATATTAGTCATTTGAGTATTTTACTCATAGTCAAAGTATTTTTATTAAATATAAAATATCAGCTCACAGATCTACCTTTATTACTTCAAAGGAGTAGATATTCACTTTATGATCTAGATACCACATTCTAAATTCAAGGTGTATCTAAACTCTATAATATGTATATGACCAATGAATAATATGTTGTGCCTGTCCTCAAAGTCCTTTTGATATAGAGATAGACAATGAGAAACCAAAGACAAGTACATAAAGAGACATTGTACAGGGTAAAATAGTCTAAGTGCTTAAATGTCTGAAAAGTGATCCCGTGTGTTAGAGAATTTCAATGGAAGATTGAATCAACTATATCTTGGGGATTAGGAAGTGCGATAAATAAGTGTTTCTTGTGAAGGAAGTGTACATCATTTCTGTTGATCTTTGAGCAATCAGTAGAGTTTTAAGAGGTAGATGTAGCAATGAAGTACAATGAGCGAAAATAAAACAACTTGGGAAAAGGCAAGGAGACAGGTCATTATGAATTTTGAGCAATGTCAGGAATGGTGAATGTTTCAGTCTGGCAAAACTCTGAAACATATTTAAAAAGATAATGATAAAGAATGCTAAAAGAATCAGCTAGGGCCCTGTTGTTAAAGGTCATAGATGCCAGGGAGAAAATTTGTGCTTAGTTAGGTGAGTAATGCAATGGCCACGGTAGAGTTTGGGACAAAACCCTCAAATGTAAAATAAGTTTCCTGAAAGCACAGCCTTTGTTCAGTTTACCATTATTTTCTCAGTATCCACAATAGTGTCTGGATCATAGCAGGCCAATATCAGCTCAGTGAGCATTTGTTAGTTGGATACCTAAATAATACTCTTTTATTGATTAATTATTATATTTGTTGTTGCTATTCTGCAAGTCACAACAGTTACACCAAATTACCTCAGGGACTCCAATTGTAGCTGTTTATAATGTAAAATTCTGTTGCTTAAAAAGGCCCCATTATCAAAGAATGATTTAAGAACTACTAATTTAGTTTAACTATTTCTTCCTTTTCCAGACTTGCCCCAAGTTACCTATTAAGTCAGAGGAAGAGTCAGGATTGAAACCCAATTGTCTGTCCTCTTAGTCTTGAGTTCCTTCCACAACCCCCGACTGCAATGTCCATCAAATAATCTTTTCTATACAATTCTCACTAGCTATAAATATAATATAAAGTCATTGCAATCCTTCAGAGAAAGAACCAGGATTTTGTTTCACTTTGTTTTATTTTGTTTCGGAAATGGCAAACACAAATGAAGAGTTATAATATATGGATTAGAAAAGAAATTTTAATAAAGTTGTCTACATTTGGCTTAAATTATCCAATATTTTCAAGGGCAGAAAGCATTATATAGTTAGTATGTGTTAAATATAGTTCCTCCCTCAATAAATCTTTTAATAGTCATTCACTTCCTTCTAATTTGCCATGACCTCATTATTCCAATAGAATGTTTAGAGAAAGAAAGCACAAGTGTCAATTGTTTTTGGATTCTTCATCATGAACTGTTACTAAAAATTTGTACACATATAATACCTGATTTGAGACTTTTTTTCTTTGATTTGGAAAAATATACTGCAAAGATTTCAAAATTTATGATTTTACCTTGTTAAAAAAATTATTATTAGCACAGAAAAACACCTATCTTTTTCTTGGCCACATACTAAACAAAAAGAATAAATTAAATCAGTGAAAAAATACTAATTCATCAAAACAGGGCACAACAAACTGCAAAAGAAAAAAAGAAATTCAAAACATGGAACATGAAATATAAAACAAAGACAAGATATCACTGATTCTGAAGACTTCCAACAGGACTTGATAATAAAGGATTGTTTCTTGTTGTTTCTGGAGACCATTAGGTGACTTATTGTAAAAAGTATAAGCAAATGATTAGAAACATGGGATCTGTGCTAAGCAAGCAAAGAGCTCTCAGTAAAAAAATCGAGTAAGGAATGGAAGCAATGTGTAGAGCAGTGCTTTTCACGTTACGATAAGGATTCAATGCTTATAGCGTCTGGGATCCCAGCACAGGCTTGTCTTAATGGTTAGCCTAACTCAAAAAGGGAGATTTTACCAGGCTAGAAAACACAGAGATGCTCCCCAAAGACAGTATTACAATGATGAGCAAGTTGGCTGCCATAGTCACAGCCACCTCCTAACTTTGAATTTACCTATGATTGTTTTGATACTTACAGCTTGTTACTAACACTGACATTACTTTTGAGGGATACTACAGTGTAGGGGTTAAGAGTATGGTACTGAAGCCAGAAGGTGGGCTTTAAGTAATACTAGCCAGATGAAGTTGAGCAAGTAATTAAACCTCTCTTTGCCTTAGTTTCTTTATCTGTGAAAAGGGGTAATAATGATTTCCTCAAAGAGTTCCTAAGCTGATTAATCTAGTTTTTACATGTAATTTGCTTAGAATCATGGATAGCACATGATTAAATTGTAAGCTATTACCACAATTATTACATAATTATTACTGACCCAGGCAGGCGTTACCTCAGTAATTTTATAAGAGTAAATACATGTGTGCTTGTGTGCCTACATGTACACACACTGTTTCTTAATAACTTGTCATGTGCCAAGCACTATGTTAAAAATGTGACAATCGATTTCATTTGCTATACAAAATTCTATAATAAAAAGGGTTATACTGGCAATAACAATGACTGTTAGTTAAATAACAAGTCTCAATGTTTCTTGAGTGCTTACTATGCATCCTGTGTTATGCTAAGTACTCTGTTCTATGTGACTTATATCATTAATCTTCACAGCCACATTATGTGTTACTATGTCCACTTATTGCATGAGAAAAATGAAGTAGAAAGAGGTTTAGTGACTTGCTCAAGGTAATACATCTTGTGAGTAATAGAGCTTGCATTCAAATCCAAACCTGACTTCAGAGTATATACTTCCAACAACCTCTCCCTGTCAGTTTCTTCCCCCATCTTGAAAGCCTACAGTCTCCACCAAGGTGTTTATGTCAAATTTCAGAGTGAGGTGTTCATTTGCTTCCCAAGGTTTCTGTGACATTACCTGGATCTTCTCCTATCTGACCAGTCTCTCTTTTTTAGTGTCCTTTGCTGGTTTCTTCTCATCTCCTTGCACAATAAGTGTTGGAGGGCCCAGAGCGCAGTCCCTGGACCTCTCCTCTTTTCTATCTATACCTACTTCCTTGGTAATCTTGTCCAGTTGCATGGTTTTAAACATAATCTATAGGTGGAAAGCTCTTACATTTATAATCTAGCCAGTTGCTCTCCTCCTAAACATGAGGCTTGTATATTCAACTGCCTAGTTGACACCTCTGCTTGAATTTTTTTATAGGCATCTCAAACTTAACATGTTCAAAGCAAGCTCTTGATTTTTTTCCCAAATCTTCTCCTCCTCCAATCTTCCCCATTTCAGAATTTAACAATTGCATTCTTTCCATTGCTAAGTCCAAAAACCTTAAAGTCATCCTGACTCCTCTTCTTCTCACCATTTCCCAGAACATTTGCCTGTAAACAAACCTTCTCAGTTCTACAAATGAAGTAATTCTTAATTCCATACACTTCTCACAATTTTTGCCACTATGCTGTGAGCTGAAGCTACCATCACTTCTTATCTACACCACTGCAATTAGCTTTACAACTGGTTTCCTAGCTTTTGTTCTCTCATCTAAACAACATTCTCCTTTAAGTAGTGTTTTCTACATGCCAAGCAGTGTTCTATGTGCTTTAACTACATTATTAAGTCACTTAATTTTGTTGCAACCCAATGAGATAGGTTCTATTTTTCGTCCCATTTTATGGATAAAGAAATCAAAGCGCAAAAAGTGAGGTAATCTGGCCAAGGAGACGATGTATAACAATCTTAGTCATGGTCTTTCCATGGTGCCTTGATGCTTTTGCAACCCAGTAATTCCATTATCAGTGCTTTATGCAAGAAAATAAAGCAACCAAAAATAGATGTCTGCAGGCATTCATTAAAATTTTAACTATATTTGGGAAATGCCACCAACAATGAATGGTGTCCACATAAGATAATAGTTAAAGAAATCAGAATAAATTAATACAATAAAATACGAAAGTATCAATAAATATGTGTATTAATGTTACAGAGCATCTTATGGACAAGTGCTCTAAGAATGTGTGCATAATAGTACCGGTTTAAAGCTACATTTTGCATACTGTTAGAATTTGGACATGTCTAAAGAGGTGATAGTGCAAATGACATTTGAAGTCTATTTGAATGAGTCAGTTGAATTATGTAAACTCAGAAGACCTTTTTGAAGGTATGCTTGCTTGGAAATTTGGGAGAGAGAAAAGTTCCCAAGGAGAGTCGCACCTGGGTAGTTCGTACACATTTCTGGTTATAGCTTACCTGTCATAACCCTTAGAAGTCTTGCTTGTCAGCCTGTATGGGTTAGGAGACCTTCTTCTGTGTTTCATTAGCATCTTATTCTTCCCTTGTCATAGCACTTATCACATTTTACTGCAATTATTTAATTTCTGTCTCTTCCCCAGGACTGTAAACTCTTGGAAGATGAGGGCATGTCTGTTTGTGTTCTGTAAGCAAAAACTATGACTGTCTTATTCATTTCTGAATCTGCAGCTGCTAACATAGTGTCTGAATCATAGTAAGCCATCAATAAAACATTCATAGTGTAACTAAATTCTTTGTTGATTCAAAATCTATATTATTACACCATCAACAGGAGCACTAGAAAACAATGAAGATACTGAAGCCCTGAAAGAAGTGTGAGGTAATTATATTGTATACCACCCAGAATTATGTTCTAAAATTGACTTCACACATCTGTCCTAAGTATCACTTTTCACCAGTGTTCACTATTCTTTTTTTCTTTTGCTCAGGAAAAACAAATAATCCTAACTAAACCAACCAACCAACCAACCAACCAACCAAACTCCAGCCCATTTTCTTGTCCTTGTCTTCTCTGCCTTCATTTCTATTTGAGGTCTTCTGATCATAAGCAAAATAAATGCAGGACTTTATAAAGTAAATCATTTTAGTTTTTCTTTACTGGCTCCAATTTAGCAGTTCAAACATATTACCCTATCATTTATAACAAATGCTTAGACAATTTATTTTCTAGAATAACAAAAGCTCATTCCTACTTAAAATATTTAAGTGGAGAATGAGACTAGGCTGCTGTTAGTCAAGACAGGATAGATGGCAATGTTGCTAACAAATATGACCTGCTCTTAGACCAGTTAATTGCAAGCTATAATTTTTTCTGATAATCAGTCACTTAGGGGCCCAAGCTGCTTCCACCCTGAAGCTTATGGTTGCCCTGATATCAAACAGCCAGTGGGAGATTGGGGCAGGCACATCGGAGCCTTAAACTTTGGCCTGTAGGTGACACTCATGACTTGCATTCACATTCTAATGACCACAATTAGTCACATGACCAGCCTAATTACAAAAGAGACCAAGAAATGTTAAAGTGAAAATGGTTATCAGTGGGCACTAACAGTCTCTTCCATATGGGTAAAGGAGAAGCCAAGAACATGATTAATAAATAGATTTGCCCTTCTTATGGTAGTAAGGTAGCTATGAATGATATTTTTAAGTGTCTATCAATGTTCTTTTACTATTAGTTTCTTATTAAAATGTGATTTTGGAAACACAGTATTACAGAAAATACATTCTGAATGCTATTTGACTTGTTTCATAATCAAACTTAAGTATGAACTCCTCTCTCTATTTCTAAGCAGAGAAAATGACAGTTTAAGAAAATAAACAGTAAAATGATTGACAACCATCTTAGGGACAGAGGTCAATGTACTAATTATCTACTGTTTTGTCACAAATTGCCTCAAAACTTAACAGGTTGAGAAAACAAACATCTTAAAGTTTCTGTGGCCCAAGAATCTGGGTGCAACTTAACTGGGTGCCTCTGACTGAGTCTCTCTTGATATTGCAGTCAAGCTATTAGCTGGAGAGTGGGGGATCTCATCTGAAGGTTTGACTAGGAAAGGAAGGAATTTAATTCTAAACTAACCCATGCGGTTGTTAGCAGAACTTGATTGTTTATAAGCCTCTCCACAGTGCTACATCACATGTCAGCTGGCTTCTCCCAGGAGACTGATCCAAGAGAGAAGGAGATAAATCAACTAAGTCAAAAGTCACAGTATTTCAATAACTTAATCTCAGAATTGACATACCATAACTTCTGCCTTATTTTATTTGTTAGAAGTGAACCAATAAGTCCATTCTACACTCAACAAGGGAGTATTACCATATAGAAATGAATGCTAGGAGGATGGGATTACTGGGGACCCATCTTAGAGGTTGTACATTACACTAATTTTCAATAACAAAATATTTACAACATTCTTTTTTTAAACTTATGTATGACTTGAAACTGTAAAATTACTAGAAGTGAACAGGGGAAATGCTTTATGATAAAAAAAACTTCAAAAACATAGGTAACAAAAGCAAAAATAGACAAATTGGATTGCATTAAACTAAAAATCTGAACAGGAAAGGAAACAATTAACAAAGTGAAGAGACAACCCACAGACTGGGAGAAAATATTTGCAGAACATATAAACATATAAGGGGCTAATATCCAAAATATATAAGAATGTATAAGAAACTCAAATAACTCAATAGCAAGAAAAGAAATAACCCAATTAAAAATGGGCAAAGGATCTGAACAGACATTTCTCAATGAAGAGATAGAAATGGTCAACAGACATATGCAAAACACTTTATATCTATAATCATTGGGAAATGAAAATGAAACCACAAGATATCACCTCACACCTGTTAGAATGGCTATTATAAAAAAATGATAATAGGTGTCCACAAGGTTACAGAGTTAAGGGAACACTTGTACACTGGTGGTGGGAATGTAAATTAGCATAGCCATTTTGGAAAATGATATGGACTTTGTTCAAAAAATTAAAAAATAGAATTACTATTTGATCCAGCATTCCCACTTAAGGGTATAATATATTCCAAGGAATTGAAATCAGCATGTCAAATAGATATCTTCACTCTCATGTTAATTTCAGCATTATTCACAATAGGCAAGATATGGGATAACCTAAGTGTTCATTAACAGATAAATGGATAAAAAATGTGGTATATATACACAATGGAATACTATCCAGCTTTAAAAAGAGAAGAAAATTTTGTCATTCACAACAACATGGATGGAACTGGAGGACATTATGCTAAGTGAAATAAGCCAGGAGCAGAGTATATTATCTTACTTGTATGTAGAGCCTAGAAAACAAATCCATCTTACATAAACAGAGAGTAGAAATATGGTTACTAGATGCTAGGGTGGATGAGGAGGGTTGGGGAAAAGGAAGATATCCTGTTGATCAAAGTGTACAAAGTTTCAGTTAGACTACAGGAGTAAGTTTGAATCTATTGCACTGTATGGTGAACACAGTAAATAATAGCATATTGTATATTTCAAAAATGCTAAAAGAATAGATTTTGAACTTTTTTAACACCAATAAATGATAAGTTAGCGAGGCGATTAATTTAATTAGCTTGATTGACTCTTTTATTGAACAAAAAATTTCTTTATACAAAATATTGATACCTAAATACAATATGGTTTTAAAAACTAAATAAAATGAAATATGGATATAGTTGTATTCATAAGTACAGCAATCCCCACTTATCCACAGATTCATTTTCTGTGATTTCAGTTACTTGTGTTCAATCACAGTCCCCAAGTATGTGGGTACAGTACAATAACATATTTTGAGAGACAGAGAGAGCAAGAGACCAGCCGCATTCACACAATTTTTATTACAGTATATTGTTAAAATTGTTCTATTTTATAAGTTATTGTTGTTAATCTCTTACTGTACCTAATTTATAAATTAAATTTTACCACAGGTATGTACATATAGAAAAACATAGTGTATGTAGGGTTTGGTACTATCTGATGTTTCAGGCATCCACTGAGGGTCTTAGAACATATCCCCTGAGGATAAATGGGGAGTATTACTGTATGCTAAACCAAAAGCTATATAACAAGAAACATTAATGGGATAAATCCAAATCCAAGTATAAATGAAGACAATCCTCGCAATTCACAGGTTTCATCTGGTCTCAAAAACCACCAATCTTTTTGTCTTTTTCTTGTACATTATTCTGTATCCATATTCTCTGCATCTGATTGGATCCCTGGATTTTATTTCATTATCTGTGTGACATTCTCCACAGATATATATCATTGGCTGTTGCTTTGAGAGTTGAATGTCACTCTGGGTGGCCATTGTTAATCCCTATGCAGCATCAAGAAACTTCTCACTCCTGATTGACTCTTTGTACAATGTATAAATTAATCAAAATATCACATTGTGCCCCATAAATATACACAACTATTATTTGTCTATTAAAATAAATAAAAAAATAACCCAAAAACCCTTGCATTTGAAACTAAAGTGTTAATACTGTTTTTTGAGGGATATAATAAAATATTTTAGTTAAATACCATAGTCTTGAACTTAAAATAAGCATTCCTGAAGTGGCAATACAGGCATTTATTACAAATTTCCTTCAAAATAAAACTCATGTTTTGAGAATTTTTCAATATATAATTTATAGCTTCTATCCCAACTGATAATCATGCTCTTTGCTTTCCAGATAGAGACCTTGAAAAGAAAATATTTCCAATAATGCTGCCTTGGGGATATTAAGATAAGAAACCAGTTTGTAATTTGACATTTAGCCATAGAAAAGCATGCTCCTTTTGAGAGGCATTTCAAATAGGTTTCCTTCAGGGCAATATTGAGGTGAAATCCCGCCATGCTATAAAAACCCCATAAGGATTTCCCTGATACTTTGTTTGATTCTTGGATCAGACAACATCACAAAAGGCAATTCTGGCCAAAAATGGTGTGTGTTTTCTTTTGCCAAAGAATCTTATTTAAAAATAAGATCCTTAAAAGGATCACCAGAGTAGCTCACATTTTTTTAAAAGTTTTTCTAATGTCCAAAACCCCCACTATCTTCAGAAGAGATAATCATAATTCTGTGGGAAAAGACAGATAAAAAATGTCCAAAGTCACTTGATGATTACATAAGCAAAAGATTTCAGTTTTCTAATAAGTGCTGATAATGGGACACACACGTGTGCACATGCGCACACATACACATTAACAGAACTTTTATCCTGCAATGTTTTCATTATACAGCCAATATCAGTCCTCTATTCTGCCACTGGAATAATCTCTCTAAATAGAGTTCTGATTGTGTCACTTTCTAGCTTTAAATCATTCAATGATTCTCTACTGTCAACAAGATGAAGAGCAAACTCATTAGCACATATAAGCCCCTTCATAGGCTGTCCTCAACTTCTATCTATTCCTTAGGTCCTTTAATTCCCTGCTACTCCCCACCTAGAAGTAGTTATAACACAGGGTTTCTGGCTCTTGTCAATTACCTATTTTAGGTTAAATCAAAGTAGTAGTGACTCCGTTTTCAGTACCTTTTTGGTAAGGCTAGATCTTTTGCTTTAATGGACAACTGAACCAGTTTGTGTTTTTTATCATGTAGATTTCATCTCCATAAAACACTTTTATTCCAGGATCCTGTCTAAATTTTAAAATCATGAGTGCACACAAAGTACAATGATCAATGGAACAGAATAAATCATCCAGACATATATGTAATTTTAGTAACTATACATGTAAGAATTTAGATCATATTGAAAGTGGCATTTCAAATCAGTAATAAGTGATATTGGTGGAAGGGCCTAACAATTTGGGAAGAAAATAAAAATAATCCTTACTTTACCATTTACACTAAAAAATACAACTAGTAAAATGCTAGAAAACCATATATGGTTTTTAAAAATAATCTTGATGAGCCTTTCAAACACAATAGACAACACTAAAAAGCCATAAAGAAAAGGATAATCAAATGTAGCTACATAATTCAGTATAAAACTCTTCATAAAAAAGAAAAAAATCTATAGATTTTTGTCACCTCATATAATCCCCCTTACCTGTCTTCCATAAAATCTGTCAATGTGATTTCTGTATCTTCATTGAAGTCATTGATAACATCATTGACCAGGACCAGGCCAAGGCCAGTGTCCTACATCAAAGCCACTAGAAACCTCATCCCATGGCATCATTTCTCCTTTAATTAGAGCCATGTGGGTACAGTTATTTTCCAGTATACCCAATTGCATAAGCACCTAGTTTACGGATCTACATCTTATCTATGAGATTATGAGAAACTTATTTAATGACTTGATAAAGTACACATAAAGTTTCTGGATTTCTTTCAAATGCTAGTCTAGCAACCTGACCAGAAATAAAAATAAATCAGTTTTATCCATTTTGTCCTTAGTCAACACATGCTGCCTCCTTCATGTGTGCTCAAAAACCTAAAGCAGACAAACAGGAAGAAGTTTTATCAGCTCTACATTCAAGTCCATTACTAATCTGCTATCTTCTCACTACTTGGGTCATTACTACCCTGGTCCAAGTCATCTTCGTCTCTCAGATGGAGTACTACAAAAGCCACCTGACTGATCTTTATACTTCCAGCTTTTCTCTCTTAATATAAAAATCAAAATTATCATTTCAAAAAGTCATATCAATTGATTTATTTGCTTTAAGTCCTCTAATGCCATCTTTAGAATAAATTCCAAGCCCTAACTATGGCCTACAAGTCCATCTCTATACTATCTGGCCCCTGACTCCCTATCTTACTGTATCACCTACTATACCTCTCACTCCACTCCAGCCACTATGCCTTTCTTACTATTCTCCAAACACACCAATTCGTTCCTGCTTCAGGACCTTTTTACATGCTTTTCCTTCATGGATAGCTTTTCTCCAAGATTTTTTCATGGTTCATAACTTCTTCTTATGTAGTTCTGCTCACATGTCATCTCCTCATAGATCCTCCCAGATCATCCTATCTAAATCTATAACCCCTCCCCGGTATATACTATAACTTCTTACTCTTATTTATCATTATCATAGGACCTATCATCCTGAGTTTATATTTTTTAATAACTTACTTATCTCTCATGAATCTTTCTATTATAATGTAATATTCACGAGGACAGAGATCATGTTTATTTTATTCAACACCATATCCCCAATGCCTACTATGGTGCCTAGCACATAGTAAGTACTCAAGAAATATTTGTTAAATGAATGAATGAATAAATAAAACAAGTCAATAACTGAAGTACTAGTCACACACAGTAGGAATAATACAGTTTATAAATGAATAGATTTAGTAAACCAGCCGTCCCCAACCTTTTTGGCACCAGGAAGATGATTTTTTCATGGACAGTGCAGGGTAGGGGGGTGCAGAGGTGAAGGCATAGGAGGGGCAGAGCTCAGGTGGTGACGCACTGCCTGGTTCCTAACAGGCTGTGAAGCGGTACTAGGACCATGTCCCAGAGGTTGGGGACCGCAGTAGTAAATAATAATGATATTCCATTTTTATCATTTTCCTTACACATTACAACTAAATTTTAGTTTTGTTCCACCACTCTTCACTACATCTTTTAATACTGAAAACATTTCACAGATCCAAAAGAACATACCCTATTGTGTTTCCATGATCATAATCTTCTCTCACTTCTGCACCTCTACCATATTTGCCTGGGAAGTTCTGAGTAGCAAGATAAGAAAATGACTATAGTTACCAACCTTGGAAGACTCAATTAGCTCATTATACAAATGAAGTATAGCATAATATCCAGAGCATGACACATCACCTTCTATTTTAAAGACATAAATAATCATACGATAGAATTAAAGTAATAGGTCTGAAATGATATTAATAACCAGAAGATAATCCATAAAAAGATACAAGAGATGCTTAAATGACACATTAACTCATTTGTTCCAAAAAGCTTTTATTGGAACCACTAAATGTTGTATGATTTTGGCTAAATATATATTACATTTTAATCACAGAATAATGTGGCAATTAGGGTCTAACATTTGTACCTTCTTTTCGAAGGAGAATGCCTTTTAACATTAATTGTAATAGAAATAGATGCAGTAGCATGGCAAAGTTTAATGGCAAAGATATTAATAAAGAATTACAATTGTCAGTCAGTTTGTAGTAGATAAAACTCAATCATCTTCAAATTAAAATTTTCTCCAACCTTTCTACTACTCTGTATATTAATTCATTGCTTATTTCTTTTGGGGAATGCTAACCATCATGCAAATAAAGTTGTTGCAGCCAGATGTGGTCTTCTGAGAGGTCTCAGGGTTAATTGGTAGGGAAAAATACTGAACTAGGAGTCAGAACACTTGGTTTCAATTTCTATACCTACCACTGGCTTAACATACAACATTAGGCAGATTGCTCTAACTCTTGAATTCTGTTTACTTGTCCCTAAAATGAAGTTACTAATATCTACCTTCTTTCCCTCATAAGGTTTCAATTTGAATAAAAACCAGTAGTAATAAATATGTTTTATTAACCTTAGTTAACAGGAAAATGTGTGTGACTGAAATTCCCTCTGAAGAAAGAATTTACAAGTACATAATAACATATAATATTTTCCTGATACCTTTAAGTGTCTTCATTATCAGTCAGTCTTCTGTTTAAGAACTAAAATCTTAAAATATATGAAGGACATTATGAACCATAGTCAATTATCAGCTGTATGTCTTCATAATATTTAATCATTTTACCATTTATCAGTGTGCTATTCATTCATTCATCAAATATTTATTGAGTAACCTTCAGTTAGTCATAGCAGACTGAACTTTTGTGTTTGTTTCTACTCCTTGAAATTTTATTAAAATGATGCTACACAGGAATGAAAATGGTATAAAGCCACAAAGAGAATGGCAGAGGAGACAGCAGATCAAGATGCCACCACATTTTTCAAACATTGATAGCAGAGTGGTTGGTGATTTAGCAAAGACCAAGGAGCTAAAACTGTAATGTCTGCAGACAAGAGCAGCAACAAAAGTTGAATCAATTTGTGCTGCAGAACCTTGAAACATTCAGATTTGGAGGCACCAGCTAGAGTAGAATGTGATATAAGGAACAGGGCTGAAAGTAGGTGAATTGTGTGAAATTCTGTATACAGAGGAGTTAGACTTCTGCTCACACACGTTTTTTGTTCTCTTCTTTAACTCCATATGCTCTTCCTTTGGACAGGGCCATTAATGACATTGATTTGGGGGTACTCTTTAAATAAACAGCAACACACCATTTGTCAGTGCTTGCCCATGCCCACAGAGTTCCCAATTCATGTTTCAGTAATTATTTTAAATACAAAAATAAGTGAAATCCTCTCACATTAAAGAGAAAACAAAAGAAAAAAAGAGAAAGACTTCAGAACAGAAAACATTTCAAAGGTAAAATAAAACACTCTATTATCACAATCCTCAAAGAAAGAGGAGAAGATATTGTATAACTCATTCATGAAACTAGAACAGGATGATAAAAAGAAATGATCAGAGAACAAGAAAGAACTCTTAAGAATGTTTATGTGTGTCTGTGTGTTTGTGTGCATGTGCATGTCAATGTATGTATATCTAAATTGAAAATGTATTAGAAAGATAAGACAATAAAGTTTAAATTTATCACAGAAAATTGAATATAAAGACAAGCATGGATAATAGTACAGAAAAGATAAGAAAATTAAAGGGTCAATTTAAGAGCCACAATATCTTACTAATAATATTCCAGAGAGGACAGATAACAGAGGAGAAAAAGTTATTAAAAAATAATCAGGAGTATTTCTTAGAATTAAAGGACTTGCCTTTTCAGATTGAAAGTGACCAATGTAATGAATGCAGAAGACTTATAGGTAGGTACTCATTGGGCCATTTCAGATGATCACTTCTATTACTTTCATATTTCGGCTATAACAAATTATCACAAACTTGATGACTTAAAACAGCAAAAATGCATTCCTCAGCTCATGACCCCTTTTTTCCAGCACTCCAAACTCTTGCTTTTATAAGCAAATCTCCTATTCCTATGGTCAAATCTCCCTCTAATTCCCTCTTATAATGATCTTTTTGATTACATTGGGCCTTCTAAGATAATCCAGAATAATCAATCTCTCCTTCTCAATATTCTTAATCTAATCACATCTGCAAGTCTCTTTTACCATGTAAGGTAACAGTTACATGATCCAGGGACTAGGATGTGGACATCTTTTGGGGAGAATTATTCAACTTACCACTCCACCATAATGGAAAATGATCTTTAAAAGCTTCCAAAGATGGAATAGATTGTCAGGCAATGTAATAAGAACCAGAAATCTGCATATCAGTACGGCTTGCAATTGCAATATTGAAAGCTAGAAGGTAGGGGAGAGAGAGAGACTCTGATCTAGAATTTCACGCCCAGTCAACCTATACATTAAAGAGATTTCTAGACATGGAGAATCTCTAGAAATTCACCTTTCTCACCTTCACTGATCATATGGCTTACCCCAAGTAATTCTACCACAGGTATAAAGAGCAATGATTACAGATTAAAGCCCAAGCGACAAGGAACTTGGGGTGCAAGAGAGAATTCCTAAAAAATAAAAAGAGGAAGCAATAGAGTATCTGAAACTATTAATATATTCAAAAATTTGAGGAAAATAATGAGAGGAATGTTACAGGAATGTTTGAGGTTTTGGAAAATTAGTTAAAGGTATTAGTAAATGGAAAACTAAGCTAGTAAAAAAAAAAATCAGGCATATTCCTTACCAGGAAACACAAAATGCTACCTGAAAAGAAATAAAATAATTGTACACCACATAGTTCAGCAATGAGTAACATTTACATAGCAATAATGTAATCATTAACTACTACTTTAACCCAAAGTATTTTAGAAAGATAAGAGTAAGGAGTGGAGGTGGTAACATATAAAGAATTGTGCAGATTATTCCAATTATCAAACCCTTGTACACATTGTTGGTGGGAACATAAATTAGTACAACCACAATGAAAAAATGTATAGAAGTTCCTCAAAATATTAAAAATGAAATTATTATATGATCCAGCAATCCTACTTCTGGTTATTTATCCAAAAGATTTGAAATCAATGTGTTGAAGAAATATCTGCATACCAGTGTTCATTGCAACACTATTCACAATGGCCAAGAAATAGAATCAAATTAACTGTCTATCAACATATGAATGGATAAAGAAAATATTTTACATGTACACAGTGGAATACTATTTAAACCTACAATATAAGGAAATTCTGTCATTTGTGACAACTTGGATGGAATTGGACAACATTATGCTAAATGAAATGAGCCAGGCACAGATAGATGAACACTGCATGATCTCAATCGTGTGGATTCTAAAACAATTGAACTCGTAGAAGCAGAGAGTAAAATGGTAGTTATAGAGGCTGGGGGTGGGGGAAATGGGTATATGTTGGTCAAAGGGTACAAAGCCTCAGACCAGAGGACTGAGTTTTATAAAGATATATAATATGGTGAATATAGTTAATAATAATATATTGTACATTTTAAAAATTGCTAAGACAGTAAATTTCAAATGTTCTTACCACATAAAATAAGTATTTGAGGTCATGGATATGTTAATTAGCTTGATTTAATTATTCCACGTTGTTTTTATATATTATAACATTGCTTTTTACCTTATAAATATAGACAATAAGCTGTCAATTTACTTTGAAATAAAAAATAATAATTGATAATTAAATAAGTGGCAATACAAGGTTATTCTTTAGAAAAATTGGTGGTATATGCCAGAAAAAAGAGTCAAAAGTTTTTAAAGCAGTTGTCTCTGAGGCATAGGGCTCACGTTAGAAAGGAGTGTGACAAGGCACTACTCTATTTTGTTATATCTTTTAGCACTGTTTTCTTAACAATGTGCATAGATACCTTTAGAAAATAAAAGTAAAATCTGATACAGACAACACTGATGGAATACTTATTCTGAGTCAAGCACCATGCTAAGGTCTGAGAATCTTGTCTCTACGGTAGTTCCCTACCCACATGGATCTTTACATTCTACTCGGTGGCTCTGTCCTCAGTGATGTAGAAGTCCCTGGCTCTAAAGATCTCAGTTTCATAATACAGCATCTGAACAAATTTTTATGACCTAATATTCAATAGGTATGTGTTAGTACAAAAAACTGTATGTAATTTACATTACAGTAATCCAGAAGATAGAATAAAAATTATTTAAATCCAAAAATAATCTACAAATTGTACTGAAAGCAAAGCTTTCCTTCCATTCTCTTTACAAAAGCACATTTACCAGAGCTTTTGAGAATCAATAGGCTTAACTGATTTTTATATTTATAAGATTATATTGTACATTAAGACAGTTTGGATCACTACACTAATCCTGAAAGTAATTTTGCATCCTATAGTTACACTGCTCTGAGATTCAGCTTCTAACTGCTAGGCTCATGTTATTAATAATAGCGACAGCTACCAATTATTGAGGATTTACTCCATGCCAGGCAGCATGCTAAGATATATATATATTATTTCAGTTGATCCTCACACAGTACAGTGAGGCAATAACTATCATAGTACCATTATAAAGACAAATCTGAGGTACAAAAGAATTAAACTATTTTCAGAGTCACAATGCTATTTAAAGAATCAGGATTTGTACCCAGGCTGTTTGAGTCAGGATCAGACACTAAACTACACTTACTATTCTGCCTTTCAAAACAGCTCTCCACTGCCTACAGCCTCAAAACTGAACTTTCTATGGCCCAACTGCTCTTGTCTTGCCTAAATATTCATGTGATTTCTGATGATACCCCTTTAGCCTGGTTTCCCCAAAATGCCATGCTGATATCCATATGCATGTAATTACTAAAAATTCTTCTCATTGAGAAACCACTTTTCCTGTCTTTAGGTATTACCATTCCTACAAATTTCACCTATTGTATGAAGACTTACCAGCCTATTCCATTCCACTGTGATGTCTTCACTTTTTCAAATATATATGGAAGCAGTCAGCTTGTGTCTCATACGTTATTTATTGGGCATGTGTATTCAATATTAACTAAAATACAGACTTGCAAAGGTGGAGTTCATATTGTATATGATCATTACACTACTCAGGAGAAACTGAAGTACATAGTATGTGCTCAGTGAGCATTCATTCAATTGAATTGGCCAAAGGGTAAAATAATTGGCATAGTGAAGCAGTTGACTTCCATGTAATTACTAAGATTGCTAGGTCCAAAGTCAATGGACAGAGTATCTTATGTGTTTTGTTCATCTTGTTTAAGACATTACTTGGGCAGAATATTTTATTTGTTTTGTTGATTTTGGTTAAGACATTACATATACTGTGTGTGTGTGTATGTAAAAGATAATGATCTGATAAATTTTTTCAACATAGTAATGCCACTTGAGTTATTATAGAAAACTTATTTTATGTTTTCTTTATTTCCATAGATACAGGGGATACAATTTTTGTTTTTGTTACATGGATGAATTATATAATGCTGAAATCAGGGCTCTGAGTGTACCTGCCAACAGAGTAGTGAATGCTGTACCCAAGAGGTAGATTTTTATCCTTTGCCCCCCTCCCCATATAGAGAACATATTTTAAAGTTTAGATCTACCAAAAGGTCACTTCTCTAGCTGGTTTTATAAAATCTAGAATTTATTATCCTTCTAAAAATAAAAAACACAGACATGAGAATTGAAAGAGACCTCAGAGTTTACACAGCCCACCTTCATACTCCGAGATGAAATTCCATTTCCAGCACCCTGACATCCTGCCTTTGCTTGAGTAACAAGATCATTTCTAGTGGCCTGACCCATTGTCACATGGTTCTAATTGCTGGTTTTAAGTATTAGAAAATGGCCACTTACTTTGTTGTGAGTGACCCTAATGCCATTGCTTTTGCATAACGTCTTTCTTGAAAGTCAAGTGCTCCTCCACTCTCACCCCATTTCCTGCAAAGGATTGGCAGCACTGACTGCATGGTAATTTTGCAAGAGACACTGCACATCACTGGCATTTATTTTGTTCCTTGGTTGACATATTTATGTTAGGAAATGCTTCAGACAATATGATAAAGTTTCCAGACAGAAGACCCATTGGCTTTCCTTATTGGAAAACAAAGCATATGTGAGGTCAAAAAAGCACTTGAGATTTCTTTGCAACTGTACTAATGAGAAATGACAAAGGCTGAAAGAAGTGATTGAAAATAAATAGCACTAGGGGACTGGTTCAACATCTGATTAAACATAGTACAGTATTTACTTTCCTTCTGGCTGTGCATTTCTAGGCTAAATATAAAATATAGTAATTTTATGTAATTGTGAAAAGGTCATCTAGCTAATTTCATTTCAAGCATAAGAAAGTGGGAAGAATACTTAGCCTTCATTTGTTGATAATCATATTGCTTCATAATACTGCTTGAAGGAAAACCTTATCAACCATGAGAAATCCTAAAAAAAAAAAAAAGTGTCCCTAAAACGTCTTGGTATTTTTTGTCCTTCATCTGTTTTATGTCCCAATGTATACCTTTATATTAATGAAAAGGTCATGTTATGATAGTTAGCAGTAACATTTATTTAAAGAATATATTAATGCCCTATAAGATTTATACTTTTGATAAGTGCAGCAGTAAACATTTTAATTGCACTATAAATACCATATGGAGCAATAGATTCCTCAAATAATCAGTTTTGTCTTTCATCTATAATTTGCACAATGCTACAAAATCTAAAAACTAAAATTGGCACCATAATTCCTACAGAGATATTTAGTCACCTTAATTATATTCACCACGCAACTGGCAAACTCTGTAATTACTATTATTTGGGAGACTGTTTTGCCAAATAGTCTGTTTAAAAGGTTAGTTCCCTTTCTATCATATTTTATCTTAAAGTTTAATTGTCTGTAGCTTCATTGTGAATGTGAAGGATTCAAAACAACTAGCTTAAGAATGAAACTATGTGTAACTGGAAAGTCTTTTAGAACATATACAAGAATCTCTTCATGCTATTTGGGTTGTAGGTGAGCTATATGAGAATCTGCATGGGCTGCATGTAATTCTTATCCAGTGATACACCATGTGATATACAGCCTGTTGGAATTCATCTAAACACAAATTGTGTCACATAAGCTCTCCACTACATCATCATGCTACTTTTTCAAAAAAGATAGTGTCATACAATTCTCCAATAAAAGGAACCAGAGCTCCTTGTAAAACAGCAAATTTTAAGACTGGATCAGAAAATATACAATATAAGCCTGGAACATCTTGTAGCACTAGGAAGTAAGGATATGCTAAACAAAACAAAACAGACAAAAAACACAATGAAGGGCATATGTCAAAGACATTCTAGAGTCAACTGAAAGAGCTCTCAATGGCCAAAGCTGAAACAATCTGAGCAAAAAAAAAAAAAAAAAAAAAGGAAAGCAGTATTAGATTATATCTCAAAGTATAAATTAAATATCCTTGAGTTCATGGTGATATAAAGAACTATTTGAATGAATAAACGGAAGAGAAAAGTCAGAACTCCTTTGTAGAAGAATTTCAAACTAGGAGGGGGAGCATAATTCACCATTCCTTAAGTGTAGGCTTACCATAGTGACTTCATTCCAAAGAATATAGTATTTAAAGGAGGAATAAAAGAATGACTTTACAGTAGAGAAACCTGCCAAACACTTCCTCAGCTAGATGGTAAAGGTCAACACCCACAGTGATAGGTCATTCTGATAGCATACCCTTGGTATTATGTAACGAGAATGGCACTTTACTTCTTTGGTTGTCCTCCCCCAAACCCATAACCCCAGTCTAATCATGGAGGAAACATCAGCCAAATCCACAAAATATATGACCAATACTTTTCAACATTGTCAGGGTCATCTAAAACAAGGAATGTCTGAGAAACTGACACTGGCAAGAGGAGCCTAAGGACTAAAGGCAATGTGGTATCTTTTATGAGATTCTGAAACAAAAAAGGACATTAGGTAAAAACTAAGGAAATCTGAATAAATTATGGACTCCCACAATAGTCTTTCCTGGCATAGCATCATATTTTCACTGATACAGCAAAAATTCTAAGAGGAAATCATTCTTCTGCCTATGAAAATTAAAACCAACCTAAAACTCTTTGGAGGTATAAACTCCATGTTCTGTCTCACAGGACTGATAATACTTTTTTGGTCATAATTTTAAGCTCTTGTATCTTATGAGGATATTGATGGATAAATACAATTACAATTCAAAGGAATTATATTGACTACTGTAACAAGCACTAAGGATTCAAATCAGAATAAGAAAATTCACATTCTAAAAGCTCTCATAATCACACAGGTGAGGTTTATAGATAACTATATGTAAAATATTTGCTTTAATTAGAGCACACTCAAATTTATATGTGAGTACAAACAGGAGGAGAAATTTTACTGGTTCTGACGGTAGGGAAGGCTTTATATTAGAAATGACATTTGAAATGTACCTTAAAGAATGAGTATGGATATTCCAGAGAAATAAGAAATAATGAACACAAATATATTTATTGTTAATAATTAGAAATAAAGAGGAGATTGGAAGCTTGAAAAGAGAAAAGAGGAAAAGTAGATAGACAGGTAGGATTTCATAGATGATTTGATGATGTAGCATTGAAAAATAGAGGATGTCAATTTCTGGCTTTTAGGTGGTAAAGGAACTGAGATGTGCATGTGGGTGATAGTAGAGCTGGCTAAGAGTTTAGTATTTTCTGGCGTGACATTAGTATAGGGAGATGGGCCAGAACAATCTATCCCAGGGAACATGGAAATCCAGCTCCTAGTTAGCATTTCCAAACTAAACCAAGTGAATAAAGATTACCAAAAAGTGTCTCTTGTATCTCAAGGATGCAAATTATTTTCTGTCTCTGAAACACAGACCAGGAGATGAAGAACAATACATTGGAAAGTTCCAATTAAAAGGATACTTAGCCTATATCATGCCCCAATAACAGTGATGTCAGTGCTGAAATCAAAAACTAATGAGCTGGGGAAAAGGCCTAAAAGGAGCATGCCCCTAAAATATCTTTATGTCTTTTGTCAATCTTCTGTTTTATGTCCCAGCTTATACCAGACAAAATAAGAAACAAAGCAGTTTAGGTGAATAATCTGGTCTAATCAGATTATGATTCTCCATAATCTTTTCTTACCTGTCGTGAATAACCATATGTTGTAATTAACACATTTTATCCTGAATGACAGGTCTAGAATGTTATGAACAAAATCAACCTAAGCCAAAGATATCAGGTATAAAATACAAATCCTGGTAGCACTTGCAAGCTCCTGAAAAATAGATACATGAGACATCTAAAGAAGGATGTAAATCAACCAGGTATTTTGGGTCCAAAAAAACCTGGCACAATGGTTCATTCTACAGAGTGCTCAGACAATACAACAGAAAGAAGCAATCCCATATAGCAGAGAAAACCAATAAGTGGAATAGCTTTTAATATTCTTTATCATTTAAAGTTGCCACTGATTTGTGCAGCACTTTAGAGATTCACAAAAAATATCTCATTTGACGTTCACAACAGCCCCAAAGAACATATAGGACAGAGATTTCGTCCCCATTTTACAGAAAAGGAAAATTTGTTTACATCACTGAGCTAGAAAGTAACAGGACCAGGACAAGTTCACAACCCCCTGTCCACTATATCATGTAATTTCATATGTTTTGCATACACACACACACACACACACACACACATACATGCATACACACAATAGAAAAATAGAGAACATAAGGGCATAAAAAGACTAACTTTATTTTTTAAGGGTTTTAGTCACCATCAACTTTCCCTAGATCAGAGTTCAGTACTGACAATTTTGCTTTCAGACTGTTAAGCCAGTCATATTGGTTCATTCTATTTCATGGTTCATTTTCGGTAGTTGGTAAAAGGACAACTCATTGTCTTGTTCTTAGTTCAGCCTGCTTTTTTGTGTCATTTAGTTTCACCATGGAACTTTTCTCTGATGACAATCATACTCTAGCTGCAGTAATTATTTTTCTTTTTAATTTAAAGATATTTCAAACACACAAATAAGAGTAAGAGAGAGATAACAGAAGCCTACATTATCCACCATCCAGATTTAATGCACATTAACAGTTTGTCTGCTCTCTGGTCCTCCCGTTCGACAGACAGCTGCATCTTCTCACACAGCGCCAGCACCGTCTCTGAGACACCGTGGTGAAAGGGAAGGCCAGAAAAAAACGGCTTTGGCCATATGGGGCACTTGGTCACCAGGGCTGCTTTTAACTCTGGCAAAATGGATATTGTCACCATCAATGACCCCTTAATTGACCTCAATTACATGGTCTACATGTTCCAGTACGACTCCACCCACGGCAAGTTCCATGGTGTGGTCAAGACGGAGAACGGGAAGCTTGTCATCAATGGCCATCCCATAATCATCTCCAGGAGCTAGATCCCACCAAAATCAAATGGGGTGAAGTGGGTGCTGATTACATTGTGGAGTCCACTGGCATCTTCACCACCCTGGAGAAGGCCAGGGCTCACCTAGATGGGGGTGTCAAAAGGGTCATCATCTCTGCCCCCTCTGCTGACACCCCCATGTTTGTGATGGGCGTGAACCACGACAAGTACCAAAACAACCTCACCATCATCAGCAATGCTTCCTGCACCACCAACTGCTTAGCCCCCCTGGCCAAGGTCATCCATGACAACTTTGGCATCGTGGAGGGACTTATGACCACAGTCCATGCCATCACCACCATCCGGAAGACCTTGGATGGCCCCTCTAGGAAGATGTGGCGTGATGGCCGTGGAGCTCTCCGGAACATCATCCCTGCATCTACTGGCATGGCCAAGGCTGTGGGCAAGGTCATCCCCGAGCTGAATGGGAAGCTCACTGGCATGGCCTTCCGCGTCCCCACTGCCAACGTGTTGGTGGTGGACCTGACCTGCCATTTGGAGAAGCTGACCAAGTATGACAACATCAAGAAGGTGATGAAGCAGGCGGCAGATGGCCTCCTCAAGGGCATCCTGGGCTACACTGAGCACCAGGTTGTCTCCAACTTCAGCAGTGACACCCACTCTTCCACCTTTGATGCTGGGGCTGGCATCGTCCTCAACGACCACTTTGTAAAGCTCATTGCCTGGTACGACAGTGAATTTGGCTACAGCAACAGGGTGGTGGGCCTCATGGCCCACATGGCCACCAAGGAATAAGAGCCCCAGACCACCAGCCCCAGCCAGAGCGAAGAGGAAGAGAGAGGCCTCAGCTGCTAGGATGTCCCTGCCTACTCAGTCCCCATCTCACTGAGAATCTCCCCTTCTCATGACACAGTTTCCACGTCAGAGCCCCTGAAGAATGGGAGGGGCATAGGGAGCCCCACCTTGTCATGTACCATCAATAAAGTTCCTGTACTTGGCCAAAAAAAAATAGTTTGTAGTAACTTCTTCAGATGCTTTTAATGAAATAAAAAACTACACACACATCAATCCTCAAATCTCCTCAGGGACAGGCATTGTCTTAAAGTTAATATACGACCATTTATTTATATTATGTTTCCACAAACAATATGGTTTTTAATAGTTTACATAAATGAAATCATTGTGTACATGCTCTTTTGAAACTTTATTTTTCTACCCCAAATTAGTTTATTTTGATATATTTATGCTGATACAGTAATTCATTTTTGTTGGTCCATATATTATTCATCTGGACTGCTGCGTATGATACCATTTTATGCAAAATACCGTATTTTATCTCTTCCAATATTGATACACATTGAAGTTGCATTAATTTTTTTTCTATTATAAACTCTGCTGTAGTGAACATCTTTGTATTTTTTAAAGCACTTATGTGGGAGGTCCTATAGGGCACACACCAAATAGTGAAAATTTTTGTCTATGAGACATAGTTAATTTTTCTCACTGTGCCAAATTATTCCCAGTAGTGGTTTTCCAAGTTATATTCTCCCCAGCAGTGAATAAGAGTCAATATTTCCCCACATCCTCTCTGTTACAGTAATTAAGTATTTTTCACCAACTACTTCTAGCTCTCTGCCATCCCATTTCATTCTGCCATCCTGTTTGAAGTTAGGCATCATCATACAATTTGTTTTAAGCAATGAAATGTGAGTAGAGCATTAAGACCCTGTGAGGAATTCACCATATTCTCTCTTTGTTTTTGCCTCAGTGAACTTTAATGATCTATGTGATGACTTCATCACATTGGGTCTCAATGAAGATGACATGGAGTAAAGCCTCCAGTTGACTTGCAATAAATATTAGGTATTATCTATAAATAAATCAATAATATTTTATATCAGGGGCTGGTAATCTATGGCTTAGTGGCCAAATCTGTCCCACTGCCTGCTTTTATAATGTTTTATAGGAATATAGCCTTGCCCATTTATTTATGTATTGTCTAGGCAGAATTGAGTAGTAGAAACAAAAAACATGTGGCCTACAAAGTTGAAAGCATTTACTATTTGGCCCTTTGCAGAAAATTTTATCCAACCCCTGTTTTAAACTACTGAGATTCTGGGGATATTTGTTACTGTAGTACAACATAGCATGTCTTGACTAATGTGCTTACAACCATGTTGTATTCCCTTACTGTAAGCTTTTTGCTAATCTAATGGGTGTCAAAATATTTCTTCTCAGCTAAGTAAATCATTCTTTTCTGAATGCTATAGATATATCTTTCTGACCATCAGAGACTTTTAAAATTATTATTAATAAACTTTATTTTTAAAAGCAGTTTTAGGCTTACAGAAAAATTGAGTAGGAAGCATAGAGATCTATATATCTCCTCTCTCCAGCTCTTGTATAATTTAAAAGATCCATTTTCTTAGGCAGCATGCTGTCACAATGGAGAATCGATCCAGAATTTTATAGAACATATAACCCACTTCTTTTAAAAAATGATCAAACAACACTATTTAAAATGCTGCTCTAATTAAGACATTTAATACACATTTTGACAGTTCCATTCCTCGGTGGATAATTCTACCTAACAAGTCTTACTGGTAGGATATTATTTATCCTTCATTAATTTTTAACACATATGCACTTATAATAAACATTACAGAATAAATTATTGAAGAGCCATATATATTGTGCAATATAAAAATGAAGAATCCACTGCAGCCTCCAGCCTATATAATAAGGTACTATTAATAATAAGAAGAAAAAGAGGGGAAAAACCCTAGAGTATGATAAAAGAAATCTAAGGAGATCAATCCAATTTTATGAAAATATATCTTTATCTCAAATCTTTGGACTACACAAAAAGGAAGAGTGAGTTGACTTGGTCATTTCTTGTTGTAGCATGTTGCAAATGACTCAAAATAGCACTTTACTACCTGCAGCAGCAAGATACAGCAGAAATACCTGGGACAGAGAATCAAGAGTCCTGATCTGAAAGCCTGGTTGCAATGCTCCTTCCCCTGCCCCTGAATTTTCATTTTCTTTAACTGTCAAAGGCAAAAGTTGGAATTTATCAGCAGTTACAACTTTTTTGCAGGATAATTCTTTCTTTCTCCTAATTAACTCTAGCCCTCTGACGTAAAAAAATCCAGGTAAGCATTTCTGTGTCTTAATTTATTTTATTACTTGAAATTTGTAGTATTTATAGATTATAACATGGGCCAAAGAGAATAGTAAGGACTTTTGATCATACAAAAATTTGTAAACGTAGGTTACAATGACATCAATAATGCTAAGTATCCAGAAAATTTTAATCAAAAGTTATACCTCCACAGAACCTAAGATTGTGTGCCAGAACCATGCTGGTTTAGTTACTATAGCCTTGTAGCATAGCTTGAAGTCTGTAAATGGATGCCTCCCGAGTTGTTCTTTTTGCTTAGGATTGCTTTTGATATCTGTGGTCTTCTCTGGTTCCATACGAAGCATAGAATTATTTTTTCTAGATCTGCAAAAAATGATGTTGGTATTTTAATAGGGATTGCATTGAATCTGTAGATCACTTTGGGTAGTATAGACATTTTAACAATGTTGATTCTGCCAACCCATGAGCATGGTATGGTTTTCCACCTGTTTACGTCCTCTGCTATTTCCGTCCTCAGTGTTTCATAGTTTTCCCTGTAAAGGTCTTTTACCTCCTTAGTTAAATATCTTCCTAGGTATTGTATTTTCTTTGTTGCTACTGTGTAGGGTATTGAGTTTTTGATTTGGTTCTCAGTTTGATTGTTGTTGGTGTACAGGAAATCTAAAAGAAAAAAATAACACTAGATATGCAGTCAGGCAAACTGAGTTCAGGTGGCATTTCTATAACTGCCTGATTTGGGCCAATATCCCCAAGTTCTCTCATCTGCAAAATTTGGCTAATAATGGGAACTGCCTCATAAGGATGCAATGAGCTTGATGTGCTTAGAATAGTACCTGCTTCGTGATAAGCACTTAAGTAAGTTTCATCCTAGTATTGTATTATCCTCGCCTTCAAGAAGGGTAGTTATAACCCAGGGATGATAGTGAGAATGTTCTCTGAAAACTATGACTGACATGCCATATATTATCATTAAAGGGATATCATGTAAAGGCCGTAAAAGCATAGGTGGTTCTCCCCATTACCTCTTCATTTTCATCTTCATTTTAAAGCTCTGTTCTCCACCCTCTTCATTTTCTCCTGGAGTTTGACGAGTATTCAATTAGAGATTTATCTTTTCACCTTTCAAAACTCTTTTGGGTAACAGCAATCCAGGACATCACCAATCATTTCTAGAGTTCCCTGAAACCCTGAACTTTGGAAATTTAGCCACTTAAACAGGATTTCAATTGGGGATTTTTCTTATGAAAAAAAAAAGCAACATTTTCTTTTTTTACTTAGAAATTATGATCTAGACAAAGAGCCCATTACTGTCTCTATGTCAGGGAGAGTTGAATCATGAAGAACACACCCTTCTGGATGCCCCCTCCCCTGCCCACAACATCCTTATTTCTTAAGACCTCAGTGGATGATATGTACTTTCATTTTGGAGGTCCTACCCTACCTCATATCAAACATATTAAAGACACTCACAATTTGCATTATATATATTTTTGCTATATTGCCTTTTAAATTATTTTAATAAAAATAAGTCATTGATTTAAAACCACAGTAATTCTACATTCATGGTCTAGAATCAGTAATTCTTGTGAAGTCATAATAACAACATTTAAAGTTGTTTTCCAATGATAAAAAATTATTGTACTACCCGGCAACATTCATTGAGCAAATACTATGTGTTGTGCATACTTCTAAGCATTTTACGGTAACATACTTCATTTTCAGAACAACTTTATGAGCTAAGTACCTCTTTATCTCCACTTTACATATGGGGAAAACTAGCTCTTGGTAGCACAAACCAGATAGTCTGATTCCAGAATCCATATCCTTAGAAGGTTACATTTTATAGATGTTAATTTTGATTTTTTTAGTATGCATTTTATATTTTGGAATTGTTTTTCAAGATTCAGATCTCAAATGTTTTTATAGGTTCTTGCAAAATTTTCAATGTCTAGGCATCATTTCTGTAGTGCCTAATACAAATCTGTGGCCTTGCCAGCCCCATGTAATTCTGCTTGACTCTTAGGGAGAGAGGAGCTACAGACAAAAGTTCAAAAAAAATGTTTTGGCAAAGGATTAACGTGCATGAGCACCAAAGCAGCCCTGCATGAAACCCTCACATCTGATAGTATGACTCAGTTTGTGAAGAGGGACAGCATGGCTCTAGTGCAGTAGAAACTACAGGAATCCAGCATTATTTCACAACATCCAGGATTTACCACTTTGGAAGCACTCAGGGATCTACCCTAGACACAAATAGCCACATTCTCATGAAGGTGCCAGTAGCAGAGGCAATGGAGAGATGCTGCTCTCAAGTACCGTTTAGAATATTTGATATCAATCAGAGTAATTTAATGGGGAGATCCTGAAAGTCTCATATGTACAGACACATGAGGCATCTTCTGGGGAAAGTCTAAGATATACCTCAAAGGGAGTTGGAGGGAAGGCCCTGGATTATTCAAGCAAGAATTTGAGTCAGTTACAGTTGCATGATGCTTGTGAACATGAATTCATTTATATTCAAATAGTGATGACACATGGGGGAATTTTTTTTGTAAGTAGAGGGGAAGTTTTGTGAAATTGGACAAAAGTTATTCACAATTCAGTAAGTTATTTTATTTTACAGTGAGATGTTTTTGTAAATACTTCTGTAAGTAAAAAGTATTCTTTGTGCATTTGTCTCTTGTACAAAGCAAGATACATCTGTATTTGCATCCAACCAAGAGCAGGCAGACAAACTGCTGACTTTAGCGATGTCATACCTGCAGACTGTCTGGCAGAGGAGAGTTGCTAAAATCCATCATAAAGAACAGCATCCTTAGAAATAAACACACCCCCCCGAGATATTCACTGATGTCTAGATTTGACAACTCTTTCCTTTGAATCAGATTGTTTATAAAACACATTTTCCCCAATAGTAGTTGGTCAATAAATGTATTTGCTCTTTGAGCATTATCAGTATTTTTTAAGCAAAGCTCTATGTAAATCATGGCAACTTATTAGATAAATATGTATTACACATCTCCAATATCTAGGGCACTGGAAAAAATACAAATAGCAGTGCTAAATCTTAGGGAGCATCCAGTCTAGTGCAGTGATTCTAGAAGTGCAAGAAACTTATGTCAGCACCCTCTGCCCCTTCACTCTCAAATGTCACCAGGGATACAGGGATACATATCACAGACTTTTGAGTTTAGGCTTTTATTTCTGTAGCAGTCACATGTATCAACTAGAGTGACATATACTTTTGGTATGTTGGGACTGGATAAATGGTTGTGGACTCCATGAAGTGTTTTTTCTTCCCTCTGGTTTAGCAGGAGACATAAAATGTGAGCACTGCAAAACCCTATTTCAAATTGTGAGCTAGCACACATGCACACATACCCCCCCCCACACACACACTTGAAACAAACACTTCATGAAACAATATTTGTCTTGTATGTGATGTACTCTAGTATTTTCTATTCTATTTCCACTGAAAAAAATATAAGGCACACCCCACAAAACTGATCTCTCAAACCACTAATCAGTTTCCACCTAGAGTTTCAAAGTCACTTTTCTGAAACACTTTTTTGTCCAGAATTTGGTAATGGTTTGGAAGACAGAGGTGAGGAAGACAAAGTCATGGGATGCATTACTGTATTTTCTGTATCATTATCATAAAAGTACATGAAACAAAAAAGTACATGATTGTACTTATATGGTAATCACCATGATGTAGGCACAATTATAAGTACTTTTCATGTGTTAAGTTATTTAATTCTTACTACAATCATATGAGATATGCATATCTGTATAGACAGCTATTTTACAGATGAGGAAATATACACAGAGGGGGTAAGTGATCTGACCAAAGTTACTCAGGATTTGACACCAGGCTGCCTGACCCCAGAATTCATGCTTTTAACACCGTCTAGCAAGTTTCCAGCCAGTCATCTTAAATAGCATTCCCTAAATCACATGAGCTAAGAGACAATAAGAATAAGCGTATTCCACAACTAGGAAAAAAAATTATATGAAGAATAATCCTTCAAAAGCAGGAATTAACAATGCTTTCTTGGTATTCAGAAGGCAACCATAAAAGTCATTTTCAGATCCCAGGAGTAACTCTCCCTCAGAGACCGTAGGGGGATAGAAATGACACAGTGAAGCAGACTTGGCCAGGGACAACCATTTTCTTCCCCTATGTTTCTTTAGATAAAAAGAATCAAAGAACTGAAAAAACACAAACAGATTCAAATTCCCTTTTCTGAACCTCCCATTTCAGATTCTAAGAAAGAGTCAGGACACAGAAGAAAGCATGGCTCGAAAACAAAAATGACAGTGAAACACAGCTCAGACCCACTAATAATTAAATCATGGCATTTGATTAACATTTATGAAAGGTATTTTTAAATACCTCTTTTCTTTTTCTTCATTGATTTTGTTTATTATTTAATTTTATTTTCATCAATTTTAATTTAGGTTGTCTCTAGCTCATAAGCCAGGTAAATATGCAACCTTTAACAAACCACACTATTAAACCTAGCCATCACCCTGGGTTCCTCTGTGCATCCATCCCTAATCAGCAGGTTTAATGGTGTGCAGGAAAATAACACCAATTACCTCGTACTTTAAAAGATGTGCAGAATAAAAAGAAGCAAAAAAATACCGTATAATCATCACAATAGATACATAAAAAGCATTTGAAAAAATTCACCACCTTTTTATGATAAGAACTCCTAACAAGGCAGGCATAGATAGAACATACCTAAAAATTATAAAGCTATATATGACAAATCCATAGCCAACATCATTCTGAACAGGGAAAAGTTGAAAGCATCCCCACTTAGAGCTAGAACTAGACAAGTTTGCCCACTATCACCACTTTTATTCAACATATTGCTTGGAACTCCTAGCCAGAGCAATCAGGTAAGAGAATGAAATCAAGGGCATCCAAATGAGGAAAGAAGAGGTGAAACTATCACTCTTTGTTGATGATATCATCTATACCTAGAAACTCCCAAAGATTAGGTTGACATTTCTGGAATTGATAAACAAATTCAGCAGTCTGAGTTTACAAAATCAATGTACACAAATCAGTAGCATTTCTACACACCAGCAACAATCAAGCTGAGAATCAAATCAAAGACTCAATATCTTTAACAATAGTAACAAAGAAAATAAAATACCTAGTGATATATTTAACTAAGAGGTCAAATACCTCTGCAAAGAGAACTATGAATCACTGAGGAAGGAAATTGCAGAGGGTGTAAACAAATGGAAAAATATATCATGCTTATAGATTGGCAGAATCAACATTATTAGACTGTGTATACTACCCAAAGTAATTTACAGATACAGTGTAATCCTCATTAAAATACCAAAATCATTTTTCACAGATCTAGAAAAAAAATTTTATGCTTTACGTAGAACCAGAAAAGAGCCCAGATAGCCAAAGCAACCTTAAGCAAAAGAAACAAATTTGGAGGCATCATTTTGCTAGACTTCAAGCTATACTATAAGGCTATAGTAACCAAAATAGCATGATACTGGCACAAAAACAGAGACATAGACCAATGGATCAGAACAGAGAACCCAGATATAAAGCCATCCACATACATACAGCCATCTGATCTTTGACAAAGCAGACAATAATATACTCTGGGGAAAAGAATCTCTATTCAATAAATGGTGCTGGGAAAATTGGATAGCCACATGTAGAAGATTGAAACAGGATCCTTACTTCTCATCACATACAAAAAATTAATTCAAGATGGATAGCAGACTTAAACCTAAGACATGAAACTATAAGGATTCTAGAAGAAAATATTGGAAAAACTCCTATGGATATCAGCCTATGCAAATAAACTATGAAGAAGACTCCAATGGCAATTAGAGTAACAATAAAAATTAATAAATGGGACTTGATTAAAGTAAAAAGTCTCTATAAAGCCAAGATAACAATCAATAGAGTGAATAGACAGCCTATAGAATAGTAGAAAATATTTGCATGCTACACATCCAATAAGGGGTTAATAACCAGAATCTACAAAGACCTCAAGCAAATCAGGAAGAAAAAAAGCAAACAACCCAATGAAAATGGGCAAAGGACATAAACAGAAGCTTTTCCATATGTTTATTGGCCATTTGTATATCTTATTTTGAAAAGCTTCTGTTCATGCCTTTTGCCCACTTTTTATGGGCTTGTTTGCTTTTTTTTCCTAGCTGATATGTTTTGAGTTCTTTGTAGATTCTCAATATTAACCCTTTATTGTATGTGTAGTTTGCAAATATTTTCTCCTATTCTGTAGGTTATCTATTTGTTCTGTTTATTATATTCTTTGATGTATAGAAGCTTTTTAATTTAATCAACCCTCATTTGTTGTTGTTTTTGTTGTTGTGCTACTGCTGCTGTAAATGCCTCTGGGGTCTTAGTCATAAATTCTTTTCCTAGGTAGATATCTAAAACAGTATTTCCTATTTTGTTCTACAACTTTTATGATTTCATGCCTTATATTTAATTCTTTTATACTCTTGATTTAATTTTTGTGAATGGTGAGAGATATGGCTCTTCTTTCATTCATGTGCATGTGGCTATCCAATTTTCCCAGCACCATTTTTTGAATATAGGTTCTTATCTCCAGTGTATGTTGTTGTCTGCTTTGGTAAAGATCAGTTGGTTGTAGGTAGATGGTTTTATATCAGGGTTCTCTATTCCATTCCTTTGGTCTATGTCTCTATTTTTGTGCTAATGCCACGCTGTTTTTGTTACTATAGCCTTGTAATAAAGTTTTGCAGTCTGGTAAGTCAATGCCTCCAGGTTTGTTCATTTTCCTTAAGATTGCTTTGGCTATTCAGGCTGTTTCTCTTACAAATAAAGCATAGAATTATTTTGTCTAGATCTTTTAAATATGATGTTGGTATTTTGATGGGAATTGCATTGAATCAATAAATCAATCTGGGCAGTTTGGGTATCTTAACAATGTTAATTCTACCGATCCATGAGCATGAAATGCTCAATGTCACTAATCATCAGGAAAGTGCAAATTAAAACCACAATGAGATATCACCTTACCCCTGTTAAACAGCTTTTATTAAAATGTCCAAAAATAGAGGCTGGAGTGAAGGCAGAAAGAAATGTTTATATCCTTTTTGTGGGACTGTAAATTAGCACAGCCTCTATGAAAAACAGAGAAAAATAGAGATTCCTCAAAGAACAAAAAGTAGACTTACCATTTGGCCTGGCAATCCCACTTTTGGATATCTACCCAAAGGAAAAAGATGGAATTCTAACAAAAAGCCTCCTGTACTCAATTGTGTGCTGCACACCATTCACAATTGCAAACATGTGGAATTAACACAAGGGTCGATCAATTATTGAGTGGATTAACAAAATGTGGTATATATTTGCCATGGACTACTACTCAGCTATAAAAAGAAATGAATTAATGTCTTTTTCAACACTTTGGATAGAAGTGGAGACCATTATTTTTACTGAAGTATCTCAAGAATGGAAAAACAAACACCACTTGTACTCTCTAATAATTTCATTCAATTGATGGGGACTCATGGGCACAGAAAGACATAAGAATCTTTGGAAAATCAAGGAGAGGAGGAGGGGAGGGTTGAAAACCTACCTAACAAGTACAATGAACACTTTTTGCATGATTGGTAAACTTATAGCCCTGACTAAAGCATTATAAAAGTTGTCCATGTATAAAAAAATGCTTGTATCTCCTTAATATTTTGAAATAAAAAAAAGATTTTGAAAAAAAAGAAGCTTTTCCAAACAAGATAGACCAATGGTCAATAACCATATGAAAAATGCTCAATGTTTCTAATCATCAGGGAAATGTAAATCAAAACCACAGTGAGATATCACCTAAATCCAGTGAGAAAGGCTTTTATCAAAAAGTCCCAAAACAATAGGTGCTGGCATGGATGCAGAGAGAAAGGAACACTTATATACTGGTGGTCTGACTGCAAACTAGTACAACCTCTATGGAAAATAGTATGGAGATTCCTCAAGGAAGTAAAAGCAGACTCACCATTTGATCCAGCACTCCCACTCATGGGTATTTACCCAAAGGGGGAAAAAAGCCATTTTATCAAAAAGATATTTGCACTCAAATGTTTATTGCAGAACAATTCACAATTGCAAAGATGTGTAATCAACCCAAGTTCCCATCAATTCATGAATGGATTAATAAAATATGGCATATGTATACAATGGAATACTACTCAATTACATAAACACAATCGTGATCTAGCACCTCTTATATTATCCTGGATAGAGCTTGAGCCCATCCTCTGAAGTGAGGTATCACAAGAATGGAAGAATAAGCACCACATGTACTTGCCATCAAGTTGGCAGTAACTGATCAACACTAAGGGGGTCATATGGTAGCAATACTCATTGGGGTTTAGGGGGCAGGGATGGGTAAACTCACAACTAATGGATGCAGTCAGAATTGTATGGGGGAAGGGCATGCTTCTAATCCTGGCTTGGGTAAGGCAAAGCCATAACATGTAACCAAAATGTTTGTACCCTCATAATATCCTGAAATAAAAAGAAAAATAAATAAATAAAATATGATATATGTATAGCATGGAGTAGTACTCAGCCATAAAAAATGAACTAATACCTTTTGTAGCAACCTGGATGGACCTCGAGACCATTCTCCTAGTTGAAGTATCATGTGCTCACTATTAAATTGGAACTACCTGTTTGTTTGTTTTTTTCTCTTCCACCTAAAGTTTCTCCTTCTTGCAGAGACACTCTGGCTGGAGGTGTTTCTTGTCCACCATTTTACCTCTTCTCTATCAGCACTCATGTGAACATATGGAAGTGTAATTCAACAGAAATCTAGCATGTGGGAGGAGAGAGGGGGGATGGGTAAAATCACACCTAACAGGTGCAATGCACACTATCTGGGTGATGGGCACACTTACAACTTTGACTCAAACTGTACAAAAGCTATTCATGTAAGCAAAATATTTGTATGCCCTTAATATTCTGAAATAAAAGAAAAAGGTGTGAAGCATACAGAAACAAAGAAATATGGAATGAAATTACTAAATATGTTTTGCAGAATAAATCTGACTTAGCTCTGAACAAGTTCTCTTCACCTCAGTTTCTGAAAACTTGTGTTCATGATGATATTCTTATTGATATGTGGGTAGAAATTATCTAAATAAATCACAAAATTTTAAGAACGGGCAACCTTGTATTAATTATGCCCAATAGCTTACTTTCATTCAATATATAAATGTGGAATAGCAATAGATTATGTTAGTATATCTAATCTTGTACTGTCACGAAATTTCAAAGAAGTTTATTATATTGAGTGATTTTTTTCTATCAAGACCACAATACAAATAAAGTAAGATACTTAAGCATAAGCATATTCAGGTAACTTAAAATTTTTAAGATAGAGGATATTAAGCATTGTTTGACAACACAGAAAAAACTATTTGAGTACAAAATATAAATTAAATTTCCTTCTCCTAGACCTATAGGCATTGACTGCTGATATTACAAATAGTTGTCATTACATTTGAAGAAAAACAATTATTTGTTAACATATATTTATTGATCATCTATATTCTCTCAGTATGGGAATTATAAAAGTATAATATTCAGTTATTTCTCTCAAATCTAATATATGATATGAAATGCTATGACAATATAGAGAAAGCATCCTGTTTAGAGATGAGAGTATCTATATGAGAAGAGCTAGACGGACTCAAACCCCAGAAGAAGAATAAAGTATATTGAATATAATTAGGATGTATTAGTTCTGACTCTAAATAATCAGAATAAGCAATGCCAGGCCAAGAAGGAACCTTTTCATTTCATAATCAAAGCAAACTTATTATTGTATTGAAAATATACTAATTAATTTACTGTCAGTATATTCTGTTTATAAAAGGCTCCAGAAAGTTTCCTGGCTTTTTCATTTATGAAAAAGTCATAAAAGCTGCATAATTTACATTTTTACGTAGTGGCTATTTAAGGTACTACATTGTCAAAACCTGTCATATACCATCATACTTGTACATGAGTTATGTAATATAGAATATGAGTGCCATAAAATGTAACAAGTTTAGAAAGTATAAGTTATTAAGATCAACATAAGTTACTATTAACCTAAAGAACATGCATACTTTGGATGAGCACAAGACTATTAAGATAACTTAGGGGATACTAAATGAACATGTCTTACCTTTTAAGGTTGATGTGTTAGAGCTGTTGCAACTCTGGATAAATGTTAGAATCATCTGGGTGAACTTTAAAAAAAATCCCTGTGTGTATATGCCCCAATCCCAGACAAATGGAATTAGCATCTATAGGAGGTGTTTCCTAAGTATCAGTGTTTTTCAAAGCTTCCTGGTTGATTTTAAAGAGTAACTAGAGTAGGGAGGGATCCCACAAAGGAATGGAAGGGATAACTAAGTGCCACTGCCAGAAGCAGAATAGAAAATTGCATGGCCCAAGATTTTGCCTCTGGTTCCTATGTTAAGTCAAATCCTAGGTAACAGCATGTGGGATTTACATGGGTAACCACACTCTTTTTCAGTATTCTGACATCCTAGGTGGTTTTAAATGAATCTCAGTGGTCCTCAGATCATCTTGGTAATTCTATCCCTGGGTGTAGAGATAGTCAAGTCTTGGGAATTGTAACTGATTTTTATCATTCTCTGGTCCCCCAATAAGGGTGTTAATTATGAAAAAAAATGTCCTTGAGGAGTGGTACAGGGTAGTGATTAAAACTGTTAATATGAGTTCCTCAGTCTGGTTTCCTGACTTTTGATCCCAACTCTTCAATTTGCTAACTATATGACCTTAATTAATGAGGTACATTGTTGGGCCTAAGAATACTGAGTCATAGAAATGCCCCCTGTATTTCTGGAGACAAGATTTGATTTCAGAAGTCACATAAGGCTTTGCCTTAAAGAAAAAAGAAATGTGTTGGTTCAAAAGCTGCCTTGTCTCAGGAGGGCGTCTCCTTGGTCAGTAAAAGCTGCACTTCAAAGAGACAGCTGTAAACTGGGCCTATGGTTCTCACCTGTTTTGAAAGACAAGACAGGCCTCTTCCTAGAGCCATGGGTTTCCAGAGCTGGCAAGGACCCCTGGAGATGAGAGCTGATCAGAGAGATATGCTAATGCCCAAGCCGGGCCCAGAAAGAACCATGCGGTTAAAGTAATCAACACAAAGCACAGCTCATGTTGACTTCTGAAATCATCTCTGTCTCCAAGAACACAGTCACCGGAGCCAAGATGTCTCTGTTTTTTGAAGTAATAGCCTTATCAGAAAACTTAGAAGTTTGCCCCAAGAAGATTTTACAACTCATTGTTCCCCTAGTTAGAGTTAGTTAAAGGATCTGTAGTAGCCTTTCAGAAGACTTTGACCCTAAAGCAAACTGCCTGTTAGTATGTGAATCCCGTTGCCCTTGACAATGGGAGCTTGTATATACCCTATATAATACCTGTGTGGATTTTCAGTTTGGGAGATATTTCTAGCGGGAGGAAATATCCCCATCCGGATATCCTGCTTTTATCTATTTTCATAAACCTTTATTTTATAAACTATATCTTTGGCTCTGTGTATTATTATTATTATTTTTGTTTCCTACTATTTTTTCATCCATTGCGATGACCCCTGCCTGAGAGACCTGATCGGAAGAAAAAACCTCTTTGCTGGGAGCGTAGCTAACTCCCTGCAAACTGGCATGGTCAACTTAGAGACCTGATCCAAAGAAAGAGAAAAAACCCCATTTGTGGGGAGTGTAGCTAACTCCCCGCAGTACATAATTTCTGTGGATCACAATCTCTTCATCCATAAAAATCTTATTAGGTGGTTACCTGTGATAGATGTTTTAATACAGGTAAAGTATTTTGAACAAGTCTTGCAACATAGTAAGTGCTCAATAAAGGTTAGCTTTATTAGCATGCAAAATTAGGGCTGCAGATGTTTTCAATATACCAGGATGAAACAATTGTGTTAAATCTGCTATAGAATGTCAATAGTTATTTATTGATTGAACCAGAAAAGGGAAAGAAGTTTTGATGGGTTTGCAATTTTTAAAAAGTCAATAAATAGACAATATTTGGGTAAAACTTTGCATAAGAAGTGCTAGAAATCAGTGTGTTACTACAATATACATGCTTTTTTATGAAAAAAAATAGCCATTTTACTGAAAATATTCTATCTAGGCATAGAATATTGTTTTAGGTCAGTAGTTCTCAATCCTGGCAGTACAGTAAATGACTTGGAGCTTCTAAAAAATACCAGTGCTGTGGTCTCACATTCAGGTATTTTTATTTATCTGATTTGGTGTGGGATCTGTGCATGGGAATTTTTTTAAAGGCACTAAATTTATTCTAATCTGCAGAGTTAAGAACTACTAATTTAGGTCATTCAATCAGTTTGTATGTTGTATTTTTAACTGAATGGTTGAGGCATATCTCTTGAACTTTACTCCAGAATGGATATGCATTGATATCCTAGACTTTTGATCTAGAATTTATATTGCATAAAAGCATGAATTATGAAAATCTGAGAGGTGACATTACTTTGCTTGCAGAAAAAGTCTTTCAACCTTCCAAACAACATAGAGTTTTTGAAGGTATTTAATTTATAATACTATATTTCAGCATTTTGACAGAGGCATGTTGGTTTCATAGCTATCATCCTACATGCTGCATGGCTTTCATAATGAATGCAAAAGACCTCATTGTCTCCCTCAGAACACCATATTCTGTGGATTTCCAGGGCATGACTTTGGTAGACATGACCTTGGTAGTTATCTGTGGTGAGAATTCTTTCATATTGATTTTCTGGGGAAACTGTGAGTGCATGCCAAACAAAATAATATAAAAATGCCAAATTAAATCAATAAATTTACTCTACATGTTAAATTTTATATTTTGAACAAAATGGGAAACAGTGAACAGACTATAATTATTCAATAGCCAAAAATTACAACTTATTAAATTGGCTTTTCTAATAAAAAAAGCTCAAGAATTTAATTATATAAACCTAACTTTAAAGGTTTTCCATGATAATTACTAGGTTTGTGACCTTGGACAGTTATTTAAGTTATCTGAGTTTCATTGTGTCTCACACAAAGGCAGTGACAACAGAACTGACCACATAGAGTTGTTATGAGATCATGCATGCTATGAGATTCTCACAATGTGTGACAGATAATATGCATTCAAAAATATAATTATTAGTATTTCATAATGATTATCATTATTTGATTTCTATAAAGAAGTATATAAGATATGGCCCTTTTTCTTAGAGAGTTTTGAATCTACCTCAGAGTAAAATTATGTTAAAGTGAAATAATAGTTTTAGTTAATATTTCTAATAATTAAAGCAATAGTAAACTTGAACCAGTACAATTTATTGACATACAAAATATATTAAAAAAAATTATTGCCCTGGCACTTCAGAGGGAGATGGCTTAGAATAGTTAAGACATTGCTCTCTTGAAAAATTTGTTCTACTCTCTCTTGCATCATTACTAAATATCCATATCTTTAAGCAAATAACACTGCTTCTGCATACCTTGTTTTTCCTACCTGTAAAATGAAGTGCTTGGGCTTTTCTAAAAATAACATAGTAGGAGTCCTTATTAGAGTCAAAGAAAGATTCAGATTTGAATAAGCAATACTCAGACCACAAAGTTAGAGGACAATTATTGAAGATAGAAAGTACTAGATGTATCAAAGCAAGAGTGATTAAATCTAGCTGTTTAGAACACAATGTTTGAATGAGGAAATAGTGGGAACAAAGGAAAACTGAGTTAAGTTTCTGGAGGAATTTGAATGTCTTGCTAATTAGTTTGAACTCTATTCCTTATGCTATGGGCAAAGTTATAGGAAGATTATTCCTTATAGGTAAATAAGAAGGGTTTTGGCCAGGAAATAGGCAGAGAAAGTTATGATTCTGTTATCATAGTCTAAATCCAAGCTGGAACTAAGGTAGTAATGGAAAAATATGAAGACAAATGAGCAAGGTTTTATGAGGTGATCTGCAGTTGTTTGGTGATTGAGTAGGACAGGTAAAGTAAAGTTGGTAGCAGATGATTAAAGGTTTCAGAGTAGGGAATTGCTGGTGAGTTAGGAACAAAAGCTAGTTTGGAGAAAAGGGGAGAAGATGAAGAATTAAGCCTTGGAGATGTGTGATTTGTGTCATGAAAAACATGATTCTAGTAGGCATATCTAAAGGACAAGTGGCTAAAATTAGTAAGTGAAATCACAAAAAATAAAAGATTAGTAAATGTTTATGCACAAATAATGCCATAAGCTTTATCTTTTAGTTATTCAAATGAGGGGAACATTATTAGCTAACCCTGATGAATGCAATAAAATGGAAACACTTGACTGTAAGGATCTAGTGTAAGATTTTTTCCCGAGATATTTATCTTCCTTATTTTATTGACTAAAGGCAATGTCTTAATTTGGTTTCTTCAAAAGTCAATTCTGAGGCAAAGATTTGACTGCAAGTTGTTTATTTGGATGACCATCACAGAAATCACTGGAGCAGTGAGGAAAGAAGAAAGAGAAAGGAGGAGAATCAATAAAAGTTTCATGGATGAGGACATTACCACTGCGGGCAATTAGGATGCAGTTCTGTCAGTGATCCTCTGAAAGGTTGTGTGGATCACATCTCAGAATTATTCCACCAAGAAGTTAGGAAACTGAGACATTTATTCAACAATTTCTGTTCGTCGTTTGTTGAGGGTGGCTCCTGGGATGTTACTTCCCCAGCACTTCCAGTCTGCCCTGTCCAGGGCAGTCAGAGAACACTCTCAAGCTGAGAGAAAGAGTAAGGCATTTATTTCCATGTATTTGAACTGTCTGCAGGAGATCCCAATTTAAGGTGATAGGGATGAAGTGCCAATAACATCAGAGGCAATTGTTAGTATTTGTTTGTATGTCCTGCCTACATACAACTGGTACTGGAATGAGATAGTAATGCCATTGTCTAGGTAGTAAGCAACCTCATGGTTAGGTTATATTTACAAGACAATGTTATTGTGGCTTTTTAGGTTTCTAATGGATTTATATATGATACCCATTCAAGAAATCACATAATTAAATTTACATTTTTAAAAGTATGTGACAGGAGTCCAGTTTTCCTTTGAAAATTAACTAAAGTGTACATGCACACATAAAAGTACCACAGTATTATGTAGCCACGTGCTCATACCTTTTCTAGAAATGAATTTTATATTAATATCAAAAGAAGCTATAGTTAAAGGACCTATAAGGGTGTGTAGAATAACAACACTGATATTGTTTTGACATGACCTTATTGGATGGATGGATACAGAATAATTTTCCCAGGCAAAGGAATATGATAGTTTCCTACTTGGCATCTGGTCATGATATTTTGATTGTAACATGTACATAAATATTAGTCACAAGTCATAAAATGACCCAGAGGTGATGATTCTGGCAAATCATCTATTTCTTAGTGTGGCCACAGATATAAACAAATAACACATCTTTTCTTCAATTGTTAGGTTGGCAATCTGCTAGTAGCCATTTCTGACAAAGTAAAAATAGTTGTCCAGAAAGTGTGCAGAAAATGCCTTCATGTGAAAATGCAGCTTCAAAGAGTATAATCATTATGCATATATGTGTGATATCACTTAACTGAGAATGGACCATAGCACAGATCATAAGCAGTTTGTGTCTTCGTTAATGTGGACCAGCTGGCAAGATACCCTGCCAAGCCCCTTTAGTAGACTGGATGTGGAAATAATGATTTACCAAGGTACAAACTGGCAAGATTGTTACAGTGATGAATTGACACACATGGAGCTCATAGATGATTCATTACATTAAGTCTTGTTCCACAAAGTGATGCTTACTATACACATAATTTGATTTATGAACTTTTGGTATTTTGGTTGATATACATATAATATATTTTGAAGAATTCCATTCAAGAAAAATAAGGTGAAAAGATAATCAGAAATATATGGCATAATGCAATCCAAAAGAATACCCAAAATATCACATGGAATCAACCTGTTCTGAGTGTTCATGCTGAGTGTTTCTTCATAAGGCATGATGACCACTAATCTACCAAAATAGCATTGAGAAATTGTTACAGAATTCAGATGAAAAAAGACATTGTGGGGCTGTCTTATAGATTCTAAAGTCTTTCCAATAAATTCTCTTGCTACCATAGACATTTAATAACAGACTACTCTTAAAAATATATATTCTGAGAAGCAAAAAAATCAATATTCATATGATTTTTTGAGCAAGCTTTTCTTATTGTAGAAAAATTACCTGTGAATATAAATGTGGAATGCTGAAAAACATGCATACTTGGGTCACCAATGAACTCCTTTTTCATTTATGAAACCTCTGTGATTAGCAATACTGTATAAAATCACCATATTTATCTTGATGGTAAGCATACAGGTGGTTAAGTATTTTCATTTAATTTAAGATAGTCTACCCATTAATCCCTTTTTCATCATCTGTCAGCATGCTGTTACCAACCAGCAGATGTCTTCGCTTTCTTATGCTTAGAACAGATTTGAGTACAGAAAAGTCACTGCTTCTTTAATCTCTGGTAGTCAATCAACCCTAATTATAATTGACTAGGGAAAAAGCAGACATCCTGAAAGTTTTCAAAGCTTAGATTGTGTGGACAGTATTGTAAGGAAACTAAACAGCTGAGCAATTTAATTTAATTTCCCCAACCCTGGCTCATGTTTCCCAAATAGGAGCCATAGTTCATAGGAGCCTAAATTATACCAAATATTGATTATAGTGCATTTCCTTCTGAGCAAAATGGGTCCAAGAGATTATTTTTCATATTCAAGGAGTACAGTAATCAAAAATTAGAAGTACAGGACATTTTAAAGAATTATTTGTTTGGGTTTTTTTATAAAAGGCATTTTATTTATTTTTAATTTCAGAATATTAAAGGAGTACAATGTTTTGGTTACATAATTTGCTTTTGTACAGTTTGAGTCAACGTTATAAGTTTGTCCTTCACTCAGACAGTGTGCATTGTACCCGTTAGCTGTGAATTTACCCATCCCATTCTCCCTCCTCCCGCCTGCTTGATTTCCATTAAGTTTTACTTCCATATGTGCACATATTGTTTGGAATTTTTTGACAGAATGTCAGAGCACTGGTCTTTCCTCTTCTCAGCCAAGAAGATTTTATCTTCAATGTTATTACACCAAAATACAACCAAAGACAGAATCTGTACTTGTTTTTAAATATATTTTTGAAGAAATTTTATAAATTTCCATTGCCAGGCAAAAAAATTAAAGGGTACAATAATTGATAAGAGCATATGGCACAGTGGGAAGGCCATAAAGAATAAAAAAATACAAATGTGAGAAATCTAAAGATTATAAATAGAAGAGAAGGAATTCAAGAAGCCTTCTGATTGTAGAAGAAAGAGGGTAGAAGAAAGAGAGAGGCAGGGTAATTTAGTAAAGCACTGATGGATAACAGCAGCATGAAGCCCTGCAAAGGGTACCGCACTAAGAGTCAGTAGAATTGGGTTCTAATTTAGGCTCTCTGCATCTAAGCAAACTTGAATATTCACACCACTATTCTGGTCTTGGTTTCTCCATCAGCAAAATGAGGGAGTATATAGAGTTAGATTTCCTTTTCAGCTCAAATGATTTTTTAATTGAAGAAGAAGCCTGCTGTGTACCCTGTGAAGGTAAGGCTTCAACCAGAAGATACCATAGCCCAAAGACCTCCATCACTATTACACAAGGTTCAGGCATCCTGCCCTACTCTGCTTCAACTCACAGATGAAGATATTAGACAAAACAAAATTTTACTTACTCCAGTGACTTTTGTTAAACATTTAAATACAAATCCAATTTAGTGCCTTATGTATAATATATACCCAAATAATTTTTTCTTGCAAAATGAAGTCTTTCATATTGGCAAACAGAAAAAATTTTGATCCAACCATACTGTCTTTTCTGTTTTTCTCTTTCTTTTTTTCTTTTTGTTTGGGGCAGTTTTCTTCTTTGTTGATGTGTGAACCAAAGGCCCTAACATTAAGGCTACAGTTATAGAAGAAAATGTCTAAGTATCATAAAATGCATGTATCATAAAAATATAAATCCTCTCATAATTAATATATAACTGCAACACATTTTCAATTATAAGCCAAATGGAATTTTTCAATTAGAGGAAATGGTTTAAAGGTTTATTTTAAAAATGAAATATTCAAGGTCAGCCAAGGAAAGTATAACATAGAAGGATAGTAAGGAGTAGTAAATTACTAATTTAATAAAAGGGGCTTTCTCTACTTGATATCCATCTGTAAAAAAACAAATCAGACTCTTATATTAAATCATTCTCCCATAGGAATTCTAGTTGTTCTAATGGCTTCTTAGAAGAAAGTCTGTAGAATCTAAGGGAGGATGATCTCTTAATAATAAGACTACACACCCAGGGACGATAATCAATAGATAGATACAGAAGACTATATAAAAAAGAGAAAAAAGCAAATAAATATCATAAAATTTATAAACATATTATAGCAATGGAGGGTATCCAGTTTCCTTCAATGGCGATATGCTGCAGAACTATAGTACAATGCCACAACAAGGACATTAACATTGATACAGTCAAGATAAAGAATAATTTAATCACCACAAATTTCCCTCCTATTGTCCTTTCATAATGCAGAGGAGGGCCACGCTCCCAGCTCAGGCTGCCACCCTGGGCAGGGAATTTCCTGGCTCACATCACAATCAGGGGAGCTCAGTTGGCTTGAAGTCCTGCCTGCCAGCAGAGGCTCAGGAGAAAATGCAGAATAGGGGAGGGTGGAAAGGAGTTAGGCCTGCTCCAGACTGCAAGTCTCAGACAGCCGCACCTCCATACACAGACTTTTTGGCTGAGGTCAGCTCCTCCCTGGCAGCTTTGCCCAGAAGCAGAGAACAGACCTTTGACCCCTGCTAACAGCATTTGTGGAGCTTGAAGGCAGGCTCACCCAACCTAGCTCCACCCAAACTCACTCCCTCACCTAACCCTGCTGAGGTAGAGAATAAGGATGTAGCTTTGTAGTTTGATGTGGTCCCATTTATTTCTTTCTGGTTTTGTGGCCTGAGTTTTTGGTGTATAAGATTTATTAGAAGCTGATATTGCTAATGACAATGCCAAGGAACTTTTCCTGTATGTTTTCTTTCAGTTTTATAGTTTCATGTCTTACATTTAGGTCTTTAATTTATTTTGGGTTAATTTTTGTGTATGCTGCAAAGAAGGGTCCAATTTAATTATTTTTCATGTGGAAATCCAGTTTTCCCAGTACTATTTGCTGAGGATATTATCTTTTCCCCATTGTCTCTTCTTTGTGCCCTTGTCAAAAATTAGTTTACAATGTATGTTTGGATTTATTTCTGCATTCCCTATTCTGTTGCATTAGACTATGTGTTTGTTTTTATGCCAGTACCAAATTCTTTTGATTATTACAGCCTTGTAATGTAATTTCTGCTTTTGACTATTACAAAAATACTATTATAAAAATTCATGCATAAGTCTTAGTGTGGATGTGGTTATTTTGGGGTATATACCTAGGAGTGAAATTGCTGGACCATAAGCTGGCAATATGTTTAAATTTTTGAGCAACTACAAACCATTTCCAGAATGGCTGCACCATTTTACATACTCACCAATAATGTTTGTGCGTTTTCAGTTTTCATCATCATTAACAAAATTTATTATCTGTCTTTGTGGATAATAGCCATCAGAGTGGTTATATTGTCATATTTCATTCAAGTTTTCTTTACATTTTTCATAATAGCTAATGAAGTTGAACATTTATATATATATAATTATTATTAATTTGTATACATTGTTGAAGAAATGCTGATTTAAAACTTTTGCTTACTTTCTTGTTTCAATTATTTTTATTTCAGCATATTACAGGGGTACAAATGTTTACATTATATATATTTCCTTTGACCCATCTGAGTCAGAACTTCAAATATGTCTTTCCCCCAGACGGTGTGCACCGCACCCATTAGGTGTAAACATACCTATCCCTTCCTACACCCTGCCACCTGCCGGACACCCGATGAATGTTATTACTATATGTGCACTTAAGAGTTGATCAGTTAATACCAATTTTATGGTGAGTACATGTGGTGCTTATTTTTCCATTCTTGTGATACTTCACTTAGTAGAATGGGCTCCAGCTCTATCCAGAATAACACAAGATGTGCTAGATCACCATTGATTTTGTGGCTGAATAGTACTCCATGGTATACATACACCACATTTTATTAATCCACAACTTTGCAATTGTGAATTGTGCTGTCATAAACATTCTAGTACAGATGTCTTTTTTATAGAATATCTTTTGTTCTTTTGGGTAGATGCCCAGTAATGGGATTGGTGGATCAAATGGTAGTTCTACTTGTAGCTCTTTGAGTTATCTCCGTATTGCTTTCCAGAGGTTATACTAGTTTGTAGTCCCGCCAGAACTGTAGGAGTGTTCCTATCTCTCCACATCCACTCCAACATTTATGGCTTTGAGACTTTTTGATAAAGGCCATTCTCACTGGAGATAAATGATATCTCATTGTGGTTTTGATTTGCATTGCTCTGATGATTAGACATGTTGGATATTTTTTCATTTGTTTGCTGGCCATTAGTCTATCTTCTTTTGAAAAGTTTCTATTCATGTCCTTTGCCCACTTTTTGACAGGGTTATTTGTTTTATTCTCGCTGAATTTCCTGAGTTCTATATAGATTCTAGTTATCAGCCCTTTATTGGATGTGTAACATGCAAATATTTTCTCCCATTCTGTAGGTTGTCTGTTTGCTCTCATGATAGTTTCCTTGGCTGTGCAGAAGGTTTTTAATTTGATCATGTCCCATTTATTTATTTTTGTTGTTGCTGTGATTGACTTTGGGATCTTCTTCATAAATTCTTTTCCTAGGCTGATGTCTGTAAGAGTTTTTCCAACATTTTCTTCTAGAATTCTTATAGTTTAATGCCTTAGGTTTCAGTCTATTATCCACTATGAGTTGATTTTTGTGAGAGGTGAAAGGCAGGGATCCTGTTTCAGTCTTCTACATGTGGCTATGAAATTTTCCCAGCACCATTTATTGAATAAAGTTTCTTTTCCCTAGTGTAGGATTTTGTCTGCTTTGTCAGAGATTAGATGGCAATATGAGGATGGCTTTATATCCAAGTTCTCAGTTCTGTTCCATTGGTCTCTGTCTCTGTTCTTGTACCAATAGCATGCTGTTTTAGTTACTATAGCCTTATAGTATAGCTTGAAATTTGGTAAATTGATGCCTCCCAATTTGTTCTTTTTTCTTTTTTCTTTTTTTTTTTTCTGTTTTTTAACTATTATGCTTTTTTTTATTTCAGCTCATTATGGGGGTACAAAAGTTCAGATTATATATATTGCCCATGCACCCGCATCCCCCCGAGTCTGAGCTTAAAGCGTGTCCATTCCCCAGACAGTGTGCATCGCACTCATCAGGTAGGTATACACCCATCCCTTCCCCCAAGCCCCCACCTCTGTCCAATACACAATTGGTGTTATTCCCAAATGTGCACTTAGGTGATGATCAGAGAAACTAGTTTGCTGGTGAATACATGTGGTGCTTATTTTTCCATTTTTGGGATACTTCACTTAATAGAATGTGTTCCAACTCTCTCCAGGAGAACCAAAGAGATGCCATATCACCATTATTTTTTATACCTGAGTAATATTCCATGGTATATATATAAATACCACATTTCGCTAATCCATTCATGAATTGATGGGCATTTGGGTTGTTTCCATATCTTTGCAATGGTGAATTGTGCTGCTATAAACGTTCGGGTGCAGGTGTCTTTTTTTATAGAATGACTTTTGTTCTTCTGGGTAGATGCCCAGAATGGGATTGCTGGATCGAATAGTAGGTCTACTTGAATCTGTTTAAGGTATCTCCATATTGTTTTCCACAGGGGTTGCACTAGTTTACAGTCCCACCAGCAGTGTATGAGTGTTCCTGTCTCTCTGCATCCATGCCAACATGTATCGTTTTGGGACTTTTTGATAAAGGCCATTCTCACTGGAGTTAAGTGATATCTCATTGTGATTTTGATTGGCATTTCCCTGATGATTAGAGATGTTGAACATTTTTTCATATGTTTGTTAGCCATTTTTATATCTTCTATTGAAAAATTTCTATTCATGTCCTTTGCCCACTTTTTGATAGGGTTGTTCGATTTTTTCTTACTAATTTTCCTGAATCCTAAATAGATTCTTGTTATCAGTCCTTTATCTGATGTGTAGTATGCGAAAATTTTTTCTCATTCTGTAGGTTGTCTGTTTACTCTCATGACTGTTTCTTTGGCTGTGCAGAAGGTTTTTAATTTGATCAGGTCACATTCATTTATTTGTGCTGTTGCCGTGATTGCCTTAAGGGTCTTCTTCATAAATTCTTTACCTAGCCCAATGTCTGTAAGAGTCTTTCTTATATTCTCTTCTAGAATTCTAACAGTTTTGCACCTAAGGTTTAAGTCTTTTATCCACCGTGATTTGATTTTTGTGAGAGGTGAAAGCTGTGGGTCCTGTTTCAGTCTTCTACATGTGGCTATCCAGTTTTCCCAGCACCATTTGTTAAATAAGGAATCTTTTCCCCAGAGTATGTTTCTGTCTGCTTTGTCAAAGATTAGATGGCTATATGAGGATGGTTTTATATTTGGATTTTCTGCTCTGTTCCACTCGTCTGTGTCCCTGCACTTTTGCCAATACCTAGCAGTTTTAATAATCAAAGCATTGTAGTATAGTTTGAAGTCTGGCTAATTAATACCTCCCATTTTTTGTTGTTGTTGCTTAAAATTGCTTTTGCTAAACGGGGTCTTCTCTGGTTCCATACAAAGCGTAGAATTATTCTTTCTATATCTGTGAAAAATGATGTTGATACTTTAATAGGGATTGCATTGAATCTGTAGATCACTTTGGGCAGTATAGACATTTTAACAATGTTGATTCTTCCAATCCATGAGCATGGTATGGTTTTCCACCTATTTACATGCTCTGCGATTTCCTTCCTCAGTGTTTCATGGTTCTCCCTATAGAGGTACTTTACCTCCTTAGTTAAATATATTCCTAGGTATTTTATTTTCTTGTTGCTATTTTGAAGGCTATTGAGTCCTTAATTTGGTTCTCCATTTGACTGTTATTGGCATATATGAATGCCTCTGATTTGTGTGTATTGATTTTGTAACCTAAGACTTTACTGAATTCATTGATCAATTCCAGGAGTCTCTTGGTTGAATCCTTGGGGTTTTCCAGGTATAACATCATATCATCAGCAAAGAGTGATAGTTTGATCTCTTCTTTCCCTGTTTGGACTCCCTTGATTCTGCTCTCTTGCCTGATAGCTCTCCCAAGGACTTCCAATACTATGTTGAAAAGTAATGGGGACAGTGGGCAGCTTTGTCTGGTTCCGGTTCGAAGCGGGAATGCTTTCAAATTTTCCCCATTCAGTGTGAGGTTGGCTGTGGGTTTGTCATATATGGCTTGTATCATTTTTAGATAGGCCCCGTCTATGCCTATTTTGTTAAGCATTCTTATCATAAAAGGGTGTTGAATTTTGTCAAATGCTTTTTCTGCATCTATTGAGAGGATCATTTGATCTTTATTTTTGCTTCTATTTATGTGGTGAATTACATTTATAGATTTGTGTATGTTAAACCATCCCTGCATCTCTGGGATGAAGCCCACTTGGTCGTGATCGATGGACAAATTTTTAGAAACACACAGCCTTCCTAGGCTCAACCAGGAAGAAATATAATTCCTGGATAGACCAATATCTAGATCTGAAATCAAAACAGCAATAAAAAACCTTCCCAAAAAGAAAAGCCCTTGACCAGATGGGTTCACCCTTGAATTTTACCATAGCTACAAAGAAGAACTGGTGCCCATCCTACATAAACTATTCTCCAATATCTACAAGGATCAAATTCTCCCCAACACATTTTACCAAACCAACATAATTTTGATAACAAAACCAGGAAAGGATACAACAAAAAAAGAAAACTACAGACCAATATCCCTTATGAATATAGTTGCAAAATTTTTCAATAAAATCCTAGCAAATTGAATCCAAGTGTTCTTTTTTCTTAAGATGACTTTGACTATACAAGGTTTTCTCTGGTTCAATATGAAGCATAGACTTATTTTTTCTATATCTGCAAAAAATGATGTTCATTTTACAATGATTATTTTAATAGGGATTGCACTGAATCTGTAGATCACTATGGGTAGTATAGACATTGTAACAATGTTGATTCTGCCAACCCATGAGCATCGTACAGTTTCCACCTGTTTACATTCTTTGGTATTTCCTTCCTCAGTGTTTCATAGTTCTCCCTGGAGAGGTATTATACCTCCTTAGTTAAATATATTTCCAGATAATTTATTTGCTTTGTTGCTTTTGTGAAGGGTATTGTGTCTTTGATTTGGTTCTCAGTTTAACTGTTGTTGTTGTATAGGAATGTTACTGATTTCTGTACATTGATTATTTATCCTGAGACTTTGCATTATTTGCTTATCAATTCCAGTAGTCTCCTGGCAGAATCTTTGGGGTTTTCTAGATATAGAATCTTATCATTAGCAAAAAGCAATAGTTTGACCTCTTCTGCCCCCATTTGGATGTCCTTGATTTTCTTCTCCTGTCTGATTGCTCTGGCTAGGATCTTGTATCTGGAAAATCCCAAGTAATCCACTAAGAGGGCCCTGGAATTGATAGATAAGTTCAGGAAAGTATCTGGATATAAAATTAATGTACACAAATCTGTAGCATATCTATATAGCAACAATTTTCAAGGCAGGAGTCAAATCGCAGACTCAATACCATTCACAATAGCAACAAAGAAAATAAAATACCTAGGAATTTAAACAACCATGGAGTTGAAAGATCTCTACAAGGAGAACTAAGAAACAGTGAGGAAAGAAATTGTGGATGACACAAACAAATGGAGAAACGTATCATGCTCATGGATTGGTACAATCAACATTTTTAAAAGGTTCATACTATCCAAAGAGACTTACAGATTCAATGTAGTCCCCAACAAAATACCAATGGCATATTTCACAGATGTAGAAAAATTAATTCTACAGTTCATTTGAAACCAGAAAAGAGCCTGAATAGCCAAAGAAATCCGAAGCAAAAAGAACAAATCTGGAGGCATCACATTACCAGACTTCAAACAATACTATAAGGCTATAGTAACCAAAACATTATGGTATTGGCACAGAAATGGAGACATAGACCAATGGAACAAAATAGAGAACCCAGATATAAAACCATTTACCTACATCCAACTGATCTTTGGCAAAGCAGACAACAACACACACTGGGGAACAGAAGCCCTATTTAATAAATGGGGCTGGGGAAATTGGACAGCCACATGCAGAAGAATGAAGTGGGACCCGTACCTCTCACCACTCACAAAAAATACTTTAAGATTGATAAAAGACTTAAATGTAAGGTGTGAAACCATAAGAATTCTAGAAGAAAATGTAGGAAAAACTCTTCTAGACATTGGTCTAGGTGAAGAATTTATGACTAAGACTTCAATTGCAATTACAGTAGCAATAAAATAAATACATAAATACATAGGATTTGATTAAATTAAAAAGCTTCTGCATGGCTAAGAAAATAATCAAGAGAGGAAATACACAACCTATAGAATGGGAGAAAATATTTGCAATCTATACATCTGATAAAGGGCTAATAACTAGAATCTACAAATAACTCCAACAAATTAGCAAGAAAAAAATTAACAACCCCATTAAAAGTCTGCAAAAGACATGAAGAGAAGTTTTTCAAAAGAAGATAGACAAGTGGTCAACAAACATGTAAAAATGCTCAGCATCACTAATCATTAGGGAAATGCAAATTAAAACCCCAATGAGATATCACCTTAGTCCTGTTAAAATGGTTTTTATTAAAAAGTCCAAATACAGTAGATGCTGGTGTGGATGCAGAGAGAAAGGAACACTTACACACTTTTGGTGAGACTGTGAATTAGTACAACCCCTATTGGAAATAGTACCGAGATTTTTCAAATGACTAAAAGTAGACCTACCATTTTATCCAGCAATCCCACTCCTGGGTATCTACCCACAGGAAAAAATGTCATGCTAACAAAAAGACACCTGCACTAGAATGTTTATTGCATCACAATTCACAAATGCAATGATGTGGAATCAACCAAAGTGCCTATCAATTCATGAGTGGATTTACAAATTGTGGTATATGTATACCATAGAGTACTACTCAGCCATAAAAAATAAATTAATACTTTTTTCAATAGTTCATATGGAACTGGAGACCATTCTTCTAAGTGAACTTTCTAAAGAATGGAAAAACAAACACCATATGTACTCTCTAATAATTAGAACTAATTATGGGCACACAAGTACACAGAGGAAAGTAAAGTCATTGGAAATTAAGCAGAGGAGTGGGGGAATCAGGGAAAGGGCCAAAACACACCTAACAGTTACAAAAACACTCTTCAGGTGATGGGCACATTTATAACCCTGACTCAAGCCATGTATCAAAAAATCTGTACCCCGGTGATATTTTGAAATAAAAACAATTTTGAAAAGGAAAAAGCCATTGCATGGAGACTCAAGGCCTAATTTAAATATTTTATTTTACTTTATTTTATTTTATTTTATTTTATTTTATTTTTGAGACAGAGTCTCACTCTGTTGCCCAGGCTAGAGTGCCATGGCATCAGCCTAGCTCACAGCAACCTCAAACTCCTGGGCTAAAGTGCCTCAGCCTCCGGAGTAGCTGGGACTACAGGCATGCATCACCATGCCTGGCTAATTTTTTCTATATATTTTTAGTTGTCCAGCTAATTTATTTCTATTTTCAGTAGAGATGGGGTCTCACTCTTGCTCAGGCTGGACTCGAACTCCTGAGCTCAAACGATCCGCCCACCTCACCTCCCAGAGTGCTAGGATTATAGGCGTGAGCCACCGTGCCCGGCCTAAATATTTTATTATGAAACATAAATACAAACATATACAGAACAGTAAATAAGTTTTTACATAGAATATCTTTAGAAAGTCAATAGTATGAGTGTATTAGGGCATCATTAAGGCTGGAAGTGAAAGGACTGAAAGAGGTTGGGAACACTGGTAAAGTTGGTAACAGAAAGGATGAAGATGATATGAGTGGGGGAGGAGGAGAGGAAATGGCAGCTCTTCCTTCCCCCTTGTCTCAGCCATACATTCCTTGCTACTTTCATGAGCCTTCATTGTTTGAGAGCAGAACCTGAACTTAATGGTGGGTGAAGAGAAAGCTACCTGAGACAATCTCTATTCATTCCCCTCTTACGGCACCAGTCCTCATCCTGACATCTGTGGCTGTGAGGATCCAAGAAATATAGCCTGTATGGTACTACTTCAGAAAGTCATGACAGGGTGGTGGTGTGTTGTGCTGACTACAGACACAATGTACAGGCATAGTAACCCTTTACTTGAGTTAGAGCCAGTGCCAGATTCCCCACATGTGATGGGAATAGAGGCCTGCCTCCTTCTCCACAGGGATAATAGCTCCATATACTTCCCTTCAGCTGTCCTAACTCTTGACAAGACCCTCGGCAGATTTCAGAAACCCTGAGATTCAAAATGAGGTTTACTTGTTGCTTTATCAGATATTTCACTGATGGTTTGGGTCATCTCCATCCACTATGGCCAGAACAGACTCAGCTGTTCAGGAGCTGACTTCCTTCCTCAGCTGTGGCTCAGTCTCAGGTGCAGTTAGCCTCTCTTCATAGCTAGAATGGTGTATAAAACCTTAGCACTAAAGGTAGAAACACTCAAACAAGAAAGCTCTGCTCCTCATCCTGAAGGCAGCTGGTGGCTGAGCTGTAGCTCTGGCCTCTATGTCCCTTAGGGATTTTTTTCATGTAGTCTTTACTCAGAGGTTGCAAGAAGGGAACATTTCTTATGGAAAGTGAAAAGAAAATGACAGCCTATCCCTTTTCTTCCTGTTATTGGTATTAAGCAGCCTGTCAAGGAGAGAGAGACATTAATATTCCTGGCTGTGAATTGGTGGGACAGTGTCAAGGACCTTTTAAAGGAGTGGACACCATCAGTCTCCAAACATCTCCCAAAGGACTCATCTCCAGAACCTTTTCCTTACTTTAGTTTCAGCCTTCAATGAACATGCTTCTGCTGCTAGCAAAGGTTGCCACGGTTGACATTATTGTAGATTTGTTGGCCACAGGGTTGGGGACAGTGGGGCATTCCTAGATTTCAAGGAAGAAGAAATGCTTGTGTGTGTCAAAAAGGTTATAAAGTACACATAAAATCGGACATCAATTTATAAAAAAACCACATTGCTCAATGCGACTTTTTGCTAACGGTGGCAAAATTTTTATTGACATGCTTGATGCCTCCCTTTCTCTTAATCTTCATCTAATCCAACAGCAGCTTCTGTTTCCCTCATCTTCCAAAATCCATTCCAAATCTGTTTACTTCAGTCAAACTCCATTACTACTGCTGTGGGTGAAACTACCCACCATCATCTCTCACTTAGACTATGGCAATGGCTTCATTACTGGTGCTTCTTTTTCTACCCTTCCCCTGTAAAATCCATTGTTTTTTCAGCAGGCAATGATCTTTTTAAAAATGCAATCTGTGGTTAATGGCTAATTTTTTCTATTTTTTTTGGGGGGGTGCCTAGCTAATTTTTTTTCTATTTTTAGTAGAGACATGGTTGCGGGGAGTTAGCTACGCTCCCCACAAAAGGGGTTTTGTCTCTTTCTTTGGATCAGGTCCCTAAGTTGACCATGCCAGTTTGCAGGGAGTCAGCTACGCTCCCAGCAAAGAGGTTTTTTCTTCCGATCAGGTCTCTCAGGCAGGGGTCATCCCAAAGGATGAAAAAATAGTAGGAAACAGAAATAATAATAATAATACACAGAGCCGAAGATATAGTTTATAAAGTAAAGGTTTATGAAAATAGATAAAAGCAGGATATCCGGATGGGGATATTTCCTCCCGCTAGAAATATCTCCAAAACTGAATATCCACACAGGTATTATATAGGGTATATACAAGCTCCCGTTGCCCGCAGTTTGCTTTAGGGTCAAAGTCTTCTAAAAGGCTACTACAGATCCTTTAACTAACTCTAACTAGGGGAACAATGAGTTGTAAAATCTTCTTGGGGCAAACTTCTAAGTTTTCTGATAAGGCTATTACTTCAAAAAACAGAGACATCTTGGCTCCGGTGACTGTGTTCTTGGAGACAGAGATGATTTCAGAAGTCAACATGAGCTGTGCTTTGTGTTGATTACTTTAACCGCATGGTTCTTTCTGGGCCCGGCTTGGGCATTAGCATATCTCTCTGATCAGCTCTCATCTCCAGGGGTCCTTGCCAGCTCTGGAAACCCATGGCTCTAGGAAGAGGCCTGTCTTGTCTTTCAAAACAGGTGAGAACCATAGGCCCAGTTTACAGCTGTCTCTTTGAAGTGCAGCTTTTACTGACCAAGGAGACGCCCTCCTGAGACAAGGCAGCTTTTGAACCAACACATTTCTTTTTTCTTTAAGGCAAAGCCTTATGTGACTTCTGAAATCAAATCTTGTCTCCAGAAATACAGGGGGCATTTCTATGACTCAGTATTCTTAGGCCCAACACATGGTCTCACTCTTGCTCAGGTTGTCTTGAACTCCTGAGCTCGAGTGATCATCTCAACTCAGCCTCCCAGCATTTTAGAATTACAGGCATGAATCACCATGCCTGGCCTCCTAGTTGTTTTGATTTGCAATCCCTGATGACATATGGTGTTGAACAACTTTTCATATGCTTATTTGTCATTCATATATATTATTTTGTAAATATATATACATATACATGTATATGTGCCCATTTTTAATGGAGTTTTCTTATGGTTGAGAGTTTATGGTTTTAAGAGCTCTGTGTATATTTGATACATATCTTTTATCAGATATGTGTTTCACAAAACTTTTTATCCTAGTGTCTGGCTTGTCTTTTCATTCTCTTAACAGTGTATTTTGCAGAGCAAAGTTATTATTTTTAATGATGTCCAACTCATCATCTTTTTCTTAGATGGTTGGCACTTACGGTGTTGCATTTAAAAAAAGTCATCACCAAACCTATGAACAAACTAGAATGTGCACCTTGAAGTTTGACAAAAATTTGAATATAAGTTATTCACACATACTTATTTGTGGGGAAATCAATTGATGAAACATTTTTGCAAAAAATCAGCCATGTATTTAAAAGTATATAATATCCATACTCTGTTCACTTTGACTTAACTTCTAAATTTACATGACTTTCTTATAAGAAGTCATGTGCATTTGCCCAAGAATTTATGTTCAGAGATGTTGATTATAGTTCTATTAATAATAGCAATAAATGATAAACTACTTATGTGTTCATCAGAAGTAGATCTGTTCAATTTGTTATGACAAATAAGTACTTTAAAAATCTAAGGAGAAATTATAAAAGTGAGATAGATCTATATGTAATGTCACTGAAAGATCTTGCATCCATTTCAATAAGCGAATATATTTGTTTGTTAGGTCTGCCAAACAAAGCACCACAATCTGGATGACATAAAAAGCAGAAATTGTCTCACCATCTGGAATCTGGTAGTTCAAAATCAAGGTGTCAGCAATGTTGGATCCTTCTGAGGGCTGTAAGGAAAGAATCTGTTCCAGGCTTCTCTTTTTGCTTTGTGGATAGCTGTCTTCACTCCATGTATCTTCACATTGTCTTCCCTCTATTCATATCTCTGTGTCCAAATTTTCCCTTTTTATAAAATCTCCTATCATATTGGCATAGGTCCCACCTTAATAACCTCATTTTAATTTGATTGCCTCTGAAATGACCCTATCTCCAAATAATGCTACATTTAGATTTCAACATAAAAATTTTTGGAGGACATAATTGAACCCATAATAGTGGCAAAAGTAAGTAGCAGATCTATATGTATGTCATTGCCCATGTATATATATATATATATATATATATATATATATATATATGTATGTATATATATAATATTTTATAGCACATCTATCTTTCTAAAATCCTGAAATCAGCATTTAAATTATGCATATCACATTGTTAATTGTGGTTACTTCTGAGTAGGGGGGTGAATTTTGGAGAATTTTTTTAAAAGGAAAAACTGTGATTTATATGTATTTTTAGAATTTTTTGCAACAAGAATATATACACTATTTATTTTGTAAATAAAATGTTGCAATAAGCCTAACAACAGGAAGAGTAGTTTTGTATTCAGATAAAGTAGTGCTAAACTGATAGAACAGAAAAAACTCTGAAATTTAAATAGCTTAACACAACAAGTTTGCTTTTATGCACGTAAATTCTGATTTGAGTTGGCAGGATGTTATGAACTGAATTTGTGCTTCCCTCCTCCCAAATTCACATATTCAAGTCCTAACATTCAATACCTCGATTGTGACTGTATTTGGAGATTGTGCTCTTAAAGAGGTAATTAAGATAAAATGAGGTCATGTAGGTGGGATCTTATTCAACATGACCAGTTTCCTTATGAGAAGAAGTTAGGACATAGACACACACAGCCAGAGAGACAACCATGTGAGAATTCAGTGAAAAGATGGCCATCTTCAAGTCAAGAAGAGAAGCTGCAGAAGAAATCCAACCTGCCAACATCTTGATCTTGGACTTTCAGCCCCCACAACGTGAGAAAATAAATTTCTGTTAAGCCATCCAGTCTACTACATTTTGCTATGGCATAGTACACTAACACACAGTGGATCTCAGTTCTTAGCCGACCCAAGGATCCAGACTGCTTCCATCTTGTAGCTCCACATCTTAACACAGAGTTGCCATGTGCACTGCTAAACAGAAGGGAAAGCACGAGAATGGTGCACTGGCTTCTGCCCAACTACAAATGGACCACCCGGGAAGGAGAGATAGATAAGATGGGGATAGGCACTTGTAGCCTCTCCCATAATCTATTACATAGTAGGTGCTCAATAAAAAGCAACTATTATAATGTTTATGACAATAACTCTCTTCATTTCTTAGAATAGTTTCTGAGAAGAGAAATATTGCCTTGAAATCTTCCAACTTTTTTCTTTGCTTACTATGTAACTGACAGTTTTAAATACAGGATCCCACCTAGTTTTAAAACAATCCTATAAATCTTGACATGCAGAGTTCAACCTTTTTCACTTAATAACATTTTTTGTACTGTCCTTTTAATAACCTATATAATCTCTTTAGGCTGAGAATTTTTTCATTCCTTTTGATGTATGGTAAATATCTTACCCTGTGAGCCTCCGTTACTCTTCACATGGCTGAACATTCATGAACACCTGTATAGCTGCCTTTGGCACACCACAAACCAAGATTTTTCTGTGGGACAGGTACACAGATGAGAGGCAGTAGAGGGATGCTTAACTAATTATTTTCATCAGAGCTAGCATGTCTACCAAAGAATGGTTGTTCCCCTCCTGAAAGAACTTCAGGCTTTTTATTATTGTTGTTTTGGAAATTTATTCTCTTGTAGGTATTTATTTACACAGTGATCTCTATGGTATTTTTCATCTAAAAATCTTGTGAGGGAAGCTTTGCTTTCTGACCACCTAGGAAAGCTCATTCCTCTATGTATATGTTCAGTGGCCAATTTCAAACAATGTATCTTATCAAAGTCCTACTACAAATATCAGGATGATTTAAAAAAAAGATCTCTGACTTTGGGATTACACACCCCAAACCAATATAATACATGGCAAATCACATTCTACTTGCCAGCCTATTTAGAAAACAATTAGAAAGTGTATGGAAGATGCTTAGAAAAAGTGATCAAATGTGTTGAAGATGCCCAGGAAAGGTATCTGAATGTCACCGTCAAATGAAAATTTAAAATGAATGGGCTATTGCTATCACAAAGGATCCAGGATGAGAGATGTCTGCAGGGAATAGAAATACTCTATGTCAGAAAAAGGGCAGGTGATTCTAGGCTGTTCCACAGGGAGCACAGAATAGCCTTCAGAGGAGGAAGCCATTGTGACGAGCTGGTCAGCAGGTCAGGTTCCAGAGCTGGATAAAAAAGCACACAGGGGCAGACCAGGAGAAGGGTGCTATAATGCTGGAAAGTGCTGGGGCTGGACAAAACTGCTTGCACTTGGACAGAGTCAACTCTCAAGTAATCTGTGGCTCAGGACAGGAGGACTTTACATAAATAAAGCCCACAGACAACCCCTGAATTGTATTTTATTCTCATTGTCACCTTCCTTCTTTAGGCCTAATTGAGTACCTTGGCCAAAGGGATCATCTTTACATCACCTGAGAGACATTTAAAAAAATGAGAAGAGCAATGAATTAACAGGCAGAAGGCCTACCCCAGGCTGGGAGGAGTTGGGGACAGTGTGTGCCTAGATGACTTCAAGCCAGTGGTCAAGTCCCCGCCCTGTCACTTACCAGCCATGTGATCTCAGGGAAATTACCAAGTACTTTAAGCCTCAGGTTCTTCATCTGTAAAATGAGTTTGGAAAACCCTGTCTTGTAGGACTGCTAGAATGTATGTAATGTAAGTAAAGCACCTAGCTTACGTTGGAACTTTAACAAATGGCAGTTGTTTCCAATGACTTTAACCCCAGACCATTCCACACTCTCCTCTGGAAAATTTTGCTCTTGTTTTTGTTATCTAGAACATCTCAGAAAATATGTAGCTGAAAAGGTCATAGAATACTCAATCAAAAATTTTGCTTCATAAATAAAACTCAGTAAATTTTTCTTTTAGAGGCTATATTGTATAATTGGAGTGTGGGTCCAGCAAGACGCAACACAAAGATCCTACAATTTGAATCAAGGACCACCTCCTTTTCTCCTTCCCAGTTGCTCCTCCATCATAACCACTGTTTTCATTTATTTATTCTCCGCTAAAAATCTAGCCCTTGCTCAAAGTTGGCCAAATTACATTCACAATAAGTTAATTAAATGCTCTTTCAATGGGGTAGGCTCTGGATCTCCCAGGCCAGGGAAAAGAGAGCCAGCCTAGAGGCTTCTGGGCACCACGCCAAGGAGTATCACTCTATTTGTCAGGAAATCCTTGCAGATAATATATATGGAACATTTAGTTCGTGCACTCTGTTCAACTGCCCAGGGACAAGAACACAAGACACCTTCTATACTTGCCCCAGGTGGAAATTCCTCTGTACTTTATGCACCATTCAAAAGGAACTGCTCCGACCATTTTTCCATTCCAGGCTTTTCTCTCAACCTTTGACTCACTGTCTGAGAGTCTGGCCCCTGCTACCATCCAGCTTCATTACAATCAACTCCCAGAGAAGGCACTGCAGTTTCCCAAAGCCCCAAACTGCCTTGGCTCCAGGGATTTACATTTGACTGCTGGCATCTGGAGCCTCACATCCTCAATCCTTTTTTTTTTTTTACTTGTTCTTTAGGTTGTAACGGACCTTTTTCCACCTTCCTGGTATGACCTCTACTCCTAGACTCTACTATTTTATGGGTAGGGGTACAGCTTGCTTATCCTAGGACCCCCACTACTCACACTGTACCTTCCAAGAGCAAATGCTCAAATAATGTTTGACAAATAAAAGAGTCAGTGAAAATATTATCTATTAAGATTTAATGTCTCCTACTTTCTTGAATAAGCCAAGCACATCCAGGTATATATCTTTAATTGTGAAGAATAACAGAGTAAAAAAGATAAGGAAATGCAAATATTAACCATCTTTTACTGTTTTCCAATATTTTACAGCTGAGTTCTTTCAAATTTTCAAAAAAAAAAATATCCAATTCCAATGCTGTTATCCTGTTCTAGTTCACAAACTATTAAGGTTATTAAGTATGAAATGTCTGATTTCCTTAAGTACTAATTTTGACAGCAAATATCTGTGACATTTCACTTTGACACTTCTTGTTTAATTGTTATTGTAAAAGGTACAACCTCATTCTTTCAAACGCAATTTTTGACTTGTGACTTAGCCTTGAATTCCTGCTTGCACAGAGATTCATAGTCAGCAAGAGGTGAGAGTTTAGGGTCTTCTCAAATTTCTTCTGGGCATGCACACATAGCCCTCTGCATGTGCATGGCCTTCTAGATCCCCAGAAATATGTTATACCTTATCAAATACTTTTGGGCATTTTATTCTCCAGGTATTCCTTTAAACTTTTGGTTAGCCTATTATTTGCCCCAACTATTATCGAATCCCTCAGGTAACTGTGAAGTTAAACCATTTCCCATAAAGGCTTTAGACAAATGCCCTCTGGGATAGGACTTTTTCCACTGTGCGAGATCTGAGTCAGGTCAAGCAAAAACAACCTGGGAGTGAGGTCTTCCAGGGAATCACCACACAGTTCGAATAATGACAAATCTTTGGAAATGGGTTTTAGAAGGGACTTTCCTTTTCAGTAGCTTCCAGGCTGCTGGTATTCACTATGATTTCAGGCTATTGGTTTTCATTCTACTCAGGAGCTGGGGGATGACGGCGTGGGATTAGGGCAAGGTAGAATGCCATTAAACTCACTCTTCCTACTTAGCTTCAACCATATTTCTTTAATAAACACTCCCTAGATTTTTGCAAGCCTTTGGTTAATGTCTGGAGTTTTGAAAATGTTGATTCTGACCATTTACATTAGTGTTCTCATTGCTTTTATGGATGAGAGGATTTCCAGAGTTCATTATTTTACCATTTGTACTCATGTCACTCTATTTTAATTTTTGAAAAAAAAATATTTACTTCCTTTGATACTCTGCACTGAAGTCATTTTTTTTTCTCAGAATTATACATAAGGTTTCAATTTAACCATGATTTGTATTTGTACTTTGTGAAATTGAAACACATCAGAGCAAAGCACCTTCCTGGAAGGTACAGGAGCCATGCACTGCTTCTCTGAGGGCAGAAAACCATTTTTTCCAATAGACTTCTGAGCAGCCACAAAGAGAACAGAGGAAAACCTAGTTAGCAGTACTTGAAGCCCCAGCTTTCACAGATCCTTTATGTGCTATTCACTTTATCACTGTCCTTTGAAATGTTAATTAGCAGATTAACCACCTTTCATAGCTCTTTAACACAATGACTGATACACTAGAAAAAAAAAATTTCCCTTGGAGCCACAGTGTTTTATTTTGAAAATGGAATAAAAACTTCAAAAACAAAATGATTCTTTCTAAATTAATGAAAAATTTGTTATTTTTATTAAGTTCTGTGAGTTATATGCAACTCATGCGGCACTAGAATCAATTTTTACACTGAACACCATGTGAATTTTATGTGACTCACAACATACTTACTAAATTTGTTTTTGAGGATTGAGTCTTTTGTCATTCCACAGGTATTTAGTTGTGTCTGGAGTGGACCTTGGGTGGTCCTGGATGATGACCTCTGAATCATACTCACTAAGTATGTGCAACAATGTCACATCACCTCATACTATCATAAGGATTTTGTTCAAAGAGCCACTAGGCAAACATTCAAGCGGACATGAGCATTTGGAAGTTATGGCAATCAGAGAACACAGTCCAGCACATGTGGCATGCTTGGGCGGGTCGGCTGGAGCAAGGCAACAGGAAGTGGGGGAGACATGATGATCCACTGTGAAAACAAGGAGCAGGGGTTTCACAGTGCACAGGCATGCTATGGACCTTCCCACCTAGCCACGAGTTCTACTTTAGTATAGCTTCTGTGACCAGAGCTGTCATCATCACATAATTTTATTTTGCATTTTTCATTCTCAAAAGAAAATGTCTAGAGAAAAAGAGCATAAGGAATTGTTGGAGGAAACGGTGAATGCAGTTTTGGATGTGAAAGATGAAGATGTTGATCTATTTAGTGATGATTCAGAGGAGTACTGTCCTAGTGGAGATAGTGGGAACAGTTCTGATAGTTCTGACGTGTGACTTACATATGCTTCATGAGGCCCCAGGCTCAAAACTAGCCCGAGTTAAACACAAATCACATGGCTGTCGATGTGTTAAGGACCTTTTCTCCTTAATTTGAAGGTCTTTGTTCTGTGACATCTAAGACTAAACCCATGAGAGACTCTAAATATTATCAACTCCTTTTGCTGTGTTTGGGATGCATTTTTTTATATGTGGGTTGGGGTAGATGTGCTCTTAGAGTTTAAAACAGTTGTAGTCACTTCCTTTTGGAAATTTTCCTAGCCTCTCAAGAATTTTTTTCACTTTCACCTTCCCAGACTATGCCTTCATGCTCCTGGTTATACCCTGTACCTTTCACTACCATTTTACTTTTCAGTGTTGCCTACTAGATCATAAAATTCTCTAGAGCACTGGTTATGTTTGTTTTAACAATGTCTGGCATATAGTATGAAGTCAGTAAATGACTGTTGATTTACTCCTTCATTGATTGGTCAACTTAAGAAATGGATTTATAAAATACATGAATATTATTTTGATATGCCATTGACAAAATATAACTCTTCCATCTACTAGAAATGAAAGTCAATTAAAATAATATCTGATTGGCAATTCTGCTTCTCTTTAGCTGTTATTGAACTACTGCAAAACTCCAAGTGTTGGAATTTGAAGCAAGGCAATGGAAAAATGTAAAACATTTAGAAAGAACCTAGTTGATAGCCTAATTTAAAAGAAAGCTAAACTGTGTTTTTTGTTGTTGTTACTGATGAGACAGAGAAAGAGACAGACAAGGTGTAGACAAAGAAAAGAGACCAAGAGAAAAAGAGGGAGAGAACAAACAGATTCCAAATTTAGAGGGAATAGAAATGGAGGGAGAAATGGAAGGAAAAAAAATAATAGTTATAACCTCTTTAATTTTTAATACTTATTGGATTACCTATAACTTTAAATTTGTTGATATCTCTCAAAAAATCTTTTTATTAATAGTTTAATCTAAAATGTGTCAGAATTAGTTCAAATTTAGATGATTTAGCTATTGACAAAAGTGTCTTAAAAATCTGGCAAAGATGATGAATAGAGGGTAATATTAAGACATGCTGAGTCCAAGAAAATTTTTCCATTTCTCTTTGCTGTGTCACATTAAATGGTGAGCATTTTTAAAAGTACACATCATTTTATTATCTTTTACCCTTAATTCATCTGAAACTTTAATCACGAGGATTTCTGAATCTAAAACAACAGCAAAAGCTAGTGTCATTTGTTTTCCTTGAGAGAATTCTTTCCTGAGCTCAGTTTTATTGTACTGTTTGTGTGGACTTATAGCCCATATGGCTCTGGAAATTGAACATGTCCCTGCTGATATTTATATGAAAGCTCTTACATTCTAAGAAATTGGTTTCAGAAGGGGAAACAGAATAGCATGGGTACCGACTGGCAGAATAAGTGTTATGAAATGGATTTGCTAAACTGAAATAGTATGAGTTTAACAAAGCTAATAACTACTACTGAGATCCAAACTACATGTATATACCTATGTGTACACACTTGTGTGGCTGTATGGAGGGAAAGGTGCAGCAGGGTCTCTAAAGTAAGCATCAAAGAAGCCAGAAACAAATAAAATTTATAATTTATGGCTGCACATGGTGGCTCATGCCTGTAATCCCCTCCCAGAGGGGAGGCAGAGGTGGGAAGATCACTTGAGCTCAGAAGTTCGAGACCAGCCTCAGCAAGAGTGAGACCCTGTGTATACTAAAAATAGAAAAATTAGCTGGACATAATTTCACATGCCTGTAATCCCAGCTGCTCAGGAGGATGAGGCAGGAGGATCATTTGAGCCAAGGAGTTTGAGTTTGTAGTGAGCTATGATGATGCCACTGCACTCTACCTGGGGAAACAGAGCAAGACTCTGCCTCAAAAAGAAAAAAAAGTTATAATTTACTATGCCTGATTTCAAGTTCCTTACCCTCTTGGGCACAAGGTGAAATAAATACAGAAATTACAATGCTAAAAGTAACTGATGCTTGTGAGGATAAAGGTGTAGAGCACAATGCATGGACCAAGTATACAAGACTACAACATCCTCATGGGAACAGAAGGAAACCTTAATGAAATACAGGGCATTTCACTTGAGTTAGGCCACATGAAATGGCCCCATCACAGTATTTTTATGAAGTTGTCTAGCAAAGTCCCTCAGCCCTAGATATTCTGTTACAGTAACAAGTTTCTTATGTTTGAAACCACTGTTTTCTAACAAGGCGATGTAGCAAATTGCCTATTAACAATTTCATAGGGTTCTGTAAAATACTGAGTAGTCTTAGATAGGAATACTTTTGAGACTGCTCTTGCCATCTACAATATAAGGATATGAGCCCACTTAACTATAAAATCTCCAAGTAAATTTGCTTTCTATTGTAGCAGTTATAGATGAATGACACAGGGGTATCAGCCAGGTAATTCTGTTTCTGCAATAATGCTTGGTTGACATGTTATCCTTCTCTCATTCTCCTCAGAGTTCTTGCAAATTCCTGAAATAGGAGACAGAGATTCTTTACACAGTTAAATCTGAATACTTATTAGACACTTAGAAGGAGAAATGAGAGGGTTCTTAGGGACCTGGTAATATTTTGTATCCTGATCTGTTTGTTGGTTATAAGACTATGTTTATTTTGAGAAAAAATCATTGAGTCGTCCATTTATAATATGTGCCTTAGTTTTCTGTTGCTTATAACAGAATATCTGAAACTGAATACTTTATAAAGAAAAAGAATTTATTTCTTACAGTTATGGAGACTGAGAGTTCCTTCTTGCTGGTGGTGACATTTTGCAGAGTCCTGAGGCAGTTCAGGGCATCACATGACTAAGGGACTGAGTATGCTAACTCAGGCCTTTCTTCCTTTTCTTATAAAGCCACCAGTCCCACTCTCATGATAACCAACTAATCCATTAGTCCATTCAATGAATAGATTTATGAGAGTCCTCATACCCCAATTACCTCTTAAAGGCTCCACCTTCTGATACTGGCACATTGAGGATTAAATTTCAACTTGAGTTTTAAAAGGGACAAATATTTAAACCATAGCAGTGTACTTTTGTGTATATGAATTATATTTCAATAAAATATTTAAAATGATAGTCTATTAAGAAAAAAATAAAAACATAATTAACTTAATTCAACCTGACTTCAGTGGTTGCTATATGAAGTTAGCAACCTCGTGTCTCCATTCTGCCAAAATTCAAATACAGAGTGTCAGTTGGTGAATAAACAATGGCTGAATTCTTCAGAAATCTGTACAAAGGGGCTGTTTTGATTCTGTGTCATGCTCTTGAAAAGATTTACATGGAACATATGGGTATGTTTGGCGCTAATAATGACTAATTGCCTAAGCTTTGTACAGAAAACCCTCTTTTCCTGCCCCTGCAGCCCCATATGCACACTTTTTATTTTATATATTTTTTTGTATTTCATCATGTTATGGGGGGACAAATATTTAGGTTACATATATTGCCTTTGCCCCACCTGAGTCAGAGCTTCAAGCGTGTCCACCCCCAGACAGTGTGCACCACACCCAATAGGTGTGAATGTACCCATCTCCTCCTCCCCCTTCCCACTTGCCTGACACCTGAGGAATGTTACTACTAAATGTGCACATAACTGTTGATCAGTTAATACCAATTTGATGGTGAGTCCATGCACACACTTATTCTGATCAACTATTCCAAAGAGTTAAAAAAAAACAAAGTTTTCCTTTTCCTTGTTATCAACACTTCCTCTAACCCCATCTTGTCCCTGGCTTTTTCTAGATGCCTTCCACTGGATCATTTATTGAAAGCAAGATCTTAACTGTCAGATCACCTACAGATCTAGTCTCTTCACCAAAATAATTCCCCTGTGGCTCATCTCATAATAGAGAGTTGTAGCCTTTGTCTACCCTCTATTATAGCATTAAGTTAGGAAACAGATTTGATATGGATTTATGACACATTGCTTTCAGTTTATATAGGTCTAACCTCTTTGAAGCACTCCCTACAACTTTCTTTATCCTTTTATTTTAGGAGAGACCAGGACTTTCAGAGGTAAACTTTGATTATCCACAGATAGCTGAATATATCATGAGTCAATAGCCTTATGAAATCTTTAAATAATTATTTTCATAAATAATTCTCAGTTTATATTAAACTCTGGGAGCAAATCATCCTTAAAGTAGCTGAACAAATGAAAGCAAAATCTAGGCTTACCTGGTACTTTCCAAAATGTACATATTCTCTGTTTCCTCTAATTTATACTTTGCATTGGGCTTGTTGCCCTTGCCCTCTCAAAGCATAGTGATGCACATAGTAGGCCCTCAAAAAATACCTGATAAAAGAATGAAAGTTGCTTCTACCATGTTTCTATATTTATAATTCACTTTTTTATCCAAATGGTCCCAGGAATTAAGAAAACTAAGTGACCTCATCGATGTGCTGAAAAGTGATCTGAGCATAAATAATTGGGAATATCATAGTTTTTTTTTTTTTTTTTTGGAAATCCCTGGGGAAAGAGCTTGAGTTAGGAGAGGGATAAAGGAGAGGAGTCACAAATGATATTTTGGTCCACCTAGTTCTGCTCTATTTTATTATTACTGTTTTGGCTTTAGTTCTGGTTACTAGACTGCCATAATATAAAGATATCCTTTACTGAATGGCTTTTACATCTGTGCCTTCATTTCAATGTCATTAACGTTTCATAAAAACATATATGTAGGCCGGGCACGGTGGCTCACGCCTGTAATCCTAGCACTCTGGGAGGCCGAGGCAGGTGGATCGCTCAAGGTCAGGAGTTCGAGGCCAGCCTGAGCAAGAGCAAGACTCCGTCTCTACTAAAAAAGTAGAAAGAAATTATCTGGCCAACTAAAATATATATAGAAAAAAAAAATTAGCCGGGCATGGTGGCACATGCCTGTAGTCCCAGCTATTTGGGAGGCTGAGGCAGTAGGATCACTGAAGCCCAGGAGTTTGAGGTTGCTGTGAGCTAGGCTGACGCCATGGCACTCACTCTAGCCTGGGCAACAAAGCGAGACTCTGTCTCAAAAAAAAAAAAAAAAAAAAAAAAAAAAAAAAAAAAAAAAAAACATATGTAATTAAATGTGTGACTTCAGAAGCATTGCTGGATTTTAAACTATGATTTTATTGTTCTTAGGAATATATATCCCCTGAAAAACAGATTTGCACAATCTAATGAAAGTCATTGGACAAAGTCTTTTGAGAAAAACAATATGAGCTGATATCCTTTTATTCAGACAAAATTACTTACAGTGTTTTGCAGCATATTCACTACTTTATATCAAACCTTATATATTTTGGCTTCTCTGCAGATTTGGCATTATGACCACTTTTTCCTTGTCAGCTACCTTCTCATGGACTCCAAAATGTCTCATTCTCTTATCCCTCCTCTTACCTCTCTGATATTGCCTTCCAAGATTCATCTATGACTTCTCTAATCTTCAAAACCTGAACATTCCCCCAAATTCTGTCTTTGCAGTCTCCTCTTCATCCCTGTGAGCATGTACTTGTTTACCACATGAAAACAAGTATAGGTTTTATGTGAATATCAATCAAATCCACTTCTAGAGTGATTTTCCTGACAAAAGAGAACAAGCATAGTTGTGAACAGAGTGGGATATTTGAGTTTAAGATTGGAGAAATAAATCAGTTTCAGATATTGATAAGATCTGGGGCATGGTACTAGAAGAGGGTGACTGGAAAAGAGTAGATATGATGGGATTTGATAATAAAGAAGTCAAGATGCTGAGAAGTGCTATTCGGATCATTCAAAATCCATGAAAGAGGATGCCAGGGCTTGAGAAGAAGACAACTATGAGAATGTGCCAAATACTTCAATGTCAGCAAACTTCTTATATAAGAGGCCAAATAGAAAATATTATAATATTTTCAGTCATGTTGTGTCTGTTGTAATTACTCAACTCTGTTGTAGTATAAAAGCAGACATAGATACTGCATAAGTGAATGGATATGGCTGTGTTCCAATAAAACTTTATTTCCAAAATAAAGTAGAATAAATTTGGCCCATGAGAAATAGTTTGCTGTCCCCTGAAAATAGAGAATTGACCTATAAGTTGATAGGTAGAATAAGATTTAAGAGGTGGTATAGTTGAATGCTATGAGACTGCAAAAAGCAATGAATTTTACATAAGCATGGTGGAATATTGATCTTGAATTAGGGTGATAATACCACTTTATGACCTTGAAGCAGCTAGGGAATGGAAAAAATGAGCAGCATCTATTTTGAGAGGGCTTTAGGAAAGATGATGAATATCTATTATCAGAAAAGACAGGAGAGAATATCTAATCAAGAGGTTGAGGATGTAGTAGAATTATAAACCACAGAATAAAGGTATGTGTGGCAAGGTCGAGATTTTACTGAGGTCTTCTAAAGCCAAGAACAATGCTGTTCCCATTGCCTTAGAGCTGAAACACAACTTCTCATTAATTGAAGGCCTTTAGTCCTTTGAAAAGAAGACATGCTTCTTATTGCATCCTGAATATAATTCAAAGTCAGGTAAACTCTCTTTTTGTTTTTATTTTTTATTACTTTGCAAGGCTTTTTATATTAAGACTCAGGCAGGAGGAATTTGGTTGTCATCCTTTGTTTATGTACATATGTATATGCATTAACACACACTGTATTCCTTGGATATTAGTAAAGATTTGAAATGTTATGTGCGGTAATAATTATACAATTTATTACAAAGTTTTATTTTTAAATGGATTACAATTAATCTTCAAGTTTTGTGCTATTCACCATGGTAACCATAAAAAAACTGACTTTGAACTTTTGGTTTAGTTCCACAATGATTTATTATTCAAAATTATAGTAGAGTAAATTTTAGCTGTAAAACATGACCTTTTTAGTGTCCTATTTCCTGAAACCTGGCCCAAAGTTATTTGACTTCACACAGTGATTCAATATCATAAATTGTTGCTATTCTTTTCGAATCAAAATGTATTGATCACTGTTATTTTATTGCAGAGCAAAACAACAGCAAGCCAAATTGAATACAAGCACAAACACAAACACAGGTGCATTTGTACAACACATGCTCTGGGGATATCCTTGCAAAAAGAAAATCTCTGGCAGAACTGCTATTTATTTAACTTCCCTGTCTGTAGGAATGATTTTGTTGGACACATGATTTAAGACATTATCTCTATTATATCCATTTCTGACATGAGACCTCTCCTATGCCATATTGTTGTTTCTATTCTGTGAAATAAATTTTCTGTGATTGTATCCACTTCCCAGTGGATTCTGCAGTATGATCTGGGTATTTTATATTATTAATATCAATATTGACAATATTTTACTACTTTTTAAGTGCCCAGCCCAATGATGGGGAACCTTTTCATGTAGGAAGGCAGCATGGATTTAGCTGTAATCAAATAAAGCCACATTCAAGAAACTCCAACTATATATATTTAAACATGTATGCTATTTTATAAAAATCTAACTACTATGTACTTAATAATTTCATAAAATGAAAAACATTTGTTAATTTTAAAGTTAACTCACCTTTTAATGACTTTGTTGTGCCTGCTTTTTGTTGGAAAGCATTTGAATATCTGGTTGTAGCATGGAGGTCTGCAGTTTCAGTTGATCCTCTAGATGGGTATCAGTCATTTGTGACCTTAAGGGCATCTTGATTTGGGTTAGGTAGGAGCATGTAGATTCACAGAAATAAGTGGTTGAAAAGCAAGAAAGCATTTTTCAGGCATGTTACCAAAGGTGTGGGTATTCTACTGCATTTTTCCATATTTCAATTGGATTGTTCTCAGCATCAAACTGACCTCAAAATGGCATCTACTCAGAGCTCAATCAATTCCATCTGTAGTTCTTTAGGTGCCTTGGTGATATCAACTTGGTGAGGCTGAAATGCTAAGTTGAGTGTGATGTCATGATTCTCAAAGTCAGCGAACCTTTCATTGTATTCTCCAATTAATAGGTCTATGACAGCTGCGTATTCTTCATATGATTCACATATATCATCCTGCTAATCAATGATCTTTGCTAACTGGGGAAAATGTTCATCTGAAATTCCATTTGAAGAACTGTTTTTAAAAAAAAGATAGCTTTTTTCGAAATGCTTGGATTTTTTGCCACATGTAATATAAAGACTTAGTTTTACCTTGCAAAGAAATATTCAGGTCATTTTGATTTGATATGATATCAAACAGAAATGCTGTATTCTTACAGAAATCTTCTTTCATTAATTCACATTACTGATTCTGTTCTTCATAAAATTTAACTATCTGTTCTTGAAGAGATAAAATTTTGGCTAACATCTGTCCCTGAGATGGCCAACACACTTTATAATGATAGGGCAAATCCACATTGAATACCTTGTTGTTCAACTTGAGCATGTTACAAAACTGACCATGCTGTGATGTATTCGCACAAATACAGTTAACAATACTTATAACTTGTTGCAAAATGATACTTAAAATAGCTCTTTAGCACAGAGAGGTTGCCAATGCAAGATACAATAAAAAGAAATGAGAGCATCTGGATCTGTTAATACATTTTGTATCTGTGCAACAAACCCTTCATGTTTTCTTGTCATAGAAGGTGCACTGTCTGTACATATACTCACTGAATTTACCAAATTCAGTCCAACTTCAAGACATTTATCTTGAAAGTCATTGAAGATATCTATTCCTTGTGTTCTGTTCACAAGAGTGCCCAAAGTGAGTAACTCTTCATAGCAAAGAAAATCTTCTGTTATGACCCGAATGAAGTATAAAACCTGTGCCAAGTCAGTAGTATCAGTTGATTCATCCAAAGCGATTGCATACTATATATTTTCACTTTGAAGTATTGCAGGAAATTCTTTTGTTAAGTTGAAGGGTAATTCATGCTGCTGATCAGTTATGGTTCTCCTTTAAAGAAGCAGTTTTATGCATTTTGAAACATTATCCGGGTCTAAGCATCCTACACCTTCAACAATGCATTCTTTCATAATTTCTACATCACTGAATGGCTTTCCTTATTTCTTGAGTAAATAAGCTACTTTATAAGTTGATTCAGTGGCATTATTTCCAGGTCTTATTGCAGCTTGAAAGAATTATCTTTGCTTTTGCTTTTCATCTTTTAATTTCTGCAATACAACCTTTTATGCCTTTCCCTCTAATTTAAAATATTTGTGGCCCTTATAAATGTTATAATTCTGATGAGCAATGCATTTCTTTAATGTTGATATTGCAATAACACAAAGCAAAGACATCATCTTATCTTTAGCACAAACAGGATAATGGTTCAATTCCCAATCCTCCTGAACAAAATCTGTATTCTTCCCTCAGGGTTTTTTTGGTCTTCTTTGACATGATGGTTTGTTAAGGAGACAAAATTACAAAATAATTTTGGGCTGTGCAACTATTCACAAATTCCCCTTCAAATAGAAACACAGTGCATCCTTGTCAAAAGCTGATAACAGACTGGCATACTGAACCCCCGTAAACTCTCCCCAACTAGCCTCTTGTGGTAGTGGTGTCAGTCGGGGGCCAGAGGGAAGTTAGAACTAAATCATAAATGTAGCAGCCATCAATTTTGCCCTTATGGCTCACTAATGTTCTAATTATAATGGTGAATCTAGGAGTATTATTTTGCTGAAACTTATTTTATTCTTTGGTATTTTAAATATGTTCATTTTAAAAATAAAATAAAATAATAAAAGATGAACAAAAATGTGTTAATAAAAATAAAAGAATTTGTCCTGTAAAATTTGTATTCAGTCCAAAGGCCACACTTAAGGACCTAGAAGGCCATATATGGCCTTAAGGCCACAGGATTCCCAGCCCTGGCCTAGAAATTGTGCTATGCTTTGCGTACACCAATATATTCCTCACAACATTTCCATGAATTACTTTATTTTTATCAGTGCAGAAGCTAAGGCTCAGAGGTAGCATATGGCCAGAAAATGCTGAGAACAAATTTTGAACTAGAGTTTGCATGGTCTCAAGACAAATGTTCATTCTATTAATACAACACAGACTCCCACAGTGGAGTTCATTAAATACTAAGTAATTTATCCTCTCTATAGAATTACAATAAGGAAGCTGAGAAAGATGGAATTATTATATAGCAAAACATTTATAATGATTAAAAATATAAATAAGGGAAAAGAAGAGAATAAATATTACCTGTAATTCCATTCTACTAAAATAACTACATTTACCAGTGACTATTTTTTCAGATATTTTTCTCTGTTTATGTTGTAATATGATAATTTTAAATAAAATGTCATCTTATTGATGTGACCTGTGGTTTTTTTTTTTTTCCCAATTGTGAACATATTTCCACGTCAGAGGGTTTGTGTCTATAAAGTTAGATTTCAAAACAGGGCACATCATTTCATGGTCTAAATATAGCATCTATTTTTCACTAATTCTTTATTGTTGGATATATTCATTATTTATATTTTTAATTTTTTATTATTAAAAATAATATTAACATCTTACTACATATAAGTCTTCATGCAACTCTGAATATTTTATTAAACTTAAAAAATGATTATTTAATATTTATTTGGATTTAACAATTATTCATTGAAGGTCTCTGTGCTACCTAGTAAATGGCTAGAAGACAGAATAGGAAGCCCAGAAAAAAGAGTCCCTTTTTCCATATATAGCAACTTGTTATATGACAGAAGTGACACTACAAATAAGTAATGATAGGACTGATTATTCAAATATGGTACTGGAACAATTAGGTATACTCATGGAAAAAGAAAATTAAAGCCTTACTTTATACCATAACACAAAAAATAAATTCCTGGTGGATTAAAGTTATATTTGAGGTTAGGGAAAATTTCCTAAATAAAATCTAAAGAGCACCAACCATAAAAGACAATATTGATAATAATGACTACATTAACATTTAAACTTTCTGTGCATCGAAATAAACCACAAAATTAAATACAAGCCAGACTTTTAAAAAAGGCTCAGTGAGGATGACATCAGCAAAATAGTGGTACAGTACTTCTAGTGCTTGTTGCCTTGCAGTAACATCAATTTTAACAACTATCCACATGCAAAAATACCTTCCCAAGAGCTAAGAGAAACAGGTGAGAGATTATAGCACTTGGGTATAGCACAGAAAGAAAATCGCATTCAAGAGTATAGGAAGGAGAGTTTCACATCCATGTCACCATTTCCCCAACTCTAGACACCATAGCATGAAGATAGATACCCTCCTCTTGGGAGAAAGAGAGACAAATGGCCAGTATCAGCCTTTAACCCCCACATGAGACCTACCCCTGTAAAACAAAGATCCAGGCAGGAACCCATAATCTCTGACTCCAGGATGATACCCATGGACTAAGCCTCCAGGCTTGCCTCAATGACAGGGCAGTCTCCTCAGCCCCAGGCTCCAGGCTAGTCCCAAAGTCTCAGATTCCAGGCCCTTCCTATCACCAGTGGGCCCCAATGGTGCCTGGCTCCAGATCAGCCTCAACACCTTGCCAGCCCCCATGTCCACAGTCTTCAGAACCAGGCTGACCCACACAGCTGTAGACTTCAGACCAGCACCTGCAGACAAAGCCTCTAGGCACAACTTCATGCCAGGCCATCCCCTGTGGCCCTAGGCATCAAGCTGCACCACAGTCTTAGTCTCCAGGCCTTTTCCAGCACCAAGATGGCCCTATAGTCTCAACCAATAGGCCTGGCATATAACTCAATCAGCCCCAACCCCTAAGGCAGCTCCCACAAGCTCAGGCTTCAGGTTTACCCCACCACCAGACCTGCCCCAGCTCTGGGATGAACTATACAAACTCAAGCTATAGACTGTTCCCGGAACCAGGTTGGCCTTGGTGGACCTAACCTCTTGGCCTGCCTCATCTCTAGGCTGTCCCCTGCTGATTCAGTAACCAGTCTGACCCATTGGCAGGCTTGCTTCCCTAGCCTTAGACTTCAGGTCTACCTTATTGCCAGAAGAGCCCCCATGGCCTCAGGTACCAGGCTGGCACCTGCAGCCCCAGACCCATAGACCCAGCCTCCAGTCCCATCCCAGTTCCAGGTTGGCATCCATGGATGACTGCTCAAGGAAAGCCCCTGTGGATACATGGTCTAGGCCTACCTGGTGTTAGGCCAGTCTGTGAGTCCGTATATTCCAGGAGACCCGGGGTCAAGGTCTATACCAGCAGACTCAAAGTCCAGGCTCATCCCACTAAACCCCAGTTCCAAGCTGGCCCCCAAGGGCCCAGGCTCCATGACTTTCCCTGAGGACCCATTTTCTAGGAAATCCCAGGACCCACCTTCCAAGCCAACCCCAGAGCCAAACTGACCCCATGACCCCAGGCTCCAGGACAGCACTCATGGACATAGACTCTAGGCTAGCAATCACATGCCAATCCTCCAGGCCTGACCCTTTGGAACTAAGATCCAGGCTAGTTCCCCTGGTCCCAGGCTCCAGGCCACTCCCTGTGCCTTTAGGCACCAGGCCAGCATTCACAGACCCTGGATCCAACTGACCCTGCAGACTCAGGTACCAGGCCTGCCACAGCACTCAGCTGGCCCTGGCCTCCTGGTTGGTTCCTACATCCCCAGGATCCATGGACCCAAAATCCAAACCTGCTTCAGCACATCCAGGATCCAGGCCAACCTCAGTGGACTCTGGTACCAGAATGGCCCTCATGGGCCCAGGAACCACGTTTGCCCACTTGTTGACCCAGGCACCAGGTCAGCATGCCCAAAGACTCCAGCAGCAAGCCCTTGTGTGGACCATGCTAGTTGACCTTCACAGAATCTCTGGATGGGCTGACTGGTAAAGGGTTTTCCATGCTAAAGCCATTCTGTAAAGACTGGCATAAGTGCCTACTTCTTTAAATGTGCAGACACCAGTGTGTGGCCACAGGATTATGAACAAACAGTAAAACATCATACTGACAAAGGAACAAAATAAAGCACCAGTAACTGATCTTAAGAAATGGAGATTTACAAACTATGGGACAAACAATTCAAAATAATCTTCTTAATGAGGCTCAGTAAGCTACAAAAGAATACAGATAGACAAGTAAACAAAATCAAGAAAACAATTCACAAATGAAATGGTAAGTTCAACAAAGAAATAGAAACTATAACAAAGAACCAGACAGAAATTCTAGAGTAAAGCACACAGTCAATGAACTGAAAAATTCATAAAGAGCTTCAATGGAAGACTTAAGCAGAAAGAAGGATAAGTGAGCTCAAAGGAAGTTCATTTGAAATTACCCATTCAAAGGAATAGAAAGGAAAACAATATGAAAAAGAAGGAAGAAAGCCTATGGGAATTATGAGAGACCATGAAAGCAGCAAAAGAAAAGCAACTCATCAGATAGAAGGGATTTTCCATAAAACTATCAACAGATTTCTCAGGAGAAACTTTGCAGACCAGGAGAGAGTGGAATGATATATTTAAAATACTGGAGGGGGAAAAAAAACAAAACTTTCTACCAAGAATGTTATACCTGGCAAGACTGTCCTTCAGAAGTGAAGGAGAGGTAAGGACTTTCCCAGATGCAGAAAAGCTGTGGAAGTTTATCACCATGTGACCTACCTTATAAGAAATGCTAAATGAATTTCTTCAAACTAAGAGAAAAGGGTGCTAATAATACAAAAACATATGGTAAAGGCAGTACATGTAACCTAAACATTTGTACCCTTGTAATATGCTGAAATAAAAAAAATTAAAAAAAGGAAAAAATATGAAACTATAAATTTCACTGGAAAAGCACATAGTCAAATTCAGAATACTCTAATACTGTACTGATGGTGTATAAATCATTTATATATTTATTATAAAGGTTAAAAGACAAAACTGTGAATAACATCTACAATAAGACACAGAAATTTGAATAATAGCTACAATAATTTGTAAAGAGAAACACAATATTAAAAGATGCAAATTATGACATCTAAAACATAAAATGTAGGAGGGAGGGTAAAAGTGTAGTTGTTTTTATACAATGAAATTTAAATTGTCATCAGCTTAAAATAGCCTTTTATGACCTTTAAGATGATTGGGTAAGGCTCATGGTAACCACAAAGTGAAAATCTACAGTAAGTGCACAAAAGATAAAAAGTAAAAAATTATAGCATACCACTAGCAAAAATCTTCTAGTCACAAAAGAAAATACCAAAAGAGGAAGACAGGAACAAAACACCAGAAAAAAATAAACAAAATGACAGTAGTAAATTCTCAATTCTCACCTATCAGTAATTACCTTGAATGTAAATGGATTAATTTCTCCAATCAAGACATAGAGTGTCTGAATAAATGAAAAAACAAGACCCAACATTATCCTTCCTGCAAGGGACTCACTTCACCTTTAAGGATACAGATAGATTGAAAGTACAGGATGGAAATGATATTCAATGAAAATGGAAACCAAAAGAGGGCAGGAATAGCCATACTTATATTAGATAAAATAAACTTTAAGTCCAAAAATATAAAAAGAGATAAAAATTCCATTGTATAATGATAAACAGAATACAATTGTAAATATGTATGCATCCAACATCAGAGCATATAAGCATATAAAGCAATTATTAGCAGATCTGAAGTATGAGACAGACTGCAATATACCAACAGTGGGGTCCTTCAATACCTCACTTTCAGCAATGGACAGATCACCCAGACAGAAAATCAAGAGGAAAACATTGGACTTCAACTAAATTTTAGACCAGATGGACTTAATAGATACATACAGAATATACAGCAGCAGAATACAGATTCTTTTCAAGAAAAATGGCATATTTTCAGTACAGATTATATATTAGGTCAAAAAGCAAGTCTTAACAAATTTAAGAATACTGAAATCTTATCAAGTATCATTTCTTACCACAATGATAAGAAACTAAAAATCAATAATAGGAGGAATTTCAGAATATTCAAAAACATGGAAATTAAACAACATGCTCAGGAACAACCAATCAGTAAAAAAAGAAATTAAAAGGAAAATTTAAAAAATATCTTCAGGCAAACAAAAATAGAAACACAACATAGCAAAACAATACTTATGGGATGCAACAAAAACAATTCTAAGAGGGAAGTTTAGAGCAATGCATGCCTACATAAAAAAGAAAAAAAACTCTCAAATAAGAAACCTAATGTTATACGTCAAGTCACTAGAAAAGAAATACCAACTAAGCCCCAAGTTAACAGAAGGAAGGAAACAAGAAAGATTAGAGCAAACATAAATTGAGTAAAGAGCAGGAAAACAATGGAAAAGATCATTGAAACTGAGTTACTTTTTTGCAAAGATAAACAAAATTGTCAAATCTTTAATTAGCTAGACTAAGAAGAAAAGGAAGATAAAAATAAAGTCAGAAATGGAAAAGGAGACATTACAACTGGATACCACAGCAATACAAAGCACCACAAGATACTACTATGAACAATTATTTACCAACAAATTGGATAGCCTAGAACAAAGGGATAAATTCGTAGACACATACACCCTACCAAGACTGAATCATGAAAAAATAGAAAACTTGAATAGTCAATAATGAGTAAAGAGATTGAACCAGTAATAAAAAGTCTATCATCAAAGAAAATCCCCAGACCTGATGGCTTCATTGTTGGTTTCTACCAAACACCTAAAAAAGAGCTAATACTGATACTTCTCAAACTCTTCCAAAAATTAAAGAGAAGAAATACTTCCAAATTCATTTTATGAGACTAGCATTACATGATACCAAAGCCATATGAGAACACCACAAAAAGCAAAAAATACGAGACAATATCATTGATGAACACAGATGTAAAAATCTTCATTAGTAAACCAAATTCATCAGCACATTATAAGGATCATTCACTCTGATCAACTGGAATTTATTCCTGAGATACAAGGATGATTCACCTATTGTTAGGACTGAGTCATATGCCCACTTCTGGAAAGTTGGTGCCTCTACATACATACATACATACATACACAATTAGAGCTAAGATACCAATGGAAAAGAAAAGGAATTTTTGGTATGCAAAATAATGGCCAAAAAAATCTAAGAGATCATTGTAAAGAAAGAAGTGAGAGAATGGAGAGAGGAATCTAGAGCATGGTAGGAGAAGATTTTCTTTAGTTAATAGGATTTTATCCTATTACATATCACTTTTGATAACCTGTGATAAATTTATTGTTGAATATCTTATTTATTGTTAATTTTCCCCATCAAATTAATCATTTTCACGAGTATATGGGTTATATCTGTCTTATTTACTCACCACATTAACCCCAGATACTACTACAGTATTAGGCTTTCAATGATTATTTATTGAATGAATTAATATATAGCAGTGGTTCTCAAATGTGTTGGTCTCAGGACATCTTTATGTTTTAAAAAACTGAGACCTCCTAGAGAGCTTTTGTTTATGTGAGTTATCCTTATCAAAATTTATAATATTGGAAATTAAAACCAGCATTATAAAAATGCATTTATTAATTCATTTAAAAATAATAAATCCATTACATGTTAACATAAATAACACATTAATTAAAAATTCTCTTTTGCAAAATGAGTATTTATTGAGAACAGTAAAATTCTTATAACAGCAAATATATTCAATCATTTGCAATATGTTGTTTTGATTGAAATATATGAAGATAATCTGGCATCACACAGATATGGAGTTAGAAAAGTGAAAATTACCTTTATAGCCTTTGAAAATAATTGTGGACATTCCTTTTGGGTATATTCCCAAATACAGTAAGGGGTAATTTCTTATAGGTTAGTTATAACATAAAATCTGAAACCCTATCAATGAATTTTTTGTACTATGTTACAAAAATCCATTATTTTATCTTGAAATTTAAATGAGTCTTTTATCCATGCATAATCTTATAACATCATCAATTGATCATTTGGGGAATTCTGGTTTACTGAGTTACATACATGAATATGTTAACATATCTCATTATACAGTACCAAAAAATCACATTTTCTATTATCACCACCAATCTCATCAGGATTGTCTTTAATAATAAGCTTAAATAATAAGAGCACATAGGGATAGTTACAAATCATCCAAAATTCTATTTTCTTGAAAGATCAAATTTTTTCAGTAGCAACAAAAGCTATCAGTTATTTTCCTTTCAGTGACAGTCTTACTTCTTTCATTTTCCTCAAAAGAAAAAAATTGTCTTGCAGATACACAAGTCTAAAAAAACAATAGTTTGTCAATCAGTTGTAAGTCAACTAAAATGGTATTCCATAAAAATATTCAAGTAGTAGAAGATAATAATCCAAACGTTTCTAGAGTAAAGAAAAGATAAATCTTTAAGAATATCCCAATTATAGTGATTTGACCTTTACATATAATATGAATTTTATAAATTATCACATATATATCCCCATAAATTCAGGTAAATAAGGTTGCAGCTCAAACAATTGCACAAATATTTTTCTTGGAGACAACCATTTTACTTCATTATGTGGCAGAATTGTTTTGTGAATACTTCCCATTTTGTTACACAGAATGTTAAAAAGATATGTATTTAATGATTGAGATTGAATAAAATCAATAGTTTTTAGTACTTCATCAAGGACATAAGTGAAATTGGCAATTTATTTTCTGTGAGGGTGGTGGTGAAGAATGCAAAGATTATACCGTTCAACGCTACTGCCTTGGTTCATGCTAAGCCTCCAATAATTTTCCCCACCATTACTTTTGCACCATCATTGGAAGTGTTAACATAATGAAAAAAATGTCTTTATACAAATACAAAATTAGTTTTGACCTCATGGACTCCTGAAAGCATCTTGGAAACTCCCAAGGGTCTAGTAATGACATTTTGAGAACCATTGATTTATGTGATTTAATTCTATTTACACCGTTTTAATTTTCCACATATTTTATACATTTTGTACTTCCAGCTAACATTTGAAGAAATGTTCATTAGGACAATATACATTTAAAAGAGATGAGATGTTTTATATTAATAGTTAAACACAAACGCTGAAATATAAATATTTTACTATTGTTAGGAAGAGAGGGAAAACAAGCTTAGAATTGCTGTACAATTCTAATGCCAAATATAAATTGTTATTGAAAAATGTAGGTATTTCTATTTACTTGGTAGATGTACTACAGAGAAGCTGTGTGCATATCAATCTTTTCAAGAACTGTAATCCTATTTTGAATGCACTAGAGTTCACTAAGGGAAACTGAAGTGAACTGCTTTGAAAGGAGAACTATTTGATATCATAAGAATTAAAACGGTCACTTTGGTAACTGTTGCACTTTTGGAGCTTCTAGAGGATGAAAATTTTTATATGTTAACATTACTGCTGTCAACAGTGTTCCTGTGGTATCATATTTATACACAGGCTCAGCGAAAGTATAGGCTGCTCATGAGCAAAAAATGGCCTGCTCAATATTTAAATGAATATAAAATGTCTCATCAGTTGCCATCAAGAGGTATCACAATCACATAAGTATCTGGATTTCTAGCTCTTTGTGAATAATCAGAGGATCAAGAAACACTGGGCCCATATTCCCATGTGGAAACCATTAATTGATGGCTCCTTTTTAAATATTGGGCATTTACTCTCCAGTTCACTTGCATGCCAGTCAGTTCTTATTGCTTTGCATATCTCTCCATTCATTTATTTCAACCACAAGAAGTTTTCAGGCATTTAAGTATGGAACCTGTGCTATATAAACCGTGTCCTTGTGTATATCAAGTATGTAATTCAGTGTATGATAAAAAGTATCCTTGACTAGGAATCAGGAGACCTGACTTGTTTCCACTTCCATGTCAATTCACTGTTTTATTTTGAGCAGTTTAGTTAATTTCCCTGGGATATAGTTTTTTCATCTATTAAGTGAAAGGCTTGACCTATAATTATTTGTTTTTTAAGGGCTTTTTAAACCAGTATGTTTCTATTTCTTGGCTTTATTATTATCCTAGAATCAGAACACATGGTTACACATGCTCCTCCTTTTATAAACATATTATAATATATATTTTTTTTAATTTTCAAGAATATTCTTTTCCACTCTATCCATTGTTTCTACCTCTCTTCCTTCTTTACTTCTTAAATGCTTACTTACTTATATATCATTAGTCCTATCAGACACAATGGAAGATATAGTATTTGCTCTGAAGAGCTCACAGTAGAATAGATGAGATGGGTATGCAAATTTTTATGTGTGATACAGTGTGATAAATGCAATAACTGAGGTAAGGGCCAAGTACAGTGATAGAATAAGGCAGAAGTGATACCATTCACTTGAGAAAGTCACAAATCATTTTTACTAAATAGGAGACTTTTAAGCTGTCATTTGAAGGATAAGGAAGATTTTCCTAGGAAGGTAAATGGGGACAGGGCATTCAAAGCAGAGACAGAGCAGATAAGTAAAGCATGTTAGGATCTAATAGCATGGAATATTTAGAGAAGAGCAGGAAGCTTAGTGTGTATGAGGCATAGATCCATGGTAAAAGATGAAGCAAGAGCAGAGGCCAGACTGTAGAAGTCCTTATATGACGTTTTAAAGCAAGAATGAACATTTGTATGCAGGGAAACTACATGGTTAAATTCATGTTTTAGAACAGATCATGCTGGCAGCAGCATTAAAGATAATAGGGAGGGTGAAAGACTTACTTCCATGTCTGTGTTTCTCTCACCTTCAGCCACAAAATGATAAAACTAGGTATGCCTGAGGGGTTTATTTTCTCTCATGTGGTTGGTAGGCTCTTCAGACACAAAGGATTGGTCCAACAGGACATTGGGCCCAAACCCCTCAGACTTGCCTGCTAGATCTTACTTTACTAATTCTAACTCTCCAGTCTCTGCTGAGCCCTTGGGTAACCTATTTCTCCAAATCCTTGGCCATATTTACCATTCCATCCACATTGCTGAAACTTTAAATTCAGTTTATTTAGTGGTAATTGCCAGCTCCATCCAAACCACTTTATTTGGAGGAGTAAAATTTTACAGTGACTCTGGGTCACCTGTTGTGAATAAAATGACACATTCCTCTTGCTAAGCCCTAGGTACAGCTTTCAAATGGTGCTTGTTTTGCTAAGCCATTTTACCTACATTTGGCACCACTCAACATTAAGCATTCTGTTACTCCCACAGATCTTGTATCTTTTGCAATTAAAGAAAAACAAGTTTTCAAAGGTTGTGCTGTTGGAAGCTGCACACACAACTGTTGGCATTTGGGCCTGACAAGATGACATTTAGATTTACTTATCTAAACTGAAAACACATAATATCTCTGGTATGATAAGTATTTTGGCTTAATAAGCACATTTAAATTCTGAACTAATAAAAATTAATCATACTTCTAAATGTCCTAAAAATGGTCATGATTCTGTTTGTCACCAATGAGAACACAAAAATTATGGGTAGGTTAACATCCATGAAAGGATAGCAATATTTGTAAGATCAAGATCTTTGGTGTCAGAGAAGTCTGAATTAAGTCTTAGGTCAAACTGTTTCTATTAATACTTACCAGCTGTGATATTTATCAAGTTATTTGATTTCAATGAACCTCAGTTACCTGATCTGAAAAGTGGGAATGACAATACTGCCTTCTATTTGGAGTCAGTGTGAATATTCAATGAGATCAAGCATGTGGGGTGCCTGACACATAATGCCCTCTGTAATTTATATTATTTGCTGACAGAATTTAACACCAACCTCAAGAAAATGATACTTGTTGAGACTTGAGATTTCTGTTTACAAATAAGATGGAATAATGGGCACTGGATTTATCCTCCCTCATGAACCAACCAAAAAAAAAAATAGACACATATATGAAAAAGTGTTTTCAAGACATTGGACATGAAACAGTGAAGGATAGGGGTACCTAAGAGATGAGGAATAAATAAAATAGTGAGCCCTACAGTTATTCTACCTGCCTACTTGTGAGAATGTCCAGCCTGCGTTGCAGGGAAGGGAAACTCAAGAGGAGATGTGTTTTAATCATAAAGTTGAGTAGATTGTTTTGAGGCTTTGGTGAAACCAAGGCAGCTGGTGTTCACAGGACAGAGTAACAGTAAGGAGAGAGCTGCATGTAGAGGGCTCAAGAGATCTGTAGGAGATTTCCCTCAAGTATACAAGGAATTACTAATCAGAGCACATATGTAAGAACACTGACTCAGGTCCAGGAAAAAAAAAAGAAAATATAAGAGAATCATTAACTGATACTCACATAGGACCAGAATTAGTACCTGCTCCAATCAGCCAGACTTAAAAACCTCATAATTCATAGTGCATTCTGTTCTTTACACAGAAGGATCATGCCTCAGTAGTGTGAAATAATCATCCATAGACTAAATATGGTTCTAGTTCCACCTAAAAAACCCTAAAAACAAGATATGAAAGGATTAAGTTGTGTCTAGGTAACTTTATTGCATCCCAGAGCAAAACTTGATAATATTTATAAAAATATAAAAATATCAGCAACCACAAAGATAAAATTCACATGTGGTATCCAACATAAAATTACAAGACATGCAAAGAAGCAGGGCAATATAAACCATTATGAGGAAGAAAATTCATCAATCAAAGTCAACTTAGAATGAACATAGAGTTAGAATTAACAGACAACATCAATATACTTATTACAATTGGCTTCCATATGTTTAAAAAGTTAAGTAGATCCATGGATGACTAAAAATATGCTGAAATCAAACTTCTAGATATAAAAATTATGATGTTTGAGATGAAAATACATTTGATTGAATAAATAGAATATTTTTTATTGCAGGATGAAAGATATGTGGACTTGAAGTCATAACAAGAGAAACTACTCAAAATTAAACAGGAGAGAAAAATTAGTAAAAAGTGAACCAAGAAGCAATGGAACACATTTAAGCAGCCTAATGTATGTACAATTGGAGTCTCTGAAGGATGGGGAGAGGTGACAGTAAAAATATTTGAAGAAATAATGGCTGAAAATTCTCTGAATTTGAAGAAAACAATAAACTCACAGGTCCAAGAGACTCAATGAACTCCAAGCACACAAAAAAGAAGAAAATTATAAGGCTCATGACAATAAAATTGCTCAACAGTCATAAAAATAAAATTTCAAAAGCAGGAAGGAAAAGAAAATACATATTACATACCAAAAAAATTAAGGAGAGTAGTATATTTCTGATCAAAATAAACACAGGTATGAAGAGAGTGAATCAAATTGACCTAATTGACACTTATAGAATACTCCAGTTAACAACAGCAGAATGTGCATATTTTTCAAGTGTACAGAGAACATTATCCAAACAGATTTTAAAGTAAATCTTACTAAATATAAAATAATTCAAGTCATACAAAATTACTATTTAGATCATAATGGAATTAAATTCAAAATGAATAACAGAACGATCTCTACAAAGCCCTTAAATACTTGCAAACTATATAATGCACTTTTAACTAAAACAGGGGTCAAAGATGTAATCAAAATGGGTAGTAGACAACATTTTATTGAAAAAATGAAAACACAATGAATATTTCTAGTATGTATCTGTAGCAGCAATTATACAGAAATTTATATTACCAAATGTCTATATTAGAAAAGAATATAGGTCTCAAATCAATGACTTCAGTTTCTACTCTAAGAAGCCATAACAATAAGAATAAATGAACCAAAAGTAAAACGAAAAATAGAAGAACATAGTGGAAATCAATGACATAAAAACAAAATCAAGAAAGAAAAATCAAGAAACAATTGCTTTTGGGGTAAGAGGAATAAAATTGATAAACCTCTAGCCAGACTGATTAGAAAAAACAGACAGTTTACCAATATCAGAACTTAGAGAGATGACATCACTACAGCTTCTACAGATATTAAAAGGACAAAAAAGGAAATTTATGAATAATTTTACACAGATAAATTTTAAAACTTAGATGAAGTGGACACATTGTTTAAAAAATACAAATTACCAAAATTTTCTGAAGAGGAAATAGATAATCTGAATAGTTATGTTTATATTAAGTAAATTGAACATTTAGGTATAAACTTTTCAGCAAAGAACACTGTAGGCACAGATGGTTTCACTGGTGAATTGTGCCAAATATTAAAACAACAAATAATACAGATATTCTGAATTCATTCTGTGAGACAAGCAATACCCTTACGCCACAACCAGACAAAGACAGTGTAAGAATACAAAACTACAGCTCAGTATCTCTTGTGAGTGTAGATACACAAGTTCTTCACAAAATGTTAGCAAATGAAATTTAAAAATATATTAAAAAGATAATATAAAATCAATATAAAATTCAATTGTAGACAGATGGCTAGATAGATATTGGACAATGAGAAAATGATATAAAATATAATACTATTTAATAGTATAAATATATAAAATATTTAGGGGTACAGCTGACCAAAGATGAGGAAGTCTTCTTTACTGAAAGCTACAGAACATTGCTGAGAGAAATTAAAGAAGACTTATAGGAGGCATACTCTGTTCATCTTTTTTAAGACTCATTATTGATCCCTACAAACTGACGCATAAGATTAAACACAATGCCAATTAAAATCCCAGCGGGCTTGTGACAGAAATTGAAATGCTCAGTCTAAAATTCCTGTGGAAATGCACAGAACCTAGAATAGCCAAAACAATTTTTTTAAAAAGGGACAACATTGGAGAATGAACACTTGTTTCAGGACTTATAAAACGGTACCAAAGACAGCATGTAATTGCTTAAATGTAGGAAAATAGATTGGGGGAACAGAATAGAGATTCCAGAAATAGATCCACAGGTAAACTAAAAAGTAATTTTTGACAAAATTAGAAAGACAGTTTAATGAAGAGAGAATATACATTGCAATAAGTGGTCTTCCTCCCCCCCCCTTTTTTTTTAATTTCAGACTACTAGAGTGGTACAAATGTTTAGGTTATATGTATTGCTTTTGCCCCGCCTGAGGCAGAGCTACAAACACGCCCATCCCCCAGACAGTGCACACCACACCCATTAGGAGTGAATATACCCATCCCCTCCTCAAATCAGACAAAAACATACACTGGGGGAAAAAAATCGTTATTCAATAAATGGTGCTGGGGAAATTGGATAGCTACATGTAGAAGACTAAACAGAACTCGCACCCCTCACCTCACAAAAATCAACTCACGATGGATGACAGAATTAAACCTAAGGCATGAAACCAAGAATTCTAGAACAAAATGTTGGAAAAACTCTTATACACATCGGCCTGAGGAAAGAATCTATGAAGAAGACCCTTCAAAGCAATCACAGCAACAACAAAAATAAATACATGGGACCTGATCAAATTAAAAAAAAAAACAAACTTCTGCACAACCAAGGAAACTAGCATGAGAGCAAATAGACAACCTACAGGAGGGGAGAAAATAAGTGGTCTTAAAACCATTGCAAACAAAACAAAACAAAATTTTGATACATACCTCACACCATATACAAAAATTTAAGTAAAAAGGGATTACATGTCTAAATGGAAAACCTAAACCTATAAAATTTCTGGTAAAAATATAGGAGAAAATAGTTGCTACCTAGGATTAGTCAACAAATTGTTAAGAACAAAAAATATCCAATTTGTTAATAAAAATGATATATTGGACTTCATCCTAATTAAGATCTTCAGCTTTTGAAAGAAACTTAAAAGTGAAGAGACAAGGCACAGACTGGACTGGGATAAAATATTTGCAACACACGTAAGTGATAAAAGATTTTCACCTTTATATATAAAAATATGTGTATGTAAAGAACTCTCAAATCTCAATATTAAATAATCAAACAACCCATTTGAAAAAGCAGGCAAAAAATTTGAACAAACACATTTCCACAAAAGAATTATTGATGGAAGATTATCACACGAATAGACGCTCAACATTATTAGTCATTAGGGATATGCAAATAAAAAGTCTCAATGAAATACCACTATACTCCTATTAGAATGCCTAAAATTGAGGCCTGATTATACCCAATGTTGACAAGTATGTGAAGCACCAGAACTTTTATGCGTTGTTGGTGAGAATGTACAATATTAGAATAATTTTGGAAAACAATTTGGCAGTTTCTTTTAAAGAAATTAAATTTGCAACTACCTTATGAATAAGCTACCCTACATCTAGATATTTTTTCTAAAAGAAAATAATCCATATGTCCATACAAATAGTTGTACATGAATGTTCATAGCACCTTTATTTGTGAATACCCAAAACTGGAAACACCACAAATATTCATGAAAAAATGTGTGGATAAACATATTGATGTATCTATACAATGGGATATTACGTTACCATAAAAAATGAATGAACTATTGATGCTCGTGGCATATGGATTAATCATCAAATTACTTTGCTAAGTTAAAAAAAACACTATATGATTCCATTTACATAAAACTTTTAAAGTACAAACTAATGTATAGTGACAGAAAACAGATCAATTGTTATTTGGCAACAGGGATGCTGAGAGGAACACAAGGGAGATTTTATAAATGGGTAGGAGGAAACTTCTGTGGATAATGGATATGTTCACTTTTTGATTGTGGTGGTGGCTTCACGGGTGTATACAAATGTCAAAACTGGTCAAATTGCACACTTTGTATAGTTTATTGCATATAAATTTTAACTCAATATTTTTTAAATGATTGTTTTTAAAAATGATATTTTCTGTGGAAAATATAAAAGTATATTTGAAAAATACTAAAGATTAAGTATTTGGGGGGAGGAATAGTATTTTGTCACTGGTGTTATTAAGAAATGCTGGATTGTGGGAGTAATAGTGAAAACAAGACTAGCTATCCCTCAACTTCAGTCTTGTGTTAAATTTCTCTGTGGACAATATTCCCCTTTACTGCCTGCCCAGGGGCTGGGTCACTCCCACTGCCCCACCTTTAGTAGACCACTGATCCACACCAGGTTTCTGAGCAAGAAAGAGGTCGAATTAGTATTTGGTTCATGGCCTCCAAACACCATTATTTTAGTGTGTAGGACTTTCAGTAGGGTGATATTTTTGCTTCTTCTGAGAGTCTTCAGTTGCTTATAGCACAGGGTGGCATGCATCAAACACCACTATGATGTAAGCAACCTAAAGGCAACTCCTTTGTCTGCCATTTTTGTAAGTGGCAATGCCTCCCCACACACATCACACCTCCCTGTATCTGTCCACTCACCCAGACACATAGAAAAACCAAGCCCTTTTCCTCCTCATCTGTGCAATAAAGTGTTAAGGAAAAAAGCTTGTCTTCAGTGCCTAGTGCTCACCCAGTCCTTATCTCCAATGTCTGGCTAATTATAACCTGCCAATTAATTATGACCTGCCAGTCTGGCCATTGATCCCGTGGGATCCAACCTCCCTCCCTTCACACATGTCTGCCTTTTCCCTTCCTTCCCTCTCTCCCCACTATCAAAGAACTCACAGATATATACATACACACTCACATACACACACCTACCTTTCACATCATGTCAATTTAATTTTCATCATCATAATCAGTGCACCTTGTTGCTGCAAGATTTTGTACCTTATAGAGTTGGCCATATCTCCACAGCTCAATAGAGAGGCAGCAGATAGTTCTAGGTCTCTGGGCCTTGCTATGCATATGGAATTATTTGGAATGGTGAAATTCTTCAGCATTTTTTTTTTTGCTCCTGGTCTGCTAACTTTTATTACATGTTTTATTGAGCCTGTGGTTGAATACTGTTGGTCTTAGGTTTTCTTGGAAAAATGGTAATTTCTTGAGTAGAATGATTTTGAAGTATCTCTAAGGGGACTTTTTTTCTTTACCATTATTGTCTTCTGCACCTAGCAGGGACATAGGGCAAGCCCAGAAGGGCATTGATTTTGAGTAAGAGGATGGGGACTGGGTAGGAAGGGGGCCTTGTGAGAAGGAGTGCTAACTGAGGAGGGCATTTGTGCCAGGCAAGGACAAGTAGAAGCTACAGGTGGGATCTATGGAAAGGAAGAGGGAGAGATTGGATGGGGTTATCTCACATTGCCACATCCTCTGGCCCTGGGTTCACAAGTGGCCTTCATATTCCTCCCCCTGGTGCTTGTCATTGGTTGTTCCAAAATGGATTTGGGCTCTGGTAGTTTCCTTATCACACTAGCCACATTGAAGCCAGCAGTGGTCTTCCTGAGGAATTTTGCTTTATCTCTATATATTCTCCTCAGGTCAACAAGGAGCCATATTCATCAGCTTTTTTTTTTTTTTTTTTTTTTTTTTTGTCAATGCAGTTCTTTCCCCACCAATGATAACCGTGGGGTGGCTTAGATTCCAGGAAACATCACTTTTGACAACATCATAAGAAAGGGGTATTACTGGGAGGCCAAGATTCTCTAGTTAAAGACAAGGTTTTTATCGCCACCAAAAGAGCCTTCTCCACCTGATCTGACTCTTCTAATTTTCCTAGACTCGATTTTAGTGGTACACATGGCAGGGAGAGGGTGTTTTCTCTGAGCTATTTCCCATTGCCATCCCATTCAGTGGTTCATTGTGTTGCCTCCCACACTTAACCATTACCTAGCATTTTAAACAATTTACCAAAAATTGTAATGTGGCCATAGTTAAGTCTCAGTGGAAGCAGAAATCATTCCACTTCCCTCCAACAAATTTTTCTTGTGCATCTTTCATTTCTTAGATAGTATCCAAGGCAGCATTTTCATCACACTGCCTTTGCCCAGTGTCCATTTGCCTGCCCTTAGTTTTGTTTTCAGCCTGTTAAGAGTGAAACTAGTGATAAGAGGCAACAATAGGAGTGAATCTCAAGATAATCACATTGAGTGAAAGAAGCCAGAGTATAAAGAGTGAATATTGCATGACCCCATTTATATAAAATTTTAGAAAATGCAAACTAATCTATGGTGTGTGAAAGCAGCTCAGTGGTTTCTTGGAGCAGAGTGTTTGGGAGGGGTGGAAAGGAAAATAATTGCAAAGAGGCATGAGAAAATTTTAACTGTAATGGATATGTTCACTATCTTGATCGTGGTGTTGGTCTCACAGATGTATGGATATATCAAAACTTATCAAATTGAATACTTAAGTATGTTCAGTTTATTGTATGTCAATTATACCTCATTAAGTCTATTTAAAAAGTCAACAAGAAATGTAATTAGCATGCCATAAATAGAATGATTCTTAGGAAACTTTTAAAATATCATGTTAATTAGTATATTGGTAAAGATTAGTAAACAAAAACTTAAGAAAATTTATAAATTTCCTCTAAACTTTTTAAAGCCTTCTTCTAATCTCCCTCTAATTTTATTGATCTGATTTTTAAAGTAACTATTGTTTTTGGCTCTCAGACTTAATTTTTCTAAAAAGGAGAAATTTTTTTCCTGGCAATAAAATGATTGGTCTTTCAGGTCAAATCCACACTGCTTTGGGCTTACATTTCTAATTGCTTACTCTCTCTGGTCAGATGTTGAGTATTATTATTTGATCTCAGGAAAGAAAAATCAAGTGATCATCTTAAGAAGCTGAAGGATAATTAAAAATAAAGTAGGTAAAAACAATTTCCATATTGGGGGCAATTATTACGTTACAGTCACCCTAATCCCATTGTGCCACTTGAATTCCTAGTACTACTTTCCTTTAATTCATTTAATGTGTCTATTTACCTCAAATTCATTGAATGTCTCTTATGACCCAAGCATTTTGACCAACTTCAAAGGACCTAACTTCTAATTTCAGCTTTACTACTGTGGCAGACAGAATATAACCCCTCTAAAGTTGTTCATATCCCAATCTCCAGGACATGTGAATATGTTGCCTTGCATGGCAAAAAGTACTTTGCATATAGGATTAAGGCTAAGAAATTTGAGATGGTAAGAGATTATTCTGGATTATCCAGGAGAAATGGATCTAATGAAATGCATCCTTAAAAGTTGAGAACCTTTCTTGTCTATGGTCAGAGGGATATGTGAGTACAGATAATAGTCAGAGAGATACAATGCTTCTGGCCTTGAAGATGGACAAAGGGCTCCATAAGCTAAGGAATGTGGACCAATTCTAGATATCTCACCAGCATTTTGATTTTAGCTCAGCAACAGCCATATTGGACTTCTGATGCACAGAACTGTAAGATAATAAAAGGTGTTTTATTTTAAGCTACTAAGTTTGCGGTAATTTGTAACAGCAACAAATGAAATTAATATAACCACATACCTACTTATACATAATATGACCATGGACCAACCTAACCATATCTGTCCTACTTTTTCCAAAGATTTGTTGAACAGATTTTGTACTAAACTGACTAAAAAAAACATCACTAGCAAACTAACACTTCCAAAATTGGGTATAAAATGTGGAACCCTTCCAAAAGGGCAGCCAGTTAGCTACAAATCGTAATTTGATAAGATAAGAGAGCGTAGACTGAGAAAGTTGGAGTGTGATTGTTTTGTCCATGAAGCATTCTGCTTTTAGTAAAATATACACACCACTCTGAAAATTTGAGAGTAATAGTTTTAAGCAATGCTTTGAAAGCTTTTTATTCAACAGAATAAAGAAGGGGGGCTCTGAAAAAGAGTATGTATGCTCTTAGATTTTCATTCACATTTGTGCATTTTCTCTTTGACTCTTGTGACACCAAATATGAAGGGTGTTTAGGTTATTCCAAAGGTATAAGTTCTCACGGTGATAATGATGTGAGGTGAGAGTAAATATAGCTGGGTTGAGATTTTTGTGTGCACCCAAGAGACTGACTTTATGGCTCACTTATAAAGCTCTAGAAACAGAAGTTAAAATTCAAATGTTTAAATGACCTTAATAATAGCAATATGAACACACTATTATTATTGATTATTTTTTGATATCGATGTGCTCAGGAAGCTATTGCCAATTGTCTATTAATTCTCTAACTTCAAGTGTAACAATAGTGTTAAATAAAAGACATTAGTCTGGCAGAATGTGATTCAAACAGTGAATCAACATATCGGGTACAATGTACACTATTTTGGTGACAGGTACCCTAAAACTTCATCATTATATTATATAATTAATTCACCCATGTAACAAAAAATCCACTTTTACTCCCTAAATCTACTGAAATAAAAAAGTTAACTTTGTGACCAAAAACTTTAGGAATGCATCATCTCTTCAAACCTCTCCTTCTTTGTTAATGAGCACCCCTCAGGTGGCTTCTCTTCTGCAAGATTCTGGTTTTACTTTTTAAATTTCTTTTCTTTAGCTAAAATTCTCTCTCTCTCTCTCTCTCTCTCTCTCTCTCTCTCTCTCTCTCTCTCTCTCTCTCTGTGTGTGTGTTAAGAACACTTAACATGAGATCCACTCTCTTAACAAAATGCCTATTGTTAACTGTAAGCACTATGTTGTACCACAGATTTCGGGAACTTATTTATCTTGTATAATATAAATTTATATCCATGGAACAACTCTCCATAACCCTCTCCTTCCATCTCCTGGTAACCAGCCTTCTATTGTCTACTTTTATACTTTTGACTATTTTAGATGCCTCATATAAGAGGAATCATGCAGTATCTGTCCTTCTGTGAGTGAGTTATTTCACTTAGCATAATGTCTTCCAGGTTCATCCATGTTGCCCATCGACAAATGAATACATGAAGAAAATGTCATATATACATGCAATGGAATATTATCCATCCTTAAAAAAGAAGGAAACCTTATCATTTGGCTAAAATTCTGTTGGTAGATTTTATTTATCTCTTGCCTGAGCACAAGCCAAAGATTAGTAGGACTCAAGTACAATAAATGAGACTTAGGGTAAATGTTTCAAAGAACTGTTCAATTTTGAAAAGAATTACAGTAAAATATGGATGTCCCTTGGTATACTTGGAAGGTATAGATGCTTGATGGAAGTTTGGAGAAAGATGCTATCAAATGCTGAAGCTAGTCTTTAAAACCTATGGTTATATATTTATAGTTATGAATGAATTAAACTGAATTATGATGTTTGGCTAGTATTCATTGAAATTTTTTTTAAATTGATGATACTATGTAATAAGATCTGGAATACCTGAGATCCCACTGATATTTCATTAAATCATTGATCCAATGGGAGTCATAATATAGTGGAAAAAAAACAACACTGGGTTTAGGGCCAGAATTTTGGTTCAAGTCCCAACAGAATTCATTGACTATATCTATAAATCACTTAAACTTTCCGAGCCTTAGAGTCTTCATCTGTAAATAGCTATTAGTAGATTAAGTATGAAATGTCCGATTTCCTTAAGTATTAAATTTGACAGTTGATATCTCTGACATTTCACTTTGACACCTCTTGTTTTCTGTTTATTATGAAGGTACATTCTCAGCCTTTCAAATGCACGTTTTGGCTTGTGATTAACTTTCAAATTTATCTTTTAGAGCAATTTTTGTGAAACCATGGGCAAGTGAAAAATTCATGTTATTTTTGAATGAGTTCTGTTATGAAAACAATGCAGTGAAGACAGCTCAAATTATTAACAAAGTGTTTGGGAAGGATGTGGCTAATGAACACACAGTAGGTGGATGGTTTGAGAAGTTCCGTTCTGGCGATTTTAATCTTGAGAATGAGCCATGTGGGTGACCTGAGACTGAGGTGTATAATGATGAGCTGAAAGCTGAAGTGGAAGCGAATCCATCTCAACCTACACGTGAATTAGCAGCAAGGTTTGACATCACTATTCCAACAATATTGGACCATTTGAAACAAATGGGCAAGGTAAAGAAGCTGGATAGATGGGTTTTGTGTGAATTAAATGAGCATCAGCAGAGAAATCATCTTGAAGCTTGCCTTTCTTTGCTGTCACGACATAAAGGTGAACCATTTCTACACCGTATTGTTACGTGTGATGAAACATGGAAAAATGGATTCTTTTTGATAATCACAAGCATTTGGCTCAATGGTTGGATAAAGATGAAGTGCCGAAACACAGTCCAAAACCAAATATTCACCAAAAGAAGCTAATGGTGGCTGTTTGGTTGTCCAGAGCTGGTATTATCCACTACATCTTCATGAAACCTGGTCAGCTGGTTATAGTGGATGTCTACTGCAACCAATTGGATGAAATGATGAGGATGCTTGTGATTAAGCACCAGAGATTGGTCAATAGAGACAGGCCAATCATCTTGCAAGACAATGTTCGATCACATGTTGCACAAAAAATGCTGCTCAAACTATAGATGCTGGACTTGGAAACTCTCTGTCATCCACGGTATTCACCAGACCTTGCACCACTGACTACCTCTTCTTCCAGGTTGTGAACCACTTCTTGAAAAAAAAAATATCCAATTCTCAGCAAGCTGTGGAAAATGCCTCTCACAATTGCATCACCACTCGGTCTTCAGGCTTCTTTGCTGCTGTCATAAACAAGCTACTGTTGAGATGGCAAAACTGTGTCGATAGTTTAGGTGCATATTTTGATTAATTGTACTGCTTCCTGTTCGAGATATAATAAACTGAACTTTTGATTCAAAATCACACATTTCATATTTAATGACCTAATGTAATTCTAGTTCTCCACAAGACCCATTGTGTTATTGTGGAGGCCAAAATAAACTAACAAATGTAAAAGTAACATGACAATAGCAATGTATTCTCTCTCTCAGATTATATAAGACTTTTATATCATTTTCATACTAAAAATTTCCCTACAGTTGGGAAAAAGTCAAAATTTAATTGACCACTCAGTCGTACAGTCTATAAATGTCCGGGTCAGAATTATGTTTGGAACCCAGAATTTCTTGCTTCAAATCCTGTGCTCTCATGCATTCTCATATAAACCACTCTTAAATTAATGTTTTTGATTCATTTGTTGAAATCAGGTTTTAGGAGTAGAACAAAGTAAGAAATGTGCAGTAGAATTAACAGGGCTTTTTACTAGAGTTTAATCTCTCTCTTCAAACATAACAGAATGAAAATAAATATATAGGGTGAGTCTTAGGATCCTTAAAAACCTGCAAATCTGAGTTGAATCCATGTATACAGAGTCAGTATTGAAATTAACTTTTGGAATAATTCATATTGCTATGATTTGTAACTAACTTGAGATGGAGCCAATTTTGAGCCATTCACTTCTAATTGAAGCAGTTTTATTTTATGTCTACCACCCAAAAAAAAATCTTTTAAGGAAGCCCTATTAGTGAGATTAAGTATAATACTTTTTACAGTCTGCTTCAACATCAACATGCAATTGCATATTAAGGACATTTATGATAACACAATGTTATCACATTCTAGAGTTATATACTAGTCTCTAATTAGATGTTTGTGACAAATGTTCTTGGTTTTCAAAAAATTAACTTACTTTTCATTTGAATTATTGGAAAGAGATTAAAAAACACCTGGTACTTGACATTTGCACATTGGTGGGTTTTAGGAGAACCTTAAGCAATTTGGGCTTCACAAACTGGAAATGTAGAGATGAAAAATGATTTTTATATGTAAATGAGATATTGAAAAAAATTCAGAAGTTCAATTTGAGGAAAATAGAAAAATCAACTAACCACTTGGACAAATTTTCATTGTTTTCACAACTGTAAACCTAGATTAAGTAAATGGAAAATGATCATGCTTCAAATCAGATGATTCAGAAGTATATAAGCAACAGATTCAGCTATTGATCTATAATTTCACCCCACATTAAGTAAATCATAACCATTGTTATTACCATTTTCATCGACTTTTATGCCAGTAAAAGAAATCAATGAATCAATGAGCGATCCCTGCTTTTATGATTTGGACATTGTTCAGCCTAACTCAGTTGCCTAGGAGATTTTATTCTAGGTAGAGACCAGATAAAAAGGTTATAATTTTTTATTACTATTCAAATTTGAGACATTTTCAAAAAGCATACTTTATTTTCATTTTAGAAGCACAGTGAAGCAAATGTAACATTTTTTTTCTTTCAAGCGGTAGTTGATACCTTATAGAGGAGGACATTTGAAAGAGTCAAATTGTTATGCAAATAACAATATAGTATTATCTGCATAAGGGGCTACATTAGAGTTACCAAGAATGTATATATAAATGTACATATACATACGTGTGTGTGTGTCTGTGTGTGTGCATCTGCAGTGGTGTGGTGAAGTTTCAATGAAATCTGATGGTATTCAGATTTTCTGAAGGCATTATCTATTGACTATCAAATATTATTAATGCTTCTTCTTCTAAAGATGATATTAAAATGTCCTGGAAGGAAACACAGCATGCATAATGTATTCTCTTTCTCTCTTGCTTTTCTTTTCTTTGCATATTTACTATAGGAAATATATTGGCATCTTGTCAAACTGGATTACAAAACTATCCCAAGGAATTTCTTTACATGTATGAGATTTAATGCTTATCACATATTCACACAAAAAATTCAGAGATAAAATGTGGCATTTGTTCTCGTATGCCAAGAGCTTGGAAAATATTTTTGTACAGTTTTAGTTTTGTCTTTCCAGCAAAATAGTAAAAGTTTGTTTGAATTATATTTGTGTATTTCTGTTCTCTTTGTGTGTGTGTGTGTGTGTGTGTGTGTGTGTGTGTGTGTGTGTGTGTGTGTGTGTTGGGCCATGTTCTGAAACACACATTAGAAACATTACATTTTATGTTCACATACATGACGTCACATCTTGCTATATACGGAATATAAAATTTTTGTGAATATAGAGCTCATAAAATAACAGAAATTATGGAATTGGATCTGAATTCTATGGCAGCACATACACTTGGTTTCATCTTAAAATGAAATAATTACATAATCTCCTAAATACACGTTATATACATAAAAAGCTCTTTCAATAAGACTGCTTGCTATAGCAGGTGCATGTTTTTCACGGTAAGATCCTTTTCCTAGTCTAAAGCCTAATAGCTGTTTATTATAAAGTGTTCACTTCTAAATGTGCTTGAATAGTTAAACTTCAGCAGTGCTTGCCAGTTCATAAATGAATCCTATATATCTGCAATTACTTTTCTTACTGCTTGCAACAGAAATATCTGTGACTGCCTTGGTTTTGTTATCTTAAGGCTCTGTGCTGAAAGGGAAAGGGACAAATCAAGGTAAATAGGCTTTTTATGTATTAAAGTAATTTTCCTAAGATGCTTGATGCAGGGTCCTTGGAATATCAGGTGAGTTATTAGTAGGTACCTTAATGAACTGGAGCTGACAAAGAATTCATCTTTTGTTGTTGTTGTTGTTCTGGCTGATAACAGATAACTGGATTTAAGGTCTTTAAAGTCCCATAATCAGAGTTTAGGATTAGGCTGGGAGCTACCAAGCTTGGGGCAAAAGGTCATAGGATCTTGTAGAAGAGGAGTTGCAAATAGAAGTTACAGGGCAATTAACTGTAAAAAAATGAATTTTATTAATAATTCCAAAGAAGGAATTGCATTATTTTGTGGATCAAATTGTGATTCTTTTATGTATACATATATATCATTTACAGACAGCTACAGGCATACCTCAATCATATTGCAGGATCATTTCTAGTCCACCACAATTTTGCAATAAAACAAGTCACACAAAGTTTTTGGTTTCCCATTGCATATAAAAGTTATATTTAAACTATAGCATAGTCTATTAAGTGTCCAATAGCATTATGTCTAAAAAATGTACATACCCTAATTAAAACACATTATAGCTAAAAGCTGACAATCATCTGAGCCTTCAGCAAGTCATAATCTGTTTGCTAATGGAAAGTCTTGCCTCAATGTTCATGGCTGCCAACTGATTAGGGTGGTAGTTGCTGAACCTTGAAGTGAGCGTGGCAATTAAAATAATACAACAACGAAATTTGCCACATTGATTAACTGTTCCTTTCATGACAGATTTTTCTGTAGCTTGTGATGCTATTTGATAGCATTTTACTCACAGTAAAACTTCTTTCAAAATTGGAGTCGATCTTCTCAATCCCTGTCACTGCTATATTAATTAAGTATATGAAATATACTAAATCCTTTGTTGTCATTTCCACAATATTCATAACATCTTCACAAGAAGTAGATTCCATCTCAAGATACCACTTTTTTTACACATCCGTAAGAAGCAACTCCTCATCTGTAAAAGTTTTATCATGAGATTGCAGCAATTCAGTTACATCTTCAGGATCCACTTCTAATTTTAGTTCTCTTGCTATTTCCATCACATCTGCAGTTACTTCCTCTATTGACATGTTGAATCCCTCAAAGTCATCTATGAGGATTGGAATCAACTTCTCTCAAACTTCTATTAATGTTGATATTTTGACTTTCTCCCTTGACTCATGAATGTACTTGATGACCTCTAGAATGCTGAATCATTTGCAGAAAGCTTTTAATTTACTTTTCCCAGGTCCATCAGAGAAAGAAATCACTATCCATGGCAGCATTAGCCTTAGGAAATGTATTTATTAAATAATGAGACATGAAAGTCAAAACTACTCCTTGATCTATTGACTGCAGAATGGATGTTGTGTTAGCAGACATGAAAACAATATTAATCTTCTTGTACATCTCCATCAAAACTCTTGAGTGACTAGGTGCATTGTCAATAAGCAGCAATATTTTGAAAGGAATCTTATTTTCTGAGCAGTAGATCACAACAGTGGGCTAAAACTATTCAAATAAACCATGCTGTAAACATATGTGCTGTCATACAGGCTTTATTCTTCCATTTATAGAGCACAGGAGAGTAGATTTGGCATCATTCTTAAGGACCCTATGATTTCCAGAATAATAAATGAACATTGGCTTTAACTGACAGTTATCAGCTGCAATATCCCCTAACATGCTGAAGATTTGAACCTAGGCATTGACTTCCCCTCTGTACCTATGAACGTCCTAGATGGCATCTTCTTCCAATATCAGGCTGTTACATTTACACTGTAAAATCTGTTGTCTACTGTAGCTACTTTCATCAATAATCTTAGCTAGATCTTCTGGATAATTTGTTGCAGCTTCTACATCAGCACTTGCTGGGTTATCTTGTACTTTTATGTTATGGAGATGGTTTCTTTCCTTCAACCTCATGAAAGAACATCTGCTAGCTTCAAATTTTCTTCTGCAGCTTCCTCACCTCTCTCAGCCTTCCCAGAATTTAAGAGAGATAGGACTTCGTTCTGGATGAGGTTTTATCTTAAGGAAATGCTGTGGCTGGATTGATCTTTTATCTAAACCACTAAAACTTTCTCCATTATTATTAATAAGGCTGCTTTACTTTTTTTTTTGTCATTCATGTGTTCCCTGGAGTAGTACTTTTAATTTCCTTCAAGAACTTTTCTTTGCATTCACAACTTGGCTGTTTGGTGCAAGAGGCTTAGCTTTTGGTCTATCTTGGCTTTCAATATGCCTTCCTCATTAGACTTAATCATTCCTAGGTTTCAATTTAAAATCAGAGATATATGACTCCTCCTTTCACTTGAACACTTAGAGATAATTGTAGGGTAAATAATCGGCTTAATTTCAGTATTTTTTTCCTCAGGGAATAGGGATCCCCAGGAGACAGAGAGAGGGATAGAGAGATGGGGGCATGGTCAGTTGGTGGAACAGTCAAAATACACACATTTATCAATAAGTTCAACCTCTTCTATGGAAGCAGTTTCTGGTACTCCAAAATAATTACAGTAATAATATCAGAGATCACTGATCAAATATCACCAAAACAGATATAATAATGAAAAGATTTGAAATATTGTGGTAATTACCAGAATGTAACATAGAGACACCGAAATGAGCACATGCTGACATGCTATTGGAAAAATGGAGCCCATAGACTTGCTTGACTCAGGGTTGCCACAAACTTTCAATTCTTAAACAATGGAATATCTGCAATGTGAAATAAAGTGAAGCACAATAAAATGAGGTATGTCTGGATATTGTGTGGATTCTTGTTTGTTTGCTTTTATTTCCCCTAAGGGATAAATTTCCCAAATGCTATTGGGCTTACATAAATATTATATATTATATAAAATATTGCTTTACAAAATTGAAATTTTTAGCTAATGAAGTTATACCAAAAACCAGAGAACATGCGTGTTAGCAAAGGATTGCGGTTCAGATCAGGTATCATGCTCTCTAGACAGAAAACTAGGCTCCAAGGAAATACACTTGCTGTGGAAGAAACATAATTTACAATGTCAGTAATGAAATTAGTATTTTGTATAATGCAGAGCAAATAATGGAGGCCTACAAGTCAGCATATCAAAATCAGGATGCAAAGGAGTACATTTTTAAGATGATTTAAAATCAGTTTTTATAACCAGTCTTAGAACATTTCCAAAATACATCAGTATTAAGTGCATCCTATATAGGCAGCAACTTGATTTATGTATTTCTGTAGTCACCTTCCCTTGGGCTGCATCAATTTTATTATATACATTTGTAGAGTTGAGGAAGTAGGGGGTTAGAGATTTAGTGAGCTTCAATATTGCCCTGGATTGGTTATCTGTTAGGGTTAGAACAGGAAGTTACATATATATATATATATATATATATCCCCCATATATATATATATATATATATATACACACACATACATACAACTCCTATATAATATATATCTCATATATATATATATATATATATATATATATATATATGGATTTGATGGGGTTTTATTTGATTTTACTTCTAATAGAACATGTGAGATATGTACCTTAAACAGTCTTACATATTACTTGAGTTTAAAAAAAACAATTTTTAAATTATTTAGCCTATATAGCACTATTTATCGATTTAAAATCAAAGAAAGAATAAATTTATGCACAGGGCCAGCACCCTAATAAGCCCTAATTTGGCATTGGTCCAAATCCTCTTTTAATTCTTATAAACATATGTATATAATTTATATATTCAAAAATAATAGTTGACATTTATTGGGTCTTTACCATGGGCACTTTCCATGTGTTGACTAATTTAACCTTCACACCACCTCTATAGAATAGATAAGTATTAATACAAATATCATCACATTTTATAGATAAGGTAAGGGAGGCAAAAGGCCATTAAGTATCCTGCACAAGGCCATATCACAAGGAATTGTCAGCATAAAAGTTTAATGAGGAAATTTTACTATACAGTCAGCATGCTTAAGCATGTTATATCATCATGATAGTATAGATACCATTTAACATGACATTATATTCAACAAAGAGTTTTCTTGGAAAGGCAACATGGTCATCATGGTTTTTCAAATGTCAACTGTGTTCAGCATGTGCATAGGCACTATGTGGACATGGGACAAAAGTAGAAGCACTAGTACCAACTCTCATGGAACTTTGTGTTGATGATAGTATAATACTCCAAGGTAAACAGCTTTCAGGCCATGGCTCTGTGAGCTCAATTGATTTTAGAAACAGTCATTATTGAGCTTCTTTTTAGTTTATTGATTTTGTTTATATAGGAGTTATCTTTTTTAAGTAATTATTTGGTTCCCTCACTTGTCCATAACTAACTAGGGGCAGAGACCAAGCTATTTTCATCTCTGAATTCTCAATGACTACCACAATTACTTGCAAACAGTAGAAGCTCAATAAAAGTTATGTGAAACAAAGGATGTTTACATTTTTGTCTCCCTGCATTTCAGTTGTTGTTCATGTATGGTTTCTATGCAAATAATAGGCCTCTGGGAATCAGAAGACAAAGGAATAATTGGAAAATCTACAACATTTTTAGTCATACAAATATTTAATTGAGCTCAATTCCACAGATAATCATTTAACATCTACTTTATGCCCACCTTTCAGGTGAGAGTATGAAGACACCTTATAAACTCTAAGACAGTATGTAAATATAAAGGGTTTTATCACAAGGGACTGTATTTGCAATCACACACTGGCTTTCATTAGCTTTTCACAATTGGATAAAAAAAATGACCCTTCCACTTGCTGGCTTAGTTTAAACTCAGTCTCTAGGCCAATATGACTGAATGGGGATGTGTAGCAACAGTCTTCCCAACACAGTTTGGTGGGATAAAACTGAGCATAAGTCTTCTCCCAGACATGGGATCAGTGCCTCCAGTGGTGCACTCTTGGTACTTTTATTGCCCTTTGGTCCCAGTGTACCTTCATCCCCCTGCCCCATACAAAGCACTATGGCATAGTGGTCCCAGAAAGAGGGTTGAGCTTGAATCCAGGGCTCATACTCTTTGACTGTCTAGCCCTGCTATATTGCCAGGCTAATTGCTTCAGTGTCTTCACATTCCAGTTTTCCATAGTGGAAGAATTTCAGGCCAAGCCTTGGCTCTCCTCTACAGTGTGTTCGAGAATGGGCCCATAAGCTTCAAACTGGGGTCAAAATATTTTACTTAGTAAGGTATTGAACATATGACTAAAATTCTGTCCTGCTCATAAGACATGTACAGTCTAATGGAAATTAAAATAGCTTATATAAAGTAATTTCTTTATTCACTAGTTTATAAAAAAACACATACTGAGTACTTGGGAAAGGAATTACTATGCAAACCCACATAGAAGGAAGCATTTGCCATGAGTGTTAGGGAATCATTTTCTTCAGAAGATCAGATCCCTATGTTTGTGAAGGGAAGAGGAGAGGCATGCCTGTCCTAAAATGCCATCACAGAGATCTGGACACAAATACCAAAGCCTTCAGGGTAGAGATCAACTATATTACAGCAAATGGTGAAATTGGTTTGCTTTCAGTGTGACAAAGCTGTCTGAATGACTAGATCATCCAGATCTGTTGTAAACATCCATGATCAACTAAAGGGTCAACAGAGTTTGCATTATTAATCACTACCTGTGAAAGTTTGTATTGCATCTGACTTCGGAGCAAAATTACTAATAGCATGCTTATCTGTAAATGGAAAGACCTATTCATGAGCTCTGTACATTTTTTTCCCAGGTGAAAATAAACGTAAAGATCTGTGTTCTTCCTGATATATCTTATCAGCATGTTGAACATCTTAAAAACATCATTTCTGTACATTACCTCAATTCATTGACAGCTTCACTGAGACAACACTTAATTAAATATCGAATCTTTTTAGTGTGTTTTTAAAATAAGTGAGTCAGATACACTACTTATAGTCAAATGTCTAATGGCAGCAATAAAACAATTGTCCAAGCAACAGACTGTTTTTGAAGGTTTTTGCAAGCATTTGAGTTTCAAAATATGTTAAATATACTTTTTTACACAATATTTCAAGATTTCTCAATTTTCATTATTCATTTTATATTTTAGCTGAAATATCCCCTGGGTGTATAGTGATGATTATAAAGAAATGTAGAGGGGATAGAGAATAGTTTGCTAGAATATTATAACATTTATAGTGCCAGGTAACCAGATAATTTTTCTACAACATTGTATAACTCCACCATACAAGGTTGAAGCAAGAACAGACCTTCAGGCCATCATTTCCAAAGCTGCTTCTCTTTTCATTTTAGTATAAAGTAGGCTTATGTTAGAGCACATTGGGGATTTATTCATAAGGACCTCATTATAATGTAACTTCCCTTCATGGTATAGATTTGGAAAATGGTTAAAGAAATCTGATGAATTTAGAAGGGATGTGTGTGTGTGTGTGTGTGTGTGTGTCTGTGTGCCTGTGTGTGTGTTTGATGGGATGACATTTCTTGAATAATTATACGTATAATGTCAGAACTAACTTATAATGAGCCTTCCATGTGGAGCCACCTGCATATTCATTTTGAATTTTCTAGATATTTAGACCATAGAAACTTAGAGCTGGAAGGAGCCATGGATCAGTGCTCTCTAATCTCTTGGAAGGTTAAGGACCTCCTTGAGCAACAAAGAAAAGCCTTCTCTACATAAAAATGTATATTCTCACAAAATTGCATATACCATGTCCACGGGTTTCTGGAGCCACAATAACTCAGGATGCATTCCTTCTACTATCTCAGATGAAATCTCCTTTGCTAAGTGAGTATACAGAGGTGAGATTAGATCCTGCCACATGTGACCTATTCTAACTCCACTTTATATAAAGAAGTATACATATAAACAGTGAATGGGAGGAGACTTCCAAAATTCACATCAACCCATCCCTTCTTTTTTGAGTTATGATACTACTCTTCCTACTTAACCAACTAATTGCGATATTTTTGTCCTTTTCCTCAGAAGATTATATATGAGTAAAATATTATCATACTTGATTATATAGATTAGGTCATGCTTTACCTGCAAATCATGGAGACACTAATTTTTAATCACAATTGTTGTAGGCATAAATTACAGAAAGATTTTATATATAAAAACAATCCCTAACAAGAGCTTATGTTATTAAAAGACCAAGTTTAGGACTTCACATAGATCCTATTTGCAATGTGTAATTTGTATATATTCCTCACTGCTACATATGTAATCACCAGCTAAGTAAGTTATCAGGCTATGAGATAACTTTCTATCTCAGAACTTCATTCCTGCTATAATTGTATAAAGAAAGATAATTGGAAGTGGTTTCAGTTTTTAAGTATCCAGCGTTTAGTGTGACAATTATAAAATTAGTGTACTTTTTAGATGACATACTTATTAATAGTTACATAATAGTCACAATTATCCAAATTACTTCCCACAAATGCAGCAAAGTGCATGTGTTTTGAAATTCATGGTTTGGCGTATTGATGTTGTGCACAGTTGGCCCTCACATCCTTTTTTAGAAGTTTTATAAAGGCTTTTCCTTGTCATGAAAATCAGCAAAGAATCATTAACACCTGATTGGGGGATACATGATTACAGCACTGAAGAGTTGGCTTCTCCAAATGCATTGTCTTTGAACAGGACCTCCTGGTTTAACAGGATTCTGATCAATCCATAGAGAAAAAAAGGTAGGAAAGAGAACTGAGGATATTTATCTGAAATGGGCCAGTGCTGGGAAGAACATCAGAGGTTGGAAATGTACCCTATGAGAAGCCCTGGGAGCCAGGTGGCAGTTCTGCAAACATGAAAAACTAAGTACATCTGCCTTTCCAATCACTCTTTCACTTGTGTGATGAAACCATAAAATAGAAATGTTATTGATTTTTACGTTTATATTTACATTCTTTCCCTATCATAGGCAGAAAAACCCTTTGATTTTGCTCTAAGAAGGAAATAACTTGCAATAGAGATCTATACAGGCTGCAGTTTCCACCTTCATCATGTATTATAGAGTTCCACTGAAGTGATCATATTACTGGAATATGCTTCAGTTCATCTTCCAGCTTATAAACTTGTTTGCTCTCTTTTGCTACTATATTTTGTACATGATTATGTGCATTTTCCTTAGCTCGGCAAACAAAATCTTTCCTAATCTGACTTCCTCTCCAAATGCCCCCTCGTCTCTTCCCCTACATAGAGTCTGCTATCTAAAATGCCACCTGTCATGCCAGTCTTTTCTTTTTCTTTAAATTTACTGTTCTGTGTGTTAGCATCTCCTTATCTGTCATGCAAAATTTATTCTCCAAGACTCTGCACATTATTCAAGTCTTTCCTACCATGTCCTTTTCACCATGAGAGAGATAATCAACATGCTTTTCTGTGTTCTTCAGCACTTAGAGGGCTTTTCTGGTATGACATGTACCAAGTGGTAGTGAAGTTTCTTTGTTTATGTGTCTTTCTTTCCCCACTTGATCCAAGGTCAGAGAATGTGTTTTGTTTATCTATTCCACCATATTCACAGTAAAAAAAAAAGTTGTTAATCTCCCATTTTCATCTTTCTCACTTCCAGATGGAGCATAAATATTTGGTGACTTTGTGCTGATTAAGGTATCTAAAATTTTTACTTTCAGCTTTGGTGAAAACCATATATTTAGCCATTTATTTCTTCACTATTTAAAAAAGTAATAGAATATAATAGTATAATAATTAATATATATTTAGCCAAACTGGTTTGGTTATTATTTTTTATAACTCCACCTGTTCTGTGATTATTTTATTCCCTTAAGTTGTACATCAAAATAATATGCAGTCTTTTGAAAATAGAGATGCCTCAATTCCATCGCCCAGAGACTAGATTTCAATTGTCCTGGGGGATTGGGGCCCAGACATCAATATTTTTTAAAGCTCCAAAGACTATTGAAATATGCAGCTGGAGCAAAAATGACTGGACTAGAAGCTAGAATTCACAGGTGAAACAATTCCAACACATCTACTTGTTCTTCATTGTAAAATATTACAATCATTATTTCTTGAGAATAGTTACTTGTATTGAGCACTTTTAATACCTTACATGCATTTTATATACTGTCACACTTACTTTGCAAACATTAAACATATTACCATTACATATATTGCTATTAATCAGATGGCATTTGGTAAATGAGCTAGCCATGACAACAGACATTGATAATAGTAATTAGAGTTGGTCTTGAACATGTAGCAATGATTTCTATTGATCCAGCTGGTTTGGTCATGGATACAAAACAATAGGGTCTAACCCAAGGATCCAAATTAGGTTTCACCCCAGTGGCTGCTTGGAGAGCTAGGTTGTGAATGCTCATTAAATTGCAAGAGGGCTCAGCAGGAAAGACTGTTTTAGTACTGTGGTCAATTAGGCATATTGCCACAGTCCTGTGTTGGGGCAGTAAATAGATGCATATGTATGGTTGCTAAAAGTTTTTCTCCAGATATTTGTTTTTTCAGAAGTCTTATTGCCTTCAAGAGAATGAAAACTGGTTCATTCATCAGTGGCTTGCAACAGAGATGACTCAAGGACCTGTACTGAATATCTCTTGCAAATTAATATCATGTAATCCACGATTGCAAGAGATTTGTCTCTTGTTCCCCAGAAAGGCTGATAACTGATAGTGTCATTACATCTGTTGACTCCTCCCACCAAATCTGGTATGGTGGTACTGATGAAGTAGTTGAAACTACCAGAGCCTAGGGATGTCTTGGACAGAGATAATAATTTGCCATCTAATAAAAATATTATAAAATCTCTTTGTCCCTAGCAGAAAGCACATACTTCCCCTTCTTTTGCTGCCTATGAAAAAGGAAAACTGATCTATAAAATGAAATTGGATCTGTGCACCTCTGAGATCCATTTCTGTTTGATTTATGCCCTCTGTACAGACTGGAATATGGTAAGATATAAATTGCTCAGGTATAGTAATAAATTTCCCTTCTCATCATTTCAGACTAGTCCTGCTTCTGGGACAAAACATTCTTTTAAAAGGGCATCTAACTGTGATTCTTCACTGCATATTGGAAACTATAATCTTAGGGTTTGTTAGCATTTTTCCAACCTTTGAAATACCTCTCTGGAGGGTAGCATAAGCAATAACATTTATCTTTTGGTTGCAAAAATTATGATTTTTAAGTTGTAACACTAATTTAGTCATCAGTGTTGGAGCAAATTTGTAACAATGGCACATTAAATTTATACATTATATTTATTATATATATCAATTCAGAAACATTAAAGTGCAGAAAAGATATATACTTAGAATCAAAGAAATATGAAAGAAATCTGGGGAGTTAGGCCCAGAGAGAAAACAAAAACCAAAACTCAAAACAAAACGTAATTATACCAATGTGATTGAGGGGAAGGGATGAAGGGAAAAGGAATCTGGAGACAGATGACGTATATGTCCTTCTTCGGTCTTTCTCCCTTGATCTGTTCCTGCCATTAGTTCTAAAGTTGCATGTTGATGAAGGAAGTCAGAAACACCTGGAAGATTCTTCCTAAAAGAACTTATGGGCATAAGTTCCTGAGTGCCAGAGTCTATTGTTCTAGTGAATGTCAGGATGATTAAATATGGGAATCAAAATGGCATTTTGTTTTGTAGATGGGTCATTACACTGCATTTTTTGCTGTTTTCTTTTTAACTAAATGGGAAAGGCAATCAAGATTAGCCAAGTAGTGATATTAGGAGAATATGATGGATACTCTTTACAGAGTGCAGTAAATTTTCTTTAAAATGGTATTTTGCTTTTACCGTTAGTTCAATTATCTTGGACAGTAAATTAAATAGAAAAAGAACATTTAATATTTTATTTTAGGCAAAATAATGATACATGCATTTTTAGTACAGACTAATGATTCTAACATTTTAAATCCTCCATGCTACAGAAATAAAAAAAATGTAAGACAACTATTCAATATGTCTTATTCTTAACAGAGTTTAAAACATGATTGATATCTACATATTACCATCAACAAAATTCTACTTTAAGAGATTCTAATTTTTCATGTATTTTTATAAGCCAAATGAAGGACGTGCTTACATCCATAATCCAAAGTACAATATCAAAGAGATAACCTGCTAGCTTCAAGACTGGATCTCTATGCTAGTCAAATGTACGAAGTAATAGTTCCACTCTTACTTACACATGCTTCAGAAGATAAAACTTCAGTCTGTAAGTCACATTTTCCCTTATCAGTGGTTAGTTTTAGAAGAACAAATTTTGTTGTTGTTGTTTTATTTTATTTTTCATTTAATACTTCTTGGATTTTATATCCCTATCCCCTGAGGGTGGTATTGAGTCAGGCACCTTTCTCTATATTTACTCATATAGCAAAGCTTAGGCTCTTTTATGTAGAAAAAAAGCCATTGATTATGCCATAGATGGCTGCAACAGAGGCAAGTTTAAAATTAACTTAAATTCAAGACTCCATTCCCATTTGCTGAAGGTTCTTGTCTTAGTCAGTTTTAGCTGCTATAACAAAATACCAAAGACTCGGTAGCTTAAACAATAGATATTTATTTTTCAGAGCTCTGGAGACTGGCAAGTCCAAGATCAAGGTGCTGTCTGATTCAGTTCCTGTGAGGTCTTCTTCCTGTTTCGCAGATGGCAGTCTTCTCACTGTGACCTCATATGGTGGAGAGAGAAAGCTCTGGTGTCTAGGTCTTCTTGTAAGGGCACAAATCTTATCACAAAGGCCCCCCCATCATGACCTCACCTAAAACTGATTTTTCCCCGGTGGATCCATCTCCAGTTACTATCACATTGGGTATTAGGGTTTTAGCATATAAATTTTGGGAGGAAAGAATTCAGTCCATAGCAGCTTCTAAGCAAAATGTCTGCTGGCCAGGAGATCAAACCCAATTTTGTAGCATGTAATATTGTCCCCACCAAGGACTCAAACTAGACTTCTCTACATTCTTGATTTTATTTCATGGATTACACTAAAGTTGTATCCAAAGGATCATTAAAATAGGGATGGGGTAGAAAACAGATACAGAAATCATGACTTCTTTTTCTTTCTTTTAATGAACAGAAAGGAATTTTTAAAAATTGTTGGATAGCTTTTGGTTCACTGCTTTCATGAATAATGATTCCCTTGCTGTCATGGAAAATCAGAGACTAATCTGCAACAGTCACTGGGTATTATCTATTCCTGTGTATTAAATTACTATAAAATTTAGCGGCTTAAAACAATAAGCTATTTCTGCATCTATTGAGAGGATCATATGATCTTTATTTTTGCTTCTCCTTATGTGGTGAATTACGGTTATAGATTTGCATATGTTAAACCATCCCTGGATCTCTGGGATGAAGCCCACTTGGTCGTGATGGATTTTTTTTTTCTTGATAAGCACTTGGATTCGATTTGCTAGGATTTTATTGAGAATTTTTGCATCTATATTCATAAGAGATATTGGTCTGTAGTTTTCTTTTTTTGTTGCATCCTTTCCTGGTTTTGGTATTAAAATTATGTTGGCTTGGTAAAATGTGTTGGGGAGAATTCCATCCTTCTCAATATTGGAGAATAGTTTATGTAGGATGGGCACCAGTTCTTCTTTGTAGGTATGGTAAAATTCAGGTGTGAACCCATCTGGTCCAGGGCTTTTCTTTTTGGGAAGGTTTTTTATTGCTGTTTCGATTTCAGATCTAGATAATGGTCTATTCAGGAATTCTATTTCTTCCTGGTTGAGCCTGGGAAGGCTGTGTGTTTCTAAAAATTTGTCCATTTCCTCCTCATTTTCCAATTTGTGTGCATAAAGATTTTTGTAAAATTCCTAGCTGATGTCATGTATCTCTGTAGCATCGATCGTGATTTCTCCTTTCATGTTCCTGATGGAGGTAATTAGAGATTTTTCTTATCTGCTCTTGGTTAGCCTAGCCAGAGGTGTGTGAATCTTGTTTATGTTTTCAAAGAACCAACAAAAACATACACTGGGGAAAATATTCCTTATTTAATAAATAGTGCTGGGAAAACTGGATAGCCACATGTGGAAGACTGAAAAAGGACCCACGATTTCACCTCTCACAAAAGTCAAATCATGGTGGATAACGTTAAATGGGAAACCTTAAATGGGAAATGATTAGAATTCTAGAAGAAAATGTAGGAAAGACTCTTACAGACATTGGTCTAGGCAAAGAATTCATGAAGAAAACCCCTAAGGCAAGCACAGCAACAACAAAAATAAACGAATGGGACCTGATTAAATTAAAAAGCTTCTGCACAGCCAAAGAAACAGTCACAAAAATAAATAGACAGCCTTAAGAATGGGAAAAAATTTTCGCATACTACACATCAGGTAAAGGACTGAAACAAGAATCTATTTAGAACTCAGGAAAATCAGCAAAAAAAACAACCCTATCAAAAAGTGGGCAAATGACATGAAGAGATTTTTCAAAAGAAGATATAAGAATGGCTAACAAACATATGAAAAAATGCTCAACATCCCTAATCATCAGGGAAATGCAAATCAAAACCACAATGAGATATCACTTAACTCCAGTGAGAATAGCCTTTATCAAAAAGTCCCGAAACAACACATGTTGGTGTCAATTCGGAGAGACAGGAACACTCATACATTGCTGGTGGGACGGCAAACTAGTGCAATCCCTGTGGAAAGCATTATGGAGATACCGTAAACAGATTCAAGTAGACCTACCATTCGATCCAGCAATCCCTTTATTAGGCATCTACTCAGAAGAACAAAAGTCATTCTATAACAAAGACACCTGTACCCGAATGTTTATAGCAGCACAATTCACATTTGCAAAGATGTGGAAACAACCCAAATGCCCATCAAGCCACGAATGGATTAGTAAACTGTGGTATATGTATATCATGGCGTATTACTCAGCTATAAGAAATTATGATGATACGACATCTCTTTGGTTCTCCTGGAGAGAATTGGAACCCATTATATTAAGTGAAGTATCCCAAGAATGAAAAAACAAGCATCACATGTACTCACCAGATAATTGGTTTCCCTGATCATCACCTTAATGCACATCGGGGAAGGATACCAATTGGATATGAGACTGAGACGGGGGGTGGAGGGAGGTGATGGATGTATGCCTACATGATGAGTGCGTTGAGCACCATCTGGGGAATGGTCATGCTTGAAGGTGCTGACTTGGGGAGGTGGGGGGCGGGGGTAGGGGATGGAGGTATGACTACATGGTGAGTGTCAGGCGCACTGTCTGGAGAATGGACACGCTTGAGGCTCTGACTCAGGGGAATGGGTGGGATATGGTCAATGTATATAACCTGAACTTATGTACCCCCATGAGGAGCTGAATTAAAAAAAATAAATAAAAATAAAAGTGTATAGAAAATGTAAAAATATAAAATAAATAAATAAATAAAAGATAAAAAGAAAAAAACAATAAGCTATTATGTCCTCCTTTCTGAGAGTTAGGAATCTGGGAGTGACTTACTTTGGTGCCTATGGCTCAAGGTCTCTCATGAGATTACACTCAAAGTGTATACTGGGTTGCATTCTCATCTCATGTTGTGATGCAGGGGCCTGGGTGGGTGCGGAAGAGGGAAGGATTCACTTCCAAACTCACTCAAGTATTTTTTGACAGGCCTTGATCCCTGACACGTGGGCCTCCTCAAAGGATTACTTTATGGCATGGCATCTGACTTCCCCCCATAGCAAGTGACACAAGACAAAGTAAGAGAGACAGTATCCAAGGTATAAGTTGCAGTCTTTTTATAACCAAATATCAGGAGTGACATATCATCACTTCTACATTCTATTTGTTAGAAGTGAGTCAATAAGTCCAGACCGCACTTGGTAGGAGAAACGGTGTTGGAGGTGATGAATAACACAATGGCATGATACCAGATGTTAGGGATAATTGGAGACTTCCTTAGTGTTAGACTAGCATGCTTTCTTTCTACTAAATTTTGTATTTAATGTGTATGCCTATTTTGAAGATCATATTTTCTGAATTCTTCATTTGGATATTTATTTTCTCTTCCATAGATTATATTCTTCCTCCACAAAGTTTAAGAGCATTAAATCATGACATACACAAAAATCGTTAATAGTGATTATATAATGTATATAAAATCTCAATGAGGAAACAATTAAATTTAGAGTGGATGTAAGGGGAGAATTTCTGGTAATATAAGGACCCCTGAAAATTGATTCCTCTATAAAAGAAATTAGACCACTGGCAAATATGTCAAAATTAACTTTTTAAGATCTCTGAAAATTAACCATAGTCTTGCCATAGTCTAAGGAGTATTTATTTAAGACAAATAGCCAAGTCATGGTAAGAGCACTCTGCCTTATGGAATTTTAATTTGTCCTATCCTCATCATCTTTTCCTTGTCTCCAGCCTTCAAAAATAACTGTCTCACAAGTATAGCAGCTGAAAAATGACAAGTTTACCATCCATTGGAAATAGAGGAATCAGTTTAGAGCTCTACCAAAACCCACATCCACAGGAAACTGTCATAATTTGACCTGTCAGCTCCCTGATAAACTCCATTATTGAGGCTTATCTTTATTTGACCTGATTCAAAGCTTTCTGTGTACAAATAACCCTATTCCAAGGCCCTTTATTGAAAACAACCTATGCCTACATGATGAGTGTGTTGCACACCCTCTGGGGAATGGTCATGCTTGAAGGTGCAGACCCGGGGAGGTGGGGGGAGGAGGGGATGGAGGTATGACTACATGATGAGTGCCAGGCGCACTGTCTGGAGAATGAGAATGGACACGCTTGGGACTCTGACTCGGGGGTATGGGCGGGACATGGACAATGTATATGACCTGAACTTATGTACCCCCATGATGAGCTGAAATTAAAAAAAAAATTGTTTAAAAATCAGCTAAGGTGGGTAACCAGTTGGGAAAAGGAAGAGGCTGAAAAAAAAACATAAAAGGAAAAACTGGAGAATGAAATGTCCATAGCTATAAAAAGCTCTAACATATTCCTGGGAATCTAGAAGACTATGTGAATATGTAGTGATGTAGGCATTCCAAAGGATGTGTGCATTTCAAAGGATAGATGCATGTATGAGAAAGACCTGAAAAGCCTATAATCTCTCACCTCTGGATGACCTTGAGGTTCTGTGCAATCAAAACGTGGAGACTAAGGAAGAGTTAGTTGTCAATTGTCTGGATAAGTGTTGAAGGTGTGCCCTGACATGCAAACAGAGCCCCTCCCCAAAGAATAAAGAAGTTTTTGTCTTCCTACATTCAAGAAAATCTCTGTTCAATCTTTAGCTGACCACTAAGTTAACTGAAAAGAGGCTTCATTGGCCATATATGCCAAAGAACACAGACTTTAAAGAATTAGTTCAGAAAAATTACTAAGTAAGCAAATAGTAATTACAACAAGTAAAGAAAAAAAAACAATAAACTCTGTGAAGAACAAATGAAGAGGAAGGAGGAGGGAGAATCTGATTTCTGGAGTTGCCACATTGTGTTATTTAAAATGCCTAGTTTTAACAAAAATTATGAGTTATGCAAAGAAGGAAGGAAGCATAATACATACACAGGAAAAAAGCAATCAATAGAAATGAATCCTGAGGATGCTCAGATGTTAGATTTCTTAGATAAAGACTTTAAATTACCTGTGGTGGCTAATATTAGGTGTCAGCTTTACTGGATGAAGGTATACCTAGATAGCTGGTAAAACATTGTTTCTGGGTATGTCTGTGAGGGTGTTTCTAGAGGGACAATGGTGTGTGAGGTGTTGGACTGAGTAGAGGAGATTCATTCTCAATGTAGGCAGGCACCATCCAGTCAGCTGGGGGCCCAGATTAAACAAAAAGGGAGAAAAGAGGTTAATATTCTCTCTCTCTCTCTCTCCCTCTCTCTCTCTGTTTCAGCTGGAACACACCCTATCAAAAAAGTGAAAAGCAACCCAGGGAATGTAAATGTTTGCAAATCATATACCTGATAAGAGCTTAATATTCATAATATACAAAGAATTCTTATAAGTCAACAGAAGACAAAAATCCAAATTAAAGATGGACAAAAGACTTGAATATATATTTCTTCAAAAAGGACATGCAAATGGCCAATAAACATATGAGAATATGCTCAACATCACTAATCAGTAGGAAAATGAAAATCAAAACCACAGTGAGATAGTATTTTAGTCCTACTAGGATGGCTAATATTTTTTTAAAAAGAGAGAGAAAATAAGGAGTGTTGATGAGTATGTGGATAAATTGGAACCACCATACACTGCTGGTGAGAATGCAAAATGATACAGCTACTGTGAAAAACATTTGTCAGTTCCTCAAAAAATTAACCATAGAGTCACCATATAGCTCAGTAATTCCATATCTAGGTATACATCCAAGTTAACTAAAGCATATGTCCACAGAGAAAAATATACATGACTATTCATAGAATTATTATTTATAATAGCCAAAAAGTAAAACCCACCAAAATGTTCAACAGACTAATTAACATATTAATATATTATATATTCATACAATGGAACATTATTCAGCCACAAAAATGAGTGAAGTACTGATACATGCTATATGGATGAACTAAAAATCTTATGCTAATTTAAAGAAGCCAGACATGGCTAGGCATTGTGGATCACTCCTGTAATCCCAGGCATTTGGGAGGCCAAGGTGGGAGGATTCCTTGAAACTAGGAATTGGAGACCAGACTGGGCAAAATAGTGAGACCTTGTTTCTAAAAAAAAAAAAAAGAAGAAAAGAAAAAGAAAGAAAGAAAAAAAATTAGCTGGGTGTGGTGGCACACATCTGTAGTCCCAGCTACTTAGGAGACTGAGATAGGAGGACTGCTTTAGCCCAGAAATTCAAGGTTACAATTTGCTCTGATCATGCCACTGCACTCCAGCCAGGGCAACAGAGTGAGACTACTCTGTCTCAAAAAAAAAAAAAAAAAAAAAAAAAGTAAAGAAAGAAAGAAAAGAAAGAAAACAGACATAAAACCAGATACAAAAGACTACATCTTGCACAATTAATTAATATTTAATATCCAGAATAGGTAACTCCATTAAGATAGAAAATAGATTAGTGGTCGCCAGGGGTTGGAAGAGGAAAAACTAGAAATTTCTTCTGGGGAAATGAAAACATTCTGGAATTATATAGTGGTGATGATTGTAAAACTGTGAATATACTGAAACTCACGAAATTGCACAACCTAAAAAGATGGATTTTATGATGTGTGGATATTTTAATAAATAAAATTTTCATTAAATAAAAGTGGACAGAAATTACTGTGAATACAATTTTAAATCTACTACGGAGTTCAAAAGGAATTTATTTCTCAGTGGAACTAAGTATGGGTAGTATAGTTGCTGGTCCTTTCCAGAAACTTATTTATATATAATCATAAAGAGTATTATTAGAGATTCAGAAATGTAGTCTGGTTTAGATTAACTTCTAAAAGATGAATTACTTGGTCTTTTTTTTCTTCTGAAAAACTGATAAGAACCAGCTCTCCATGTTCTTGCTGCTTCTGGTTGGGAGAATGTATATTTCTTTTTCTTTAATATACTCGTACCTAATTAATATGCAGATCTGGAAGAAGCAAAGCTCACATTTCTTGAAATTTTGATTCAGTTTCTGAAAAAAGGTCATTGCTGGTTCTTCTCTGGAATTGTTGCCTCTCATCAAAAACAAAACAAGCAAACACAAACCAACTGGTTCTGCAGTGTTGGCCATCACCATCAGTTGCATGTTTTGCAAACACAACTGAGCCCTTAAGCTCTTTTCTTTGGCAGATTTGCATACTAAAGCTTTATGGTTTCTATTCATTTGCTCAGTGTTCACTGCTTTTGTCCAACACACCTTACTTTAATCCAAGTCTTAATATTAAGTAGAGCTGTAGTTGGCAGGAATGCTGTTTTTTTTTTTTAATGGCATGTAGGTACAGTATAGGAGAATGCAAAAAGGAACCATATTTCTACTCCTTCAGAGGAAGTGTGATCCAACCTGCCAAAATTTCAATTAATTGATATAAACTCAAGAGTTGGTCAGGTGTACTCAGTATAAACCTTCTCTGGCGTTTAGGAAAATTTTCAGCTGAATAGAATTTGACATTTTAATAAAAGGAAGTGTCGCATTATGCTGCAGTCAGCATGCCTGACTAGAAACAGCCAACCATGCCGAGAAGATTATAAAGCTTTTCCTCATGCCCTTTAATTTGAATCCAGTAATCAAAAAATTGATTTAGTTTCAAGCCTAATTTTCAGCTCTAATTTTATTATTTTCCCAAAACAGCTAGATCTTTTTAATCTATTGGATCAGCTGCAGCTGTGTCTCTGCTTGCACTTTGGTATATACCTTACACCTTATTTATCCCTAACCATAACGAGAGAAAGAAAAAAAAAAAAAAAAAAAACGTCTGGAGCCATTGCTCTTCTTTGAATCAAATCACGTCCCTGACTCCAGGAACTGGAATAATCTTTCTCCTTCAGAAAAAAGGAAGTAGGTCAGAGAGAAGATGGCGGAGTGGAGTTGACCTCCTGGATTTGTGCTCCCAGAGAGGAAGGCGTGGATCTCCACCTGCCACAAAGCTAGAGGATTGCTCCTCCACAGGAACGGTGGGGTGAACCCACGGAGAATCACCGTGGGACACAGGGAACAGGAAAAAACAGAGGCGAGTGGGAAATCAGACCGAGATAATTTGGAGAGTGTGGGACAGAAAACAGACAGCGGAGTGCGGGACGGCCGTGCCTGCCTCACCGGCGAGTGGGGCGGGTTCAGCCCCACAGCAAAGCGGCTTGATCTCCCCACTGACTCCCACATCCACTCAGTCAGGGATCTGACTGAAATTGGTGCAGAATCACCGCGGGAGACATGGAGCCCCGAGGACAGCCCAGGAGCTACTGTATACTCCTGAGTGCTCCAGACCCCCAGCTCTGACTCCTATCGGACCCTGAAAATTGCCCCCCAGTACCAGTGATCTGTGGATGGGCAGCAGCAATTGTGCGGGCCAAGGTCTAACTGCTGCAGAGCCATAGGGTGCCAGGCGGCTCCCCAGGAGGCTCCATCCCCTGATCCATAGACCCTCTCCAGGTCCCCTTCCCAGGTGTGAACACTGAGTGCTTCCCCAGATGCAAGAGTGTGGAGCCCGGACCTTGGGAACACTGGAACAGTGTAGACCTTTGCCCGTGGGAGCTGCAACAGCTGGGGCACTGAGTGAGTGAGGGCACTGCCTCCTCCGCCTAGCCAGTGTCTTTCCTGCAGAAAGAGACAGAAACCACACATCCAGAGGAAGAACCAAAAGTCAGGGGGAAAAAAAAAAAGAAAAAGAGAGGGAGAAGAGGCTTTCTGCTTGCAAATAGTGTGAATCCTGCCTACTAACTAAAAGTCCACAACACAGTGATTTAACTTGCCAAACTGGTCTTAGGTCAAGCCAACCCTCTGGGGGTGGACCCATCAGAAGCAGTCCCCCAACTGAGATAGAAAAAAACCGCTAAACAACACACAACAGTCTCCCCCTCTAGATAAAGGAAGCAACATACCTAGACTGTTTCACAGCCTAAGAACAGAGTAGAAGACGTGCTGTTAACTAGACTAAAGCTGTGAGAAAAGATCTAACGATAGAGCCAGATGGGAAGGGCTCAGCAGAAAAATATGGGGAGCACAAAAAACCAAGTGGAAACCTCGCCCCCAAAGAGAAATACCAACTCTCCTCCAATTGGCACAAGCCAGTTTCAGAATACCAACATGTTACCAGAAGAATATCAGTCTTGGGTTATAAATAAGCTGAATGATATACAAGAAAAAATTGATATCCAACGCAAAGAAACCGCAAAAAAATTCCAGGATTTGGAAGAAAAGTTCACTAAAGAAATAGAAATATTGAAGAAAAACCAAACTGAACTCCTAGAAATGAGGGATTTATTCAGGGAGCTACAAAACACAGTGGAAAGTCTGAAGAACAGGGTAGATCAAATAGAAGACAGAATCTCAGAGATCGAAGATAACTCTTTCCAATTAAATAAGACAGTCACAGAGATAGAGCAAAGAAATAGGAAAAAAGATCAGAGTCTTCAAGAAATGTGGGATTATGTGAAGAAACCTAACGTGAGAGTTATAGGCATCCCTGAAGGTGAAGAAGATAATAAGCAAGGGCTGGATAAACTATTTGAAGACATAATAGAAGAAAATTTCTCAGGCCTTCCTAAAACTTTAGATATACAGGTTCAAGAAGCTCAAAGAACCCCTGGTAGATTCATAGCAAATAGGAAAACACCACGCCACGTAGTCGTCAGACTGACCAAAATATCCACTAAAGAGACCCTTCTTCGAGCTGTAAGGAGAAAGAAACAAGTAACATAAAAAGGGAGACCCATTAGAATTACTCCAGATTTCTCAACTGAAACTTTACAAGCAAGAAGAAGTTGGGGCCCCATTCTCACTCTTCTGAAACAGAATAATGCCCAGCCTAGAATCTTGTACCCAGCTAAGCTAAGCTTTCTATATGAAGGGGAAATTAAGATATTCTCAGATAAACAAGGACTGAGGGAATTCACCAAGACAAGACCAGCCCTCCAAGAAGTACTCAAAAGAGAGTTACACACGGATCATCACAGCAAAGACCCACGAATGTAAAACCACCCAAGAGCTAAAGATCAAATTCTAGCTACCACAATGGCTCAAGAGAGAAAACATAGCAATGAAGTTCTACCCAATAAGATAAACAGAAATCTGTCCCAATTATCAGTTCTCTCACTAAATGTCAATGGCCTGAATTCCCCACTCAAGAGACATAGACTGGGCCAATGGATAAAAAAACGCAAACCAAGAATCTGCTGCCTTCAGGAAACTCACTTAACCGGCAAAGATGCATTTAGACTGAAAATAAAAGGATGGAACTTGATATTTCAATCAAATGGTAGCCAAAAGAAAGCTGGTGTGGCAGTTTTAATTTCCAATAACTTAGTCTTTAAACCAACAAAAGTAATACAAGACAAAGACAGTTACTACATACTGGTGAAAGGCACAATTCAACAAGAAGACATAACCATACTTAATATATATGCACCCAATCTAGGCGCACCCAGATTCATAAAGGAAATCCTACTCGATCTAAACCAAATGATAGACAACAACACTTTAATAGTTGGAGACTTTAACACCCCACTGACAGCACAGGACAGATCCTCCAAGCAGAAAATAAGCAAAGACATAGTAGACTTAAACAGAATGCTAGAACAAATGGGCCTGACTGACATCTACAGGACATTCTACCCAAAATCTACTGAATATACATTCTTCTCATCAGCTCACAGGACATTCTCTAAGATTGACCATATCCTAGGTCATAAAGCAAGTCTTAAAAAAATTAAAAAAATAGAAATCATACCCTGCATCTTCTCAGATCACAATGGAATAAAAGTAATAATGAACCCTAACAGGAACTCTCATTCCTACTCAAAGTCATGGAAGCTAAACAACCTTCTTCTGAATAACAATTTTGTAAAGGAAGAAATTAAGTCAGAAATCAAAACATTCTTTGAATTAAATGACAAAAGTGACACAACTTATCAAAATCTATGGGATGCAGCTAAAGCAGTCCTGAGAGGAAAATTCATTTCCATAAATGCTTATTTCAAAAAGACAGACAACTTACAAATAGACAACTTAATGAATAGACTCAAAGAGCTGGAGAAAGAAGAACAGACTGACCCCAAACCCAGCAGAAGGCGAGAAATTATTAAGATCAAATCAGAATTAAATGAAAAAGACAACAAAAATACTATAAGGGAAATTAATAAAACAAAAAGTTGGTTCTTTGAAAAGATAAATAAAATAGACACACCACTGGCTAGACTAACCAACAGCAGAAAAGAAAAATCTTTAATAACTTCCATCAGGAACATGAAAGGAGAAATCACAACCGAAGCCACAGAGATCCATGACATTATCTATGAATATTACAAAAATCTTTATGCACACAAATTAGAAAATGAGGAGGAAATGGACAAATTTTTAGAAACACACAGTATTCCCAAGCTCAATCAGGAAGAAATAGAATTCCTGAATAGACCAATATCAAGAACTGAAATTGGAACAGCAATAAAAAACCTTCCCAAAAAGAAAAGTCCTGCTCCAGATGGGTTCACACCTGAATTTTACCATACATACAAAGATGAACTGGTGCCCATCCTACATAAACTATTCTTCAATATTGAGAAGGATGGAATTCTCCCCAACACATTCTACCAAGCCAATATAACATTGATACCAAAACCAGGAAAGGAGGCAACAAAAAAAGAACACTACAGACCAATTTCTCTCATGAACGTAGATACAAAAATTCTCAATAAAATCCTAGCAAATCGTATCCAAGTGCTGATTAAAAAAATAATTCATCACGACCAAGTAGGCCTCATCCCAGAGATGCAGGGGTGGTTCAACATACGAAAATCTATAAATGTAATTAACCACGTAAATAGAAGCAAAAATAAAGACCATATGATCCTCTCAATAGATGCAGAAAAAGCATTTGACAAAATTCAACACCCTTTTATGATAAGAACACTTAACAACATAGGCATAAATGGGACCTACCTAAAAATAATACAAGCCATATATGACAAACCCACAGCCAACATCGTACTGAATGGGGAAAAATTGAAAGCATTCCCACTCACAACTGGAAACAGACAAGGCTGCCCACTGTCCCCATTACTTTTCAACATATTACTGGAAGTCCTTGCGAGAGCTATCAGACAAGAGAGCAGAATCAAAGGTGTCCAAATAGGGACAGAAGAGATCAAACACTCACTCTTCGCTGATGACATGATGTTGTATCTAGAAAACCCCAAGGACTCAACCAAGAGACTCCTGGAAATAATTAACGAATTCAGTAATGTCTCAGGTTACAAAGTCAATACACACAAATCAGAGGCATTCATATATGCCAATACCATTCAATCGGAGAACCAAATTAAGGACTCAATACCTTTCAAAATAGCAACAAAGAAAATAAAATATCTAGGAATATATTTAACTAAAGAGGTAAAGGACCTCTATAAAGAGAACTATGGAACACTAAGGAACAAAATTGCAGAACATGTAAATAAGTGGAAATCCATACCATGCTCATGGATTGGAAGAAGTAACATCGTTAAAATGTCTATACTACCAAAAGTAATCTATAGATTCAATGCAATTCCTATTAAATTACCAACATCATTTTTCACAGATTTAGAAAAAATAATTATACACTTTGTGTGGAATCAGAGAAGACCCCGTACAGCAAAAGCAATCTTAAGCAATAAAAACAAAATGGGAGGTATAGATTTGCCAGACTTCAAACTATACTACAAAGCTGTGGTTCTTAAAACTGCTTGGTATTGGCACAAGGCCAGGGACACAGACCAGTGGAATAGAACAGAAAACCCAAATATAAAACCATCCTCATATAACCATCTAATCTTTGACAAAATAGACAAAAACATACTTTGGGGACAAGAGTCCTTATTCAATAAATGGTGCTGGGAAAACTGGATAGCCACATGTAGAAGACTGAAACAGGACCCACAGCTTTCACCTCTCACAAAAATCAAATCACGGTGGATAACAGATTTAAACCTTAAATGGGAAACGATTAGAATTCTAGAAGAAAATATAGGAAAGACTCTTACAGACATTGGTCTAGGCAAAGAATTTATGAAGAAAACCCCTAAGGCAATCGAAGCAACAACAAAAATAAACGACTGGGACCTGATTAAATTAAAAAGCTTCTGCACAGCCAAAGAAACAGTCACGAAAATAAACAGACAGCCTACAGAATGGGAAAAAATTTTCGCGTACTACACATCAGATAAAAGACTGATAACAAGAATCTATTTAGAACTCAGGAAAATCAGCAAGAAAAAATCAAACAATCCTATCAAAAAATGGGCAAAGGACATGAATAGAAATTTTTCAAAAGAAGACATAAGAATGGCCAAAAAACGTATCAAAAAATGCTCAACATACCTAATCATCAGGGAAATGCAAATCAAAACCACAATGTGATAGCACTTAACTCCGGTGAGAATGGCCTTTATCAAAAAATCCCGAAACAACACATATTGGCATGGATGCGGAGAGACAGGAACACTCATACACTGCTGGTGGGAATGCAAACTAGTGCAACCCCTATGGAAAGCAATATGGAGATACCTTAAACAGAATCAAGTAGACCTACCATTTGATCCAGCAATCCCATTATTGGGCATATACCCAGAAGAGCAAAAGTCATTCTTTAACAAAGACACCTGTACCCAAATGTTTATAGCAGCACAATTCACAATTGCAAAGATGTGGAAACAACCCAAGTGTCCATCAATCCACGAATGGATTAGTAAACTGTGGTATATGTATACCATGGAGTACTACTCAGCTATAAGAAATAACGATGATAGGACATCTCTTTCGTTCTCCTGGAGAGAGCTGGAACCCATTATACTAAGTGAAGTATCCAAAGAATGGAGAAACAAGCATCACATGTACTCACCAGAAAACTGGTTTCCCTGATCATCACCTAAATGTACATCAGGGAAGGATACCATTTGGATATCAGACTGGGATGGGGGGTGGGGGGAGGGGATGGGTGTATGCCTACATGACTAGTGCGTGGCACACCCTCTGGGGAATGGTCATGCTTGAAGGTGCAGACCCGGGGAGGTGGGGGGGAGGGGATGGAGGTATGACTACATGATGAGTGCCAGGCGCACTGTCTGGAGAATGAGAACGGAAGCGCTTGGGACTCTGACTCGGGGGGATGGGCGGGACATGGACAATGTATATGACCTAAAGTTATGTACCCCCATGATGAGCTGAAATAAAAAAAAAAGAAAAATAAAAAAAAGAAAAAAGAAAAAAGGAAGTAGAGTATAAGGTTTAAAGAAATTTCAATAAATAAGAAAATTTTCTTCATGAGTTTAGGGGAAAAAAATATCTAGGACTGTTCACCTAATATACACCAGATACCAAACACAAAACAAGATAAAGAATAAAGATAAAAAGGGTCATTGATCTGGAGTAAACATCACTTTTAAAAACAAAGCTCTTAACCTTTCTTCTCAACAAATACAGAGGTACTTTTATTTGCTTTACACATTACAGAACAACAGAAAACCCCGTTGTTCCACTGCTGACATGAACTGCTAAACTAACAACCACTTATTGTAAAGCCAAGCTACTCAATTTTTCTCATATGGTGTAGAAGGCTATTTTAAAATAAAGTAGATGTTGGGAAATAATTTTTACTGTGCTTGTAGGTCCCAGTCTTTTATTAGATACTTCTTTATTCCTCTTGAGCTCTGGGATCAGGAAGTGCAGATGAAAGTTGCCCTGGCTCTACAAAATAAAAGGCATATATCTCTCTATAGAAAGCAAGGAGGGACTTGAGGATAGGGGGAAAACATCACGAGTTCCTGAATTTGGGGGATCTGTTTTATGGGGCCCTAGAGATGAGAAAGCTGCCAGCTGACCTCATCTCCCCACATCTTTTTTTCTCTCATGCCTCCTGCCTCACTGCTCACTCATCTCTCTGTTTCTCCTACTATATTTGGTGTTTCTACATTCCCAGTGTGTTTTAAGATACATATACACGCTACATTAAAGTATTTGGAATTCGAAAAAAGAAAAAAAATAAAGTATACCTTAGCATTTTATCACAATCTGTTACCACTTTTTGTATTCCTCTACCTCTGCAGCCTTTTGTCTTATACAAAGTATATTATTATAAATACATGCTTTCCCATCCTGTTTTTTTCTACTTAACATTTCTGGACAAACATAACCACTCCCTCCCCCAAGATGCCTCAACTATTCAAAAGTTCTAAACATTTTCTCTTGTTCATATAACCCTACACCATCAATTTAATGGGAAGAAAACTTTGTGGCATGTTTGGCCAAGGTTTTATATCTCATTTTTTGCTTAGTTCTGAATAAACATTCTGTATGTTTCATACGGTGTCCAGTTTCTACACTTTTCTATAAGTATTAAGTATTTAATATAGAATGAAGGTACTTATCCTACTTTTTAAGAACATTCTGAGAGTTCAGAAAATAAACTAAAAAAAGATCAATCCAATTTATTTCTGTGCCTCTGTCTCCATTTCTGTCTGTCTCTCTCTCAAACACACACACATACATGCAGGCACACACTAAAAACAAACAAAACCCCTGAGAAAGAGAAAAGACCCTTTACCTGTCCAACATGGTAAGCTGAGGGGTATTGTGTGTGTGTGTGTGTGTGTGTGTGTGTGTGTGTGTATACCACTCTTGTGTCCCTGACCATTTTCTGCCTTGCATTAACAGAATAGCCTCAGCATTTGCAGAGTGAGGTTTTAGTTCTCAGCTGTGGAGGCTGCAAAGGCAAATTCCTTATCTCTACCTACAGCATGAAGAAAGGGTGTCAAGTTGTATCTTCAGAATCTAGGCCCTTATTACATGTCACAGGGCATCATTTGTACAGCCAAATGTCAGCCATAAAGACTGAGCACAGTATTTTTCTGTGATCTCACCTAAATTTTGCTCTCAAGTCCCACCAAAACACATATTGCAAAGAGCGTGATCTGTTAAATGCCTCCCAAAATACCATTTGGAATGTAAGTTTTTTCATTGACATTCTGTTGTTCTCCCAGTCCCATCCCCCACACCATGGATTTCTTCACCTTATTCAGTCTCATTGCTTCAGGCCTAAAATAGCCCCCTTTGCTTTGAGGGTCAGGAGACAGTGATAAAATTCCTGTGTGTTTCCGCTGAAGGAACTTCCTGTTTCCCAGGCATAAGTTGTTCTGGATGAGGCTCCTGCACCCAAACAGAAAAGGAAGGTGAATTCTCTGGGAAAGTCTCTCCTGGCATACTAACCCTCTCTCTTGAGCACAGCCAAGCACTGAGCACCTGCTTTCAATAGCAAGTAGCCTAGAGAGCTGCCCAAGCCTCTTCCCAGGTGGGATGGACAGAAATCCCGACTTCTGTGGAAAGAGCCCATAAACTAGATTACAAACCAATGTAGCATACTACAGTGCCTTGCAACTGCAGGCTTAAACCAAATCACCAGAAGGAGAATGAAGGGCTATCACATTTCATCATTAGAAAACAAATAGACTTAGCTAGGCATTAGGTATTTAGTGTTATCCCAGGAAAAAGGAAATGAAGGGATTTTTCTACAGCAGACTCAGCAGCTGTGCTGTATCCAGTTATTTTTCCAGGGAGCCTCAAAGGTTCTTCTACCTAACTCCACTCACCATGGCATCCCTTACTGTTGCTACCTTTGCTGCCCTGCATGACTTGGGAGACTCTTCAGTAGATTTATCTTTTTCAGTGAAGTGTGAAGGGAGGGCTGGTGTGAGAAGCATTGTTATATTTTCAAAAGCTCTTACCAAAACTGAGTATGTTTTATTAGCACAGTTGATTATGATGATTAAATATTCCTACTTTGGAAGGCAAAGAGAATCAGAGGGGAAATACTATTTCATTAGAGGCTGTTTTTGGGAAAGGAAAAAAAAACATGTTGTAAGCAAGTCTGGGTAGTAAACACACCATGGGGTAACACAAGGTTGCAAAGTCTTAGCCCCAGTTGGTAGAACACCTGGAGCCTACACATGCAGAAAGATGAGGGAGTGTAATTGAACTTCCTAATGACATATAGGATTATGTCAGCATGACAGAAAAATGACTCAGGCACTGAATTATAGTGTGTAAGGCTGGTGGCAGGCACCCCTCACTTCCCTAATGAAAAAAAGAAGAAGCCCCTCCTATTCCTCAATACCCGCCCTAAAACTGAAACAAAGAAATTCTTCACTCTTTTCGCAGAAACCTTCCCTCCAGAGGAACTCCCATCCCCCAGCCCTAAAAACATATATAAGCCCACTCAGACTTCTTTGCAGGGTGACTTCTCTGGTACCACTCCGTGGGTCCCATGAAGCTCGCCTGGGGTTCCTCTCTTGGGACTCGTTACCCTCACCCAGGAGTGCTCCAATAAAGCCTCTTTACTTATCCCTTTCAACTCTGCTCGTCTCTCCTTCTCTGGCACCTGCCACTCCAAAAAACCTTACATTTGGTGCCAAAACCCAGTAGAGTGCTTTGACTTTTGGCTGCGCCACTCCTCCCGTGGACTCCGGTCTTTAACCTTACATAGTGGCCAATATGTTGTGTGGTACCAGATGTCTTTCATAGATGGTAACAAAGAAAAGAGTATATACAACTTCAGTTCAAAGGGGAAACCAGAGGTAATCTCTAAGTCTGTGAGATAGAATTTAAATTTGTGGGCATTTGAGTGTTCATTCATTATATACATTTACTGAGTGATGGCAGGATAGAGGGAGATGTAAGTGGTAAAGATGTAGCTCTTAAGGAACTAGCTAAGACAAGCTAGCTAAGGCAAGCTGAGGGGTGTGTGTGTGTGTGTGTGTGTGTGTGTGTGTGTGTGTGTGTATACCACTCCTGTGACCCTGAACATTTTCTGCCTTGCATTAAAATAACAGACTCAGCATTTGCAGAGTGAGATTTTAGTACTCAGCTGTGGAGGGTGCAAAGGCAAATTCCTTCTCTCTAGCTACTGCTTGATATCTGTGTGACCATAGATGAAGGTGGTACAAGGGGATGGATGATTTGAATGTTAATTACATTATGGTAAATAATAATGTTTACTCAAACTGCAGAGGTATTTCATGAGAAACTACACTCAAATGTTTATAGCAGCACAATTCACAATTGCAAAGATGTGGAAACAACCCAAGTACGTGTCAATTCATAAGTGGATTAATAAAATGTGGTATACATATACCATGGAGTTCTACTCAGCCACAAAAAAAAAACTGTGGTGCTATAGCACCTCTTGTATTACCCTGCATAGAGCTGGAGCCAATTCTACTAAGTGAAGTATCACAAGAATGGACAAGGAAGCACCACAGGCACTCACCATAAAATTGGTGTTAACTGATCAACACTTATGTGCACATATAGTAGTTACATTCATCAGGTGTCAGGCAGGTGGGAGGGGGGAGGAGGGGATGTGTATATTCACACCTCTTGGGTGTGGTGCGCACCGTCTGGGGAATGGACATACTTGAAGTTCTGACTTGGGCGGGGCAAAGGCAATATATGTAACCTAAATATTTGTACCCCCATAATATGCTGAAATAAAAAAAGAAAAAAGAAACAGGTACTACTTTTAAAAAAAGATTGGCCACATTAAAAACAATCTAAATGATTTAGTCTCAAATAAATTATTTTGTTGTTTTTTTGAATTATTTTAGGAACACAGTTATATGGCAAAGATTTCCTTATAAGTTTAAAAAAGACCTGTGCATCAATTGCCAGCAATCCAGCTTATCCTACCATGTTTTCGTTACTGTTCACATCTTTGGAAGAGGAGATTTGATATACTGTTCGGTCTTAATTATCTCATGATTGTTGATCTGTGAGGCCAGATGCATACAGCTCCAGAATTCTGACATGAGTATTGCTTTCCAGGCCAGCAGAGGGTAGAAGTGCTGCAGAAGTGCTGTTTGCAGTATCCTAAAGGAGAGAGACTGGTTGGTTTGCTATTGGACATTCCCTAGGTAAAGAAAACTTGATTTGCAATGCTCATTATAAATGTGTTAGAGTACCTAGTGTGAGTTGAATCATTAAAGAGGATAGCCATAACTTGTTGATTTTGAGGTTGGCATGTCTGTACTACTGACTTCTGATTTTCAGACCAGGTTTCATTTTTTTTTAATGAAACACATCATTTTTATTCAGAATTTGATTTCCATTGCAAGCTTCAACAAATTCCATACCATTGGCCTTTTTTTTCAGCATATTATGGGGGTACGAATGTTTAGATTACATATATTGTCTTTGCCCCACCCAAATCAGAGCTACAAGCATGCCCATCCCCCAGACAGTGCGCACCACACCCAAGAGGTGTGAATATACCCATCTCCTCCTCCCCCGACACCTGTCCGACACCCGATTAATATTACTACTATATGTGCACTTAAGAGTTGATTAGTTAATACCAATTTAATGGTGAGTACATGTGGTGCTTGTTTTTCCATTCTTGTGATACCTCACTTAGAAAAATTGGCTCCAGCTCCATCCAGCATAATACAAGAGATGTTAGGTCACCATTGTTTTTTATGGCTGAGTAGTACTCCGTGGTATACCTATACCACATTTTATTAATCCACTTATGTATTTATGGGTACTTGGGTTGTTTCCACATATTTGAAAGTTTCATAAGACACACAGAAACTTAGAAGAATTGCCCTCAGACTTTACTTATATTAGGCAAGAGATTCCAACAATGTAGTGTAGTTTAAATCTCTTAGAATTGCACAGAAGAGAAAATATACATAATGAACAAACTTAGAGAAATTTCATTCCTGCAAATACAAAAGGAAAGATAAATTAAAGCAACCACAGAGGATCATTTACCCTATCAAATTAGTGATAACAAATAAAAAGAAAGGTAAGATCTACCAACAGTGAAGTTCCATTGAAAGTGGTACACCAATACACTGCTAGAGGAAGAAATTGGCTCTATTTATAAGGAAAGAAGTATGAAAATATGTCTCAGAATCTTATGGATATGAATAGTCATCAAATTAAGTATTTTCTTTCTGTCAGGTATATTAAAGATGACCATCATATGATAGATAAATTTTTCCATTGTGGCATCAACTTCAAAAAATTATGAGTCCCTCCTAAGCAATCCTCAAGCCTGCCAGTTGCTATTATGGAAGTATTTTCTGTGTATTTTTCAGACCTCAGTTCCTAGAAGATATGCTGCATGATTTTATATACCTGAAAAATAGCTAGCACATGATTTTAGGTACTAAAACCTCCATGCATGTTTTAACAATTAAATTTATGCTTTCAATTCTTATCATTTTGAGGGGTAAAAAAGTCTCTCTCTCTCTCTCTCTCTCTCTCTCTCTCTCTCTCTCTCTCTCTCTCTCTCTCTCTCTGTGTGTGTGTGTGTGTGTGTGCGTGTGTGTATGCACATGCTTCAGTCTTTTGTCAACAGTTCCTGTAAAATAATAAATTTTTGTTCATTCATTCATTCAAAAATATGTAAGAAATGACAGAAACTGTTCTAAGCACTGGGATACAGCAGGAAGGCTTCAATTCTAGGACAGGAAATGGACAATAAACACGAAAAGTGGTTATGTAATATATTTTAAGGTAATAAGTGATGCAAACAAACCATAGGGCAGAATAATAAAGGTTAGAGTTCCTTGGTGGTAGTTTGCAATGTTAAATAGGATGATCAGGTCACAGACTACTGAAAAGGTAACATTTGAATAAAGACTTAAATGCTATGAGGGAGTGAACGATGTGGGTAACTAGGAAAACCATGTTCCAGGTAGAGGGAGAAAGGACAAAAGCTCTGAGGCAGAAGTGTGCTGCAGAGGTTTGAATAACTGCAAGGAGGTCAGTGTGGGTAGTGCAGCAAGGGAAGAACAAATTTAGGTAGTAAGAAATGAGGTGAAAGAGGCAATAGAAGGGACAGATGAATACGATATTCATTCCTTGCCATTGGACATACCATGGGAGAAATGGGAGGCCATTGGGCAGGTTTAAACAAATGAATTACATGATCTGACTTATATTTGAACAGACATATTCTGACTTCTCTGCTGAGAAGGGCAAGGGTGGGGGATAGGAAATTGGTGGGAGGCAATTGCAATCATATATGTGACAGGTGCTCTGGCTTAGACAAAAATGGTGGAAGTGAAGGTAAAGAGAAGAAGCCACTGGATATGTTTGTTGGAAGACTGAGTAAAGGAATAATATAATGATGTGGAATAACAGTAAATAACTAAATAAGTTGTGAATCAGCAATAAATTTATAACATGAGATGAATACTAAATATCTAAGTCAAAGTGTACAATATTCTCAAGTTGTAAATTGTATTAATATCATCATAGCATAATTTTTCATGGCAATTTTCTACCCAAAGACTATTTATTTTATTTTATTTTATTTTATTTTATTTTATTTTATTTTATTTTATTTTATTTTATTTTATTTTATTTTATTTTATTTTATTTTATTTTATTTCAGCTTATTATGGAGGTACAAAAGCTCAGGTTATATATATTGCTCATATCCCGCCCATCCCCCTGAGTCAGAACCTCAAGCGTGTCCATTCCCCAGACATTGTGCCTGGCACTCACCATGTAGCCATACCTCCATCCCCTCCCCCCACCCCCAACCTCCCACCTCCCTGAGACAGCACCTTCAAACATGGCCATTCCCCAGACAGTGCGCAACACACTCATCATGTAGGCATACACCCATCCACTCCCCCCAACCCCCGTCTCAGTCTGATATCCAGTTGGTATCATTCCCCAATGTGCATTTAGGTGATGATCAGGGAAACCAGTTTTCTGGTGAGTACATGTGATGCTTGTTTTTCCATTCTTTCGATACTTCACTTAATATAATGGGTTCCAACTCTCTCCAGGAGAACCAAAGAGATGTCCTATCACTGTCATTTGTTATAGCTGAGTAATAATCCATGGTATACATATACCACAGTTTACTAATCCATTTGAGAATTGATGGGCATTTGGGTTGTTTCCACATCTTTGCAATTGTGAATTGTGCTGCTATAAACATTCGGGTGCAGGTGTCTTTTTTATAGAATGACTTTTGTTCTTCTGGGGAGATGCCCATTAATGGGATTGCTGGATCGAATGGTAGGTCTACTTGAATCTGTTTAAGGTATCTCCATACTGTTTTCCATAGGGGTTGCACTAGTTTAGAGTCCCACCAGCAGTGTATGAGTGGTCCTGTCTCTCCACATCCACGCCAACATGTATTGTTTTGGGAATTTTTGGTAAAGGCCATTCTCACTGAGTTTAAGTGGTATCTTATTGTGGTTTTGATTTGCATTTCCCTGAATGATTAGAGATGTTGAACATTTTTTCATATGTTTGTTAGCCATTTTTATATCTTCTTTTGAAAAATTTCTATTCATGTCCTTTGCCCACTTTTTGATAGGGTTGTTCGATTTTTTGTTACGGATTTTCCTGAGTTCTAAATAGATTCTTGTTATCAGTCCTTTATATGATGTGTAGTATGTGAAAATTTTTTCCCATTCTGTAGGTTGTCTGTTTACTCTCATGACAGTTTCTTTGGCTGTGCAGAAGCTTTTTAATTTGATCAGGTCCCATTTATTCATTTTTGTTGTTGCTGTGATTGCCTTAGGGGTCTTCTTCATAAATTCTTTGCCTAGACCAATGTCTGTAAGAGTCTTTCCTACATTTTCCTCTAGCATTCTAACAGTTTCCCACCTAATGTTTAAGTCTGTTATCCACCGTGATTTGATTTGTGAGAGGTGAAAGCTGTGGCTCCTGTTTTAGTCTTCTACATGTGGCTATCCAGTTTTCACAGCACCATTTGTTAAATAAAGAATCTTTTCACCAGAGTATGTTTTTGTCTACTATGTCAAAGATTAGATGGCTATATGAGGATGGTTTTATATTTCGATTTTCTATTCTGTTCCACTGGTCTGTGTCTCTGCACTTGTGCCAAGACCAAGCAATTTAATAATCACAGCTTTGTAGTATAGTTTGAAGTCTGTCAAATTAATACCTCCCATTTTGTTTTTTGTGGCTTAAAATTGCTTTTGCTAAATGGAGTCAGCTCTGGTTCCATACAAAGCATAAAATTATTCTTTCTATATCTGTGAAAAATGATGTTGATACTTTAATAGGGATTGGATTGAATGTGTAGATAACATTGGGCAGTATAGACATTTTAACAGTGTTGATTCTTCTGATCCACGAGCATGGTATGGTTTTCCACCTATTTACATGTTCTGCAATTTCCTTCCTCAGTATTTCATAGTTCTCCCTATAGAGGTCCTTTACCTCCTTAGTTAAATATATTCCTAGGTATTTTATTTTCTTTGTTGCTATTTTGAAGGGTATTGATTCCTTAATTTGGTTCTCCATTTGACTGGTATTGGCATATATGAATGCCTCTGATTTGTGTGTATTGATTTTGTATCCCGAGACTTTACTGAATTCATTGATAAATTCCAGGAGTCTCTTGGTTGAATCCTTGGGGTTTTCCAGGTACAACATCATATCATCAGCAAAGAGTGAAAGTTTGATCTCTTCTGTCCCTATTTGGACTCCCTTGATTCTGTTCTCTTGCCTGATAGCTCTCGCAAGGACTTCCTTCTTCTCGCAAGGACTTTCTTGTAGACTCTGGTCTTTTTTCTTATTTCTTTGCTCCATCTCTGTGACTGACTTATTTAATTGGAAAGTGTTATCTTCCATCTCTGAGATTCTTTCTTCTGTTTGATCTACCCTGCTGTTGAGACTTTCCACTGTGTTTTGTAGCTCCCTGAATAAATTCTTCTTTTCCAGGTTTTCAGTTTGATTTTTCCTCAATATTTAGATTTCTTTAGTGAATTTTTCTTCCAAGTCCTGGATCTTTTTTATTGTTTCTTTGTGTTGGTTATCCATTTTTTCTTGCATAATATTCAGCTTATTTATGATCCATGTTTGAAATTCTTTCTGTGACATATTGCTATTTCGAGTCTGGTTTGTGTCAATTAGTGGAGAACTAGTAATCCTCTTTGAAGGCAAAGTTTCAGCTTGATTCTTTATACTCCCAGAGTTCTTTCACCATGTCCTTTTCTTCTGGATCAATCCTTAGGTCCCTTCTTTCAGCTTTAGGCTGCACAGGGGCACGCCGTGCATGCTGATCTTGGGCTGTGCAGCATCCCAGGTAAGCTGCCGCCTCTGTCACTAGGGGGAGCCCTTCATGTGTTGTTCAGGTTTTTGCTACCTCAGCTGGGGTGCTGCTCCTGTTGGGTCCAGCCCCAGAGAATTAATTTGGCCCAAAACCGGTTTGAGAGTCCCATCACTGGGCTGATTTAATTGCAGACGGAAAGCGACTTTTTCCTTGCTTCTTCCTCTCCCGAGGTGGTTTCTGCCTCTCTCTGCGTGAAAGACAGTGGGTAGGGGGAGGGGGCGGTGCCTTCATTCACCCAGCTCCCCGGCTGCTGCAGCTCCTGGGGGCGATGATCCACCCCACCCCAATGTCCGCAAGGTCCACACTTGGCTCCCTCTCGACTGGGGAAGCACTCAGTGTTCACACAAAGGCAGAGCTCCTTGTGGGGGTCCACGGAGTAGGGGATTGAGCCGCTGGGTTTCCAATCGCTCCGCAGCGGCTAGGCTGTGGACTCCGACAATGGCAGCTGCCTGTCCGCCGGTCACTGGCACTGGGGGCAAATGTTCAGGGTCCAGCAGGGGCCGGAGGAGCCAGGGATTGAGGGAGCCTAGCCACCCATGTAAAGGAGACAGTTCGGTGTTCCCCAGGTGTCTTTAGCTGCAGCCTAGCGCAAACCCTCTCCCACCAGTTGCAGTCCGCCCACAGAGCTCTAGGGTTCAAAATGCCTCCCGCTATTGTCTCCTCTCCACAGAGCCCCATGTCTCCCACAGTGATTCTGCACTGGCTTCAGGCAGATCCTTAATTGAGTGGGTGTGGAGGTCAGTGGAAAAACAGGCCGCTTTCTTGTGGGGCTGAACCCCCCTCACTTGCTGATGAGGTGGGTACAGCCATCCCACGCTCCCCTCTCTATTGTCTGTCCCGCACTCTCCAGATTTTCATGATCTGATTTCCTGTTCACCTCAGTCTTTTCTTGCTCTCTGTGTCCCACGCTGATCTCTTTTGATTCGCTGTTCCTGTGGGGGAGTTATCTTCTAGTGTTAGTGGCAGACTGAGATCAATGCCTTCCTTTCCAGGAGCACGAATCCAGGGTTCACCACCACTCCACCGTCTTTCTCTTACCCAAAGACTTTTGACACTGCACAAAATCATTTCATATTCAGAAAAAAGGGGAGAACGACCTAGCTTAGCTGAAATGTGAACATGAAGAGGCCGTAGAGATTCACTTATTGTCTGGGATCGTATACACTAAAAAGGTCCTATGCTTTTAAACACTTAGTAAAGTAGCAGGTTGCTCAGAGTTGCTCATAAATAGCTAAACATTGGAAGTTAAATCCTTAAGTGACAAGTGTCTATGTGACCCAAGATTTTGAAAGAATTTTTGTCTTGACATTTATAATTTTCTTGATCCTTTGTAAAACGATATCCACTTTGGAGTTTCATGGATGAATAGACTTTTGGAATATGCAGAGGGTTCAGAAGACTGTTACCAAAATGACTTAATCATTGCAAAATAAGGGTTATAAGGATAGGCTAATGGAACTGGGATTGTTCAGCTTGGAAAATAGAAGCCTAAGAGGGGATTTAATGACGGTTTGTAAGTGTATAAAGAGCTATTACACAAGAGAATGTTCACCAGCTCGTCTCAATCTTCTCTTACGCCAAAACAAGGACAATAGAGTGTAAATTGCATCATAAGGAATTTAGGCAAAATACTAGGAAGAATTTTCTAATAAGGAATGTTCTTAAACATTGAGATATGTTGTCAGTCCAGATTTCATCTGACAATGTGTCTGGAATTCCAAACATTTGATCCACTAATGTCAATTCAATATATATTTCCTGAGAGCAAGATACTGTGGTCTAAGATATTTTCCATGGGAGGGCATTGATGCAATTCACCTATTGGCTTAAAATAAAAAGGGGTATAATTTGGCTTATAAAACTAGTGGATTAGAAATTTAGAAACTAGAAAACAGAAACCGAAGATGGTATGAAACAAGACCAGTTAACTTTGATATGAGGTTGCTGTTGTGATATGGTGGAGGGAAAAGAAAGATGTAGAGTGGAGAATCTAAAGGAAGGAGTAAAGGTGAGCTTTGAGAAATAGCTGGATGAAATTGAAACATGAATACTTATTTTTCTCAAGGACAAAGGCAGTTTCACAGGTCTGCCTGTGTCACAGGTGTCACAGGTCTCTTTGCTCCCTTGATTCAAGGAAGTAGGGTGGGACTGTGGCAGGGAAGCTTGTACTGAACCAGTGAGCCCCATGGATGGAGGAGAATGCAAAACAACCAAAAGAGATAGGCATGCAAGACACCTTTCTACCTAGACCAATTTAATTTCTGATGATGATCTTTATTTCTCTCATTACAAGTTTCTTTCTCTTGGGGTGGAATGGAGTTTGGCCTAATTGTTTTCTTAGACACATTTTTTTTACTGCATTTGGATCGAGAAAAGGAGTCAGCTGAAAATTAGAGGTGCAGAGTTTTCCATTTGAAGTCAAAGACTGAAGACAAAACCTGATATTGATACCAACTCAACCCATTTTTTATAGTTTTAACTCATTTGTTTAATCTGTATTATGCTGCTGTAGGAGGAATATGTGTTCTGAGTTTATATCTAGTCTTTTTATAATAACAGCTGTGAGACTTTCAATAAGTTTCTTAATCACTCTGAGCTTTAAATTTTCTCATGTTTAAAGTGGACACGGTAATTATCTCAATGAGTTTCTGTGAGAATTAAAATGCTTAACAAAGTACTTAACACCTAATAGGTACTCATCATATGCTAGTTTCTTAACACCTCTTACATGTTACAAGCCCTCAATTATGGAATGACATCATTTCATGTCGTTTCTTTGATGAGTACTTTAAACCTTTTTTTGCTTCAGTCCAAAACTCTCCAATTATCTTAACTCTTGTTCATATGGTAAGGCATCTGGGTTGCTCTCCTTAAGCTTCTCTTAAATGTATTATTATCTTCCTTAAGAAATGGATTGCTCAGAAAGGAACACACAATTCTAAATATAATCCCATCTGTATAGGGCATTATGGTGTTATTATGACCTCCCTCCATGTGGAAAATATATTTATACTAATACATCCTAAATTGTATTGCTTTTTGGGCAGATGCATTCTACTTTTGAAACAAATACTAGGAATTTTTAGAACCTGGGTTTTCCCTGGAGATGCTCTAAGTCTGGCTGTGTCTGAAGGTAATGCACTGGAGCAAATTATCATATGTGGTTGTTTTGAGACCAATGGATCTGTGATTCTCAGAGACTGGGCAATCCTGAATGAGCAAATTTAATGTCCAAAGTATCTAATTGACTTTCTAAAAATCATAACGTATAATATTACATAACATAATATAAATATTCCTGCGAGTTGGCCGAACTGTCAGGCTACTGTATCAATTCTCTTTCTTTATTGCAAAACTTTATGAAAAACCTGCTTGTATTTACTGCTTTCACTTCCTCACCTATCAACTTTTCATCCCAAAGCAATCTGGCTTTCACCTGAAACTGCTTTCCCAAAGGTAAATTTCACTAATGATCTAATGATCTAATTGCCTAAACCAGTGGTTTCTTCTCAGTTATTTTCCTCTCTAATCACTCTGTGGCATTTGACATTATTGACTCTTTGTATCAGTACCATTCTAATCAAAGAAAAAAATAAGAAAGTACATGAATATTAAAACAAAAACTTGAATGCAGGGAATTGTTTCCATGGGCAATAAAATAATTTAGAAGTCAAAGAGTGGACAGTAAGGTCACCTAAAATTAGCAACACCAGAAACCACAACAGTCCAAGGCCAGAGAACAAATGGAAGAGCCAGGGTTACCAAAGTCCAGGAGATAAAATTACCTGGCTAAAACTAGAATTACAGGGGGACCTAAAGCCACAGAGGAGAGACAGTTGCTATTTGAGATTGTCATTTAAGGCAAAGAGGAATATATACTCTGAATTCTCTCTATTCTTTACCCTCCAAACCTTCTGTCAGTGCCTCTGATTGGCTGAACCTAACTGGATGTGAGCTATCAATGGAATCTGGTAAACGGACTGCAGAGGTTATCCCCCCTCCCCAAATTTGCCATATAGAACAGAGCATGGGAAAGGTGAGAAATAGATATGAAGTAAAGTAGTCCCTTGATATAGTAATTTTACATTCAGCATTTATCCTCATACTTCTAATCTTGTAAAACATCTTTACACTTCTAACTAATGTGAGGCAAATATCTGTCAGACAAACAATAATCACATCCTCTACTCAACCAAGAAACACAAGAGGACTCATCATGCATTGTATTCATCCCAATTTCAGAATTTTTAGATAATATAAAAAATGCCTCATCAGACTCAAATATGACTCCTCATGATCAGGTAGCCCATGGACTAGTTTGTAAAGCTGCACACTCTCAACTCTCCTTATACAAAATAGAGTAGAGGTATCCTAATTTGTTTAACTATTCTCAAGGCCATAGTTATATTAATATTTATTATTTCATTGACTAGAACTAAATCTGCCCTGTCACCCAAACTAGAAAACTGCAAGTAATTCTAGAATCCTCTTCTTTCTTTCTCCTCATTCAGTCTATCGTGAACACTGCCAACTTCCCCATTTTAGCATCTCTCAAATCTTCCAATACCACTTTGTTAAATCAGGCTTTCATTGTCTCCCATTTGGATACCTGAATTAGTCTAATCAGTCTCTCTACCTTCAATTTCTTCCCTTGGTAATTAAAACTCTACACTCTTACCAAGTTGAGCCATCTGAAACACAGATCTGATCATGTCATATCCATTGACCCTGCATCAGTCACCTAAAATGCACATTGGGGAATGATACCAACTGGATATCAGACTGAGGCAGGGGGTGGGGGGAGGGGATGGGTGTATGCCTACATGATGAGTGCGCTGTGTACCATCTGGGGTATGGCCATGTTTGAAGGTGTTGACTCGGGGAGGTGGGGGGGTGGGGGGAGGGGATGGAGGTATGACTACATGGTGAGTGCCAGCCGCACTGTCTGGGGAATGGACACGCTTGAGGCTCTGACTCAGGGGGATGGGCGGGACATGGGCAATATATATAACCTGAGCTTTTGTACCCCCATAATAAGCTGAAATAAAAAATAAAATAAAATAAAATAAAATAAAATAAAATAAAACATAAAATACAGGTTTCTTAACATGACTGTCAAGGTCCTTCACTATCTGATGATAACTGACATATCCAGTTTCATTTCCTCCATCCCTAAACATATTTCTTCACTGTATGGATACCATATTATAAAGAGTTTCCTAATATACTATGGATTTTTACATTTTTAGCCCTTAATAATTATATTTACTTTACCTGAAATGTATGCCCACTCCCTTTACCTGTTGGAATTCAATGCACTCTTTAAAGCCTAATGGAATTATCACCTCTTCCATGAAGTCTTCTTTGATTGCCTACATTCCTATCCACATCATATTTAATTACTCCTTCCTTTATATTTATGATGCACTTGTCATATATTTTATTATATCACAGATTGCATCCTATAACTTTGTTTTCTCATTGATCTCTTCAACTAGTCCAACTTTGTTCCAGTGTCTACCAAATCATTTGGGAAAAAGTTGGTATTTAAGTCCATTTTTTGTTGCTATGATAGAATATATGATGCTGAGTAATTTGTAAAAAAGAGATTTATTTAATTCATAGTTTTGCAGGCTGGAAGGTCCAAAAGCCTGGTCCTGGCTTCTGGTGAGAGCTTTCATTGTATATCATAAAAGGGTAGAGAAGGTCAGAGGGGAAGCTGACATATACAAAACCAAAGAGGCATCTAGGCTTTATAACAATCCACTCTCCCAGGAACTAATCCATTCCTGTGAGAACTTATCCAGTCCTGCTAGAGTGAGAACTCACTAGTGCAGGAACACCACCAAGCCACTCATGAGAAATCTCCTCCTATGACCCAAATACCTCTCAGTAGGCCAGGTCACACCTCCCAAAACCACAATATTAGAGATCAAATTTCAATATGAGTTTTGGTGGAGATAAACCATATCCAAACCATAGCATTGTGAGCCTGGCCCCCCAAACCTCATTTCATTCTCATATCCAAAATACAATCATTCCATTCCCATAGTTCCAAAAGTCTTAACTTGTTTCAGCAGAAACTCAAAAGTCCCAAGTCCAAAGTCTTATTGAAACTCAGGACCAGCTCCTTCCAGCTATGAGCCTGTAAAATAACAAACAAGCAAACAAACAAAAACCAGTTATTTACTTCGAAGATACAATGGTGGGAAAGACATTTGGAAAACATTCCCGTTTCAAAAGTTAAAAAAAAAATGTCCAAAAAGAAGAAATGGCAGGCTACCTGCAAGTCTAAAACCCAGCAGGATAGATATCAAATCTTAAATCTGTAAAATAATCTCCTTTGACTCCAGGTTACACATCCTGGGGACATCGCTGCGATGGGTGGGCTCACAAGGCCTCAGGATGCCCTGTCCTTGTGGTTTTCATGGGTGCAGCCCACATGGCTGCTCTCAAGGGTTAGAGTCAAATGCCTGTGGGTTTTCCAGGCTGAGGTTATATGTTGTCAGTGTCTCTGCCACCCTGAAGTCCCAGCAGTAGCCTCACACCTATGGCTCCACTAGGAATTATCTTGGTGGGGACTCTTTGCAACAGCTCTTACCCCCCACATTTCCATTCAGTGTTGCCCCAGGAGGGTCTCTCTGCAGTGTCTTTGCCCCTGTGACAAATCTTTTCTTGGAACCATAGGCCTTTCCATATATACATGGAAATCTCAGTAGAGAAAGCCACCCTCCATAGTTCTTGAATTTTGTGGGCCTGTAGACTTAAATGCCACTTGGAAGCTGCCAAGGCTTACCACTTGTACTATCCAGAGCAGCAGCCGAGATATACCAGGGGCCCATTTGTGCCATGGCTTCTCGTGCTGGAGCTCCTGAGATGGTGGGGGGGGAGGCAGCTTCCCAATGAAGTGCAGGGCAGCAGCACCCCAGGCCTATCCCCTGAAAACCATTTTGTTCTCATAGGCCTCTGGACCTGTTATGGGAGAGGCAGTCTTGAAAATCTTTGAAATGCCTTTTTCTGGTTGTCCTGACTATTAGCACCTTGCTACCTTTTATCCATTGATAATCTTTTTAGCAAGTGGTCCTTAGGCTGCACTTTTGGATTCCTCTCCTGAAAACATTTTTTCATTCTCTACCACACAGCCAGACTGAATTTTCCAAATTTATTTTCTCTACTTCCCTTTTAATGATAAATTCTGTCTTTATATCATTCCTTTCCTGTCATAACTGAGCATAAGCTGTTAAAAGTAACCATGACACTTGAGAATATTTGCTGCTTAGAAATTTCTTCCAGCCGATATTCTAGGTTATCACTCTTAGGTTCAGCCTTCCAAAAAGTCCTGGGGAATGGACACAATACAACAAAGTTCTTTGCAACCACATAACAAGAGTGACCTTTGTTTCAGTTTCAAAAGAATTACTCCTCAATTCCATGTGAGACCTTATCAGAATCACCTTTACAGTCCATAATTCTACCAGAATTTTGGTCAAAACCACTTAACCAATCTCTAAGAAGTTACAAACTTTACCTCTTCTGTTTTCATCACAATCACCCTTAATTCTACATTCACTGCAATACAGTTTCTTTCTACCCTGTTCCTCCAAACTCTTCCAATCTCTGCCCATTACCCAGTACCAAAACCAATTCCATATTTTCATGCATCTTTGTAGCAACATCCAACTCCTCGGTACCAATTTTCTGTCTCAGTCAATTTTGTCTTGCTAATAACAGACTACCTGAGTCTGGGTAATTTATTTTTTAAAAGATTTATTGAGATAAAGATACTGCAGGCTGGAAAGTTCAAGGACATGATCCTGGCTTCTGATGAAGGCTATGAGGATTTTCACATTACATCATAACATGGCAGAGAGGTTTAAATAGGAAGCAGATCTACACAATGAGACCAAATCTGAGGGACAATCTGGCTTTATTACAACCTATTTTCACAGGAAATAATCCATGCCTGTAAAAAAGAATGTAGTGTCATCAGAGTGAAAGCTCACTCATTACCATAAGGATGGCGCCAAGCCATTCATGGGGGATTTGCCTCTATGACCCAAACACCACCCCCTAGGCCCCATCTTTCAACAACACTACACTGGGAATCACTTTTCAACATGAGTTTTCATGGGGACAAACTCTAACCATAGCATCTGACAATCAGAACATACAAGCTGAATAGAAATCTGTATGATTGGATACGTGAATTAGTCATACACTTGATGGTGAGGGCAAAATATCTTAAAGTTGACTTTACATTTCATTGTGGATGTTAACAATTCTGTGTTTAAGTCAAAATAATGTCTGAAGAGTAGATTGTGAAGAGAGTGCACCTACTTAATCCTGGACTATGGGAGCTGAAATCCCTGATTTGCTCTAGGGAAATTGTACTAGAATGAACTATGATAGAGGTTTATGGGTGAGAGTAAAAAGTCTAGAGAGGTTTATGTTAGGGACACAAAATGAATTATCATAAAGATCACCTTGCCTGTCATTTGATAAACCTAGGTTGATTTTCTGGCTGTGTTCCTTATTTGCCATTATACCTTGATCAAGTCTTAATTTCCCAGTTTTCTGTTTCATGCCTCAAAGATTTCATTTAAAGATTAAAATGGGAATAGAAGGCAGCACATGTGGAAACTTCATATAAATTACTAAATACTACTATACAAAAATAAGTGAGGTAGTGTAGTTAAATTTTTATTATTATTACGTACAATCATAGCATCAAATCATGCCAGGAAAGATATACACTAACATGGAAACTGTCACCAAGATAAATAATTTTCCAGTTATCTGGGGAAGTTGTCCAAGTCTTATATTTGCAGTTATCTTCATATAGTTTGGCATTATGGTGCTCTGAAATACCATATACAGTGCATAATGCTTCTAAAATAACACATAACAGCACAGTAAACAGTACTATGAAAACATTTTAGAATGCCGACGTGGATTACCATTGACTTAAGGCTGGCGTGGCAGATCAGAGGCAAATTTTTTACTAATGTATTAATAATAATGAAGAGGTAATTATTTTCTGCTCTAATAAGCATTTGTAAAACTTGATTATGATATCAAGTACCATTTTTAATGCTAAGTCCGAGGTAAGGTCTCCAATTCTTCCCAGTTTTATATAATGTGAGATCAATTTGAACTGCTATTGCTGAAATTCATTACCTGACAAAGACGGAAATAAAGTTAAACCCTTTCTTATTCTCTGTGTGCTTTTTAAAAGTTAAGCTATACTGATTAGCATCTGAATTTCTAGTTCCTCTCTACAGTTAGCATTGTATGGTCAACTTGCAGAACTGCTTAGAAGAGACATGCATTAAGAAACTTTAATGTTTGATATGAGATGAGAACAACTTTATTTTTGAGAGTGTTTTTAAGCCCAGAAACTAATATATCTTTAATATGAATATGAGATCTTTGTAACAGTGCAAAAATATTATTTATATTATCTCTCTAAGGACATTTAGAGGTTATTTTACTTAATCCTAAAGGTTTCCTAGATGAGATCTCAGCTTTTATAACTCTTAATCAGAAAAAGCATAGAAAAATCAGACAGGATGAGGAACAAGTTTAAGAGGATAGTACCACAATTTCTTAACTATGAAGTAATCCAAATATATTTTACTTTTCAAAATAAATAATAAATACTATGGGCTCTGTCAAGGACTTCTAGCACTATGTTGAATAGAAGTGGAGATAGAGGGCAACCTTGTCTGGTTCCACTTCTAAGTGGAAATGCTTTCAATTTTCCCCTGTTCAGTATGATATTGGCTGTGTGTTTATCATATATGACTTTAATAATTTTAATGTATGTCCAATCTATGCCTATTTTGCTAAGAGTTTTTATCATAAATGAGTGCTGGATTTTCTAAAATGCTTTTTCTGTGTCTATTGAGAGAATCCTATGGTCTTTGTTCTTGCTCTCGTTTATGTGGTGAGTTGCATTAATAAATTTGCATATGTTGAACCATCATAGCATCTCTGGGATAAAGCCCAACTGGTCATGATGAATTATTTTTTGATGTGCTGTTGTATTTGGTTTGCTAGCCTAAGTAGTGAAATCTTAAGTATTCTAAAAGAAAATGTTGGGAAAACTCTCATGGACATTGGCTTAGGCAAAGAATTTATGAAGAAGACTCCCAAAGCAATCACAGCAGCAACAAAAATAAATAAATGGGACCTGATCAAATAAGAAAGCTTCTGCACAGCCAAGGAAACTATCATTAGAGAGTACAGACAATCTACAGAATGGGAGAAAATATTTGCATCCTACACATCCAATAAAGGGCTGATAACTAGAATCTATGTAGGACTTAAGAAAATCAACAAGAGAAAGAACAAACAACCCCATCAACAAGTGGGCAAAGGACGTGAACCGAAATTTTTCAAAAGAAGACAGAATAATGGCCAGCAAACATATAAAAAAGTGCTCAAAATCTCTAATCATTAGGGAAATGCAAATCAAAACTACAATGAGATATCACCTAACTCCAGTGAGAATGGCCTTTATCAAAAAGTCCCAAAACAAGAAATAGTGATGTGGATGTGGAGAGACAGGAACACTCATACAGTGCTAGTGGGACTGCAAATTAGTACCACTGCAAATTATTACAACTGCAAATTAATTTGGAGATATCTCAAAGAGCTACAAGTAGAACTACCATTTGATCCAGCAATCCCACTGCTAGGCATCTACCCAAAGGAAAAAAAGACATTCTATAATAAAAATATCTGCACTAGAATGTTAATGGCAGCACAATTCACAATTGCAAAGATGTGGAAAAAACCTAAGTGCCTATCAGTACATGAGTGGATTAATAAAATGTGGTATATGTATACCATTGAATACTACTCAACTATAAGAAGCAATGGTGAACTAGCACCTCTTATATTATCCTGGATAGAGCTTGAGCCCATCCTTCAAAGTGAGGTATCACAAGAATGGAAAAACAAGCACCACATGTACTTGCTATCAAATTGTTATAACTGATCAACAGTTATGTGCATATTAAGTAGTAACATTCATCCGGTGTTGGGCAGATGGGGGGAGGAGGAGATGGGTATATTCACACCTAATGGGTACAGTGCACACCATCAGAAGGATGGACACACTTGAAACTTTGACTCCTGTGGGGCAAAGGCAATATATGTAATCTAAACATTTGTACCCCCGTAATATGCTGAAATAAAAAAAGAAATGTAAAAAAATACAATATATGATAGTAACAAAATAATTATTATGAGCAATATGAGTAAACTGAAAACTCCAGTGTTGTTAAGGATAGTAAATGAAAACAATATAACAGACAGGGATATACCACGGTGATGGATTGCAAGGCTCAGTATTATTAACATGGACATTTTTGTCAATTTGATGTATGGTATCAATGCAATTATAATCAAAAGTCAAGCAAGCTGATTCTAAAATTTATATAGAAATAAAATGGATCTATTATATATAAAATTATTTCAAATTAGGACAAATTACAGTAATTTATTGACTCATATAAAAAATTACTCTAAAACACCTTTTCCCAACTTCAGCACTATTGATATCTTGGGCCCAATAAATATTTGTGTGGTTGGCTGTCCTGTACATTATAGGATGGTTAGCAGCACTCTTGTTCTCTACACGCTAGATATTACTATCACCATAACCCCACCCATTTGTGAAATTCAAAAGTTCCTGTAGACAATGCAAAAGATCCCTTGGGAGAGCAAAATCACCATGATTGAGAACTACTGTAAAACTATAATAATCAATATAGTGTGATACTGGCATAAAGAAAAGCATATTCTCCAATGGAATGAACAAGGATCTCGCAGAGGTTATAAACAAATGGAAAAACATATCATGCTCATGGACTGACAGAATCAACATTGTTACAATGTGTGTACTACCCAAAGTGATATTAAGATTCAATTAAATCCCCATTAAAATACCACAGTCTATTCTTTTTGAGTGTGGGTAGGATTTGAGACATTTATAGTCCAAGAATATGGCAAAGATGATGGGATATCATTTCTTTGATTACATTTTATTATCTTAAACTTCATCTTGCTAGCAGACTTGTTCTAAAGGCTCTCCTTGTTCTCCTGATGAAGTTAGTGGCCATATTGTAGAAGTCTATGTGGAAAGAAACTATGGATGGTCTCTAGGAACTGCAGGGCAGCATCTACAAGCTGAGGGCAAACTTTGTATGACAACCATAAGTAAGCCAAGGGCCTTTATTTTACAACTTCCAAAAAATAGATTGTGTCAACAACCTGAGTGACCCTTCCTCTTACCATCTGATTCAGTTAGCATCAGTGACTAATTTTGTTTAAAATCAGTATTTGTACCAAGGTCATACTTGGCTTCCTTACAAAAGTTTGCCACTGAATAGCACCCAAGATCTGAAACCCCTTTGAGCTTTAAGCCGGGGTAAATTGTCCTGCCGCCTCTACCCTCTACCCCCATATCACTCCTCATCCCCAAATTCCTGCTTCATCCCCAGTCTTGGTAAAATCTAGCTTCATCCTAAAAGAAACTATGGAACCACCACCAAACCACCACCAGAGGCATAATCCTGGCTGAGTTAGCCATCAGTTCAGACATGAATCCATGGAAAATGATTGTCTGTCTCATCTTTGACCTTCCCATTTCCACTTTGTTCAGAATAGGTGAAATTTTACATTAATTAAATAACAACTTCCCAAATCTTAGTGGCATATCATAAAAGTTTATTTTCAATTGCCCAAATTCCTTGTGAGTTAATATGGTTCTTTGGGGAAATATTTCTTTATGCAGGATCTCATTGATATGAGCAGATAGAGGTTCCACCATACTATACTCTTATCTAGAGAAGGTGACCTCTTAAGTTGAAGCAGAAGTAGAGTGATTAGAGAACTATGCATAATCTTTTCATTGCCTGAACTCAGAAGAAGCCATGTTCTTTCTGCATGCATTTTATTGGCTAGAATTATTCACATGGCTTTTACAGTTGCAAAGGAGGTAATTGATGCATTCTTCCATGTGCCTGCTGATCGTAAGTCACGTAAATACAACAGTGTAATAATTTATGACAATTTATAATGTATTTCTTACATTATTTTTATTGAATATTATCAGCAGTAAGCTATATTGCTTATTGTGGGTTAATGACTCAGAATTGTTAGGCTATCCTCCCTACTGATCCTGTTTATCAGTAAGCAATAAGCATCTAAGCTACCTCATGCACACAACCTCCTTTGAATTTGGGCAAAGTTGCTCCCTGATTGAATTTTTATCCCAGTGTAATTTATTCTAGGTCTTCTATCCAGTGTTATAGTATACTAGACAATGCTTTCTTCATGTCATCAGGAAATTCCTTCAGGAGCACAAAGTGGGTTCATACTAGTAGATGCAAATCTAGGAACCATCTGAATATCCCTGCTTTTTGAATATCCTTCAGAGAGGTCAATACCAAATGAGTTAGTTGGATGGCTTCTTATCCACTGAGAACCCTGAATACCTGTCCCTAAGCCACTCTACAATGTCCTGTGTCTTTGGTAGAACAAATAACATTAGTGAATATTAAATATGTCAGTAAATTTCATATGGCAGTAAAATGTTGACTGACATTATATTCCTGATTTTAAGGCCCCCATTCAGAAAGCGAGTCCAAACTACAACATTTTTTTTTCTCCATAGGTATTATGGTTACTTTTATATATCAACTTGAGTGGGCCATGGGTGCCCAGATACAGGCATATATTGTAGATATTGTGGGCATGGTTCCAGACTGCTACAATAAATTTAATATAACAATAAAGTGGGTCACACAGATTTTCTGGTTTCTCAGTGCATATGAAATCTTGTTTACAGTATACTGTAGTCTATTAAGGGTGGAATAGGATTATGTTTAAAAAAACTATGTACGTGCCTTAATTAAAAACACTTTACTACTAAAATTTGCTAACAACCATCTGAGCGTTCAGTGAGTTGTAATCTTTTTGCTAATGAAGGGACTTGCTGGTGGAGGATGTTGATGGTTGTTGACTGATCAGGGTGGTGGTTGCTGAAGGTTGGGTGGCTGTGGCAATTTCATAAAATAAGCAAACGATGAAGTTTGCTGCATCGATTGGCTCTTCCCTTTACAAATGATTTATCTGTAGCATGCAATGCTGTTTGATAGCATTTCACCACAATAGAACTTCTTTCAAAATTGGAGTTGATCCTCTTGAATCCTGCCACTGCATTATCAACTAAGTGTAAGGATTATTCTAAATCCTTGGTTTTCATTTCAATGATATTCATGCATGTTCACTGGGAGTAGACTCTACCTCAAGAAACTACTTTCTCTTCTCATCCATAGGAAGTAACTTCTCATCCATTCTAGTTTTATCATGAGATTGAAACCATTCAGACACATCCTCAGGCTCCACTTCTAATTCTAGTTCTCTTACTATTTCCACTACATCTGCAGTTACTTCCTCCACCAAAGTTGTGAACCCCTCAGTTATCCATCAGGGTTGAAATCAACTTTTTCTAAACTCCCATAAAAGGTAATAGTTTTACCTCCCTCCACGAATCATAAATGTTCTTAATGGCATCTAGAATGGGGAATCTCTTCTAGAAGGTCTTATATTTACTTTGCCCAGATCCATCCAAGGAATCACTGTTTATGGCAGCTTCAGCCTCACAAAATGTATTTCTTAAATAATAAGACTTGAAAGTCAAAATTACTCCTTAATCCATGGGCTGCAGAATGGGTGTTGTATTAGCAGGCATTAAAGCAACATTAGTCTCCTTACACTTTTCCATCAGAGCTCTTGGATAACCACGTGCAGTGTCAGTGGGCAGTAATATTTTGAAAGGAATTTTTTTTTTTGAGCAATAGGTCTCAACAGTGGGCATAAAATATTCAAAACCATGCTATAAACAAAAGTGCTGTCACTGAGGCTTTATTGTTCATTTGATAGAGGACAGGAAGAATAGATTTAGAATCAGTCTTAAGAGGCCTCATGGTTTTGAAATGGTACATGAGCATTGACTTCAACTTAAAATCACCAGATGCATTATCCTCTACCCAGATAGTCAGCCTGTCCTTTGAAGCTTTGAAGCCAGGCATTGACTTCTCCTACCTATGAAAGTCCTACATGGCATCTTCTTCCAATATAAGGCTGTTTCATCTACATTGAAAATCTGTTGTTTAGGGTAGCCACTTTCATCAATTATTTTAGCTAAATCTTCTGAGTAACTTGCTTCAGCTACTACATTAACACTTGCTGCTTCACCTTGCCCTTTTATGTTATGGAGATGGCTTTTTTCCTTAAACCTCAGGAGGCAACTCTGCTAGCTTCCAACTTTTCTTCTGTAGCTTCCTCACCTCTCTCAACCTTCATAGACAAACTACCACTTTTTAAATGCAAACAGTTTGCATCATCTCTGATGATTTGGCTGATATGATAAACACTGCAACTGTCTCTGATGAGTATGAAACAATTATATGCCATAAAATACAGCCATCTGCATCAGTGTCTGTCTTGGATTATTGAAGTGAAAGCAGAGTCCTTAATGTTTTATGTGAAACCTACCTGCATTTGAATCATTTTAGGTTTGCTTTGCATGAATTCATCATAATTTCAAATATTTCCGTACATTTGCATTGCTGATGTTACTTCCATTTGTGTTAACGGTGCTATTCTGAATGTCTTATGCAGGCATGCTGGTATACAGGTATACTAACATGAAATGTAATAGCTCACCCAAGGCAATGCCAGCTTTCTCAATGAATAGATAATGATGAAAAAATACTTATGTCAGGCTTCGGATCTTAGAAGCCTAAAAAGTCATTACAAAAACATCAAGAAACAAATTTTGCTTAAATGTCAACTGTGGATGAAATTTTTCAGTCATTTCTGAGGACTGTTTAATCCTTAAAAGAACTTATTTGAAAGATGGTAGCTCCAAAGTTTTTAATCCTACTTATTTCTAAGTTGCCAAAGAAGTCTAAAATATAACCTAAAGAACTAGCAAGGATTGTCATATCACCTGGATTTAATTTGTTCAAAGAAGCATCTTGCTTGTGGTTAGAGGGTAGAAGGAATTAACACAAGGTTTGACTTGTGAACTCTGAGTTACAAGGTGAGTGTGATAAGATAAAGGGGAGAGAGAAGCATTTTGTCCTTCTGACCTCTCTGAACAAACAAAAGATTATCCAAAATGACTTACAGAAAAAACTGCTCTCCTGTTAAACTAAAGGTAATTCAGACCTTATCTTCTGGGATACAATATGCTGTATTAATAATTTACATGACTATATCATTCAATTCATTCTGAAGGATTTATTGACTTACCTGAAATTGTGTGTATGTACATAAACACACACGCTAAGATTATATCGTGATATGTAAACCCATAAATACAAGTGTTATTGCACCATATCAACAACATAACAGTATTTTCACACAGAAATTGGAAAGGAACACCATAGAGACTTGCAATAGTAGAGTATTTGATAGACACAACAGGATATTGTTTTTAATTCTGCTTCTTAAAAGTCACTTTGGAACTACATGATCTTGGGGAGTTAGTAGCACCGTGGAACATTCTGTCTAAAACATAGGCTGTGTAGTTAAAGATGCAAGTAGAAGGCCTTAATCACCTGATTTCTTGAATGCACTCGTTGTCTTTTGGAGTAAAAACCTATGAATGTTCAAGTGCATTTTTCATTAAGCATGTGGTTGTGACACAATGTCCATTTATCATGTGTTGTAGTAGAGTCTAGAGGCAATTTGTCCTTCCCCATTCCTGTTTATCAAAGAATACTGACTAATTATTTTAATTCTTTCTCACATCCTTCCAGTAAGTGAAATACTGTCATCTCCAGTTTTTTTTTTTTTTTTTTTTTGAGTTGAAGAAACTAAGGCTTAGAGAGGTAACTAACTTGCCGACATCCACACAGCTGGTAAAAGGCAACAACGGTACTCAAATACAAATCTGACCCAAAAGCACTAAATATTTTTACACTCTTCATTTATGGCATGGTAATCAATGTAAATAATGATAAAATTTGTATTTTAAAAGGGTCTAAAAGGTTGTCTAATATAACATCAGTCTTCTGTCTGTGGAAGCTGATGTTTTGATTTGTATAGAGCACCCACATTTGGTTACCTGGAATTTATATATTTGGAGAATAAGGTGGAAGATGTAGGAGAATTCAGTCCTCCATGTCTGAGTTAAGTGCATCTTTCGGAGCTCCAGTTCTTCTGCAGCCACCTGCTGTTTGGACTCTCCCTGAGACTTGGACTCTGCAGGTACTCCTGGGCTCCATCTCCCTATCTCTCCTCATCTCCAAGGCTGAATAAGGGATTCAATCTGACCAAAAGGAAGATATGCTTCTTGAATAACAGCCCTAGTGCGATGATTAGGAAGCTGGCTTTGGAGCTGGGTGGAGGTGGTTGAGTTCTTGTTCAAGATTATATTCTAGGGAACCACTGTTAAAGATTTTAGTTTGTTGGTTTCCCTGATCATCACATAAGTGCACATTTGGGAATAACACCAATTGGGTGTCAGGCAGATGTGGGGGGGAAGCAGATGGGTGTATACCTACATAATGAGTGCAATGCGCACTGTCTGGGGAATGGACACACTTGAAGCTGTGACTCGGGGGGTGGGGGGACATAGACAATATACATAACTCCAACTTTTGTACCCCCATAATAAGCTGAAATAAAAAAAAAAGATTTTAGTTTGTTGGTGCTGTGTCACCCTTGCCCCTTTACCACTCATTACAATGATACCATTGGGCCTGTTCTGCTCATACACTGGCCACTGGCCTTGATAATGCCCTACACTGTCTAGTGCAACGTTTTCCAGTGTGTGAAACTTGCTAAAATGCAGGATTTCTGTGATTTCTATGGCATTGCATAGTAGTTTCTTTCTCTCTCTTTTCTCTCATAGATTACTGCTAATTTCACAGAATTTTTTGATCTTTATAAATTAAGGGGAATCTTATCTCTTTTACCATATGGAAATACTGTATTTCAGTTAATATACTCGGTTTGGTTGAGGAATTTTCTACATTATACTATTGAGTCCTGATAAGCTCTCTGTTCACATAGTTCCTGAGAGTTTTATTGAATAGATGTTGCTACTACTTAATTTTTTCTTCATACTTCAGCTTTGAAGTTGAAGTTTTCAATTACAAGCACCAGGACATATCATATTAGAATTATATCCAGAATACCAGGCCCCATCACATTAGATTCATAGATTCATCATAATACATTCAGTCCACTGTTCCATTTTTTATGTTTTAAATATTCTAGTAGTCAATATTTTTCCTAGTTTTGAATTATCTACAGGTTTGTACAAGATGCCTTCTAGGTTTTTACCCAACTAATTGAGAAAAACATTGGATAAGAAAAGTTTTCCAACAGAGCCTTGCAGCATGGCTCTGTGGACTTTTCTCCAGATTGATATCTGTGGGTAAATTGTATACCCTATGTGCACTTGTTAACACAGGTACTGATCCACCAAACTGTCTTAGCTTTTGGTTCATATGTTTTCATCTTGCCCTCAAGGGTCTCATGAAAGCCATTGTCAGATTCCTTGATGAATCCAGGATCATGCTGGCCATTGTAGAGTCTGTCTTTTCATCATTAGGCTGAAGGAGTGCAGTGCTCATGAATTTCAAAATCTGGCCCTTTCTTGAGATCTGGGGAGACCATGCTCATGAATTAGTCTTAGGCATTCCAAAGAGAGTCTGATTTGTTCTAGAACCAACCAGGAGAAATTTTCTGATCTGGAATGGGTTTATAAAAGAAGATTTAGATGACCTCTGATAGCTAGTGTTGGTGCCTCTTAACCTTAGTTTTATCCTTTATCTTAAAATCCCTTATACCAGTTTATGTCATATTATAGCCTTTAGATCACTTTTCATTTCATGCTATGATGGATAAATTATATGAAGGAGTGGACCCCTTGGAACTAAATAATGTGATAGAGTTTTGCTACTTTGTGAAGCCAAGGTCTGAATGATTCTTCCTGTATTTACAGAATAGATTATTATTCAAGAGTTGGAATCATTTATTAAACTGTTTTTCTGAAGGTCCCCTACTTTTCTCTAGGAAGATGTTAAGTGGTCTGGTACTACATTTCATGAGTTCTAATGTTAGTCTGGGAGCAACAGTGACTTGAAGTGACTAGTTATTAGGATTCAAGTGGAGCATATGAGTTTACATTTTAAGCACCTTCCACTTCCTCATAGCCTAATCATATAAATACATCAGAAACAGTTTAAACTCATCATAAAACAATTGAAATTCCCGAGAGTGCATGACAACAGGCCTATGAATGTAATTATTATTGCTTTTTTATTCTCTTTAACCAGATGATCACGTGGCAATTTTGCTCCTCTTCAGAACTTTCAGGTCCCTGGAACTTCTGCCATTTTAAACGAAGTGAGAGACCCTAGAGAAACAGAAAGGTAACTGGTAACTTAGGGTAGTGGTATGAATTAACTTATATTGTTAAAAAAAGATGGAAATTCCTGGTGCTAATCCTTGAAATCATACTATAGCGTGTGGATGATTGCTTGGCTCTCTGAAAAAAGAATAATTTAAATACCTATGTAGTCACATTTGAAATAAATCTTGATTTGTGGAGTAAAACATCACATGCTGTAATTTACCATTTCTCATATTTTTATTTAGTCAACTGTATACTTTACCCTATTTCCTGGAGTTCACTGTAGTAGTTGTCAGTTTTAGTATATCCTCTAGATGCCATGAGGAACAAGTGTACATTTTTAAATTGCTCACTATGATAACATTCATTAATCTACATTGAGAAATTACGTGAGTCAACTTTGGTTTCTTATTCACTTCTGCTTGTATGCAGATTGTTGAAAATTCTCTCTACATCTACAAGAAACTAAAGTTATTCTTGCATTTGTGCTTTCAACATTTATATATTTCATCCAAATATTAGTCAGTCTGACACCTCTAGTAAAGAAAACCTCTCTCACTCTCTCTCTCATTCTTTTTTGGAGTCTAATTCTGTGTCCATTTTTTCTGCATTGAAATGATAAATTCTTCAGTAGTTTTCTTGTTTTTGATGAGAGAATGTTTTTTTTATAGAGAAATAGCAACACTAAATGCAAAAGAAATGAGAAAATTAGAAAATAACCATTTTTAACCTCCAGTAAAATAATGAATCTAGGCAACAATAATTCTGGTTTTCAAAGCTCTACAGGTGATTCTAATGCTCACACAACATTTATAATTCTTAGATTAACCAGTTAATCAGGGTTATTTTTAAACAGGCTTATGGAAGAGACATTTCATTAGGTGTAGTTAGACATTTATGACCTTCCAATTACATATCTAATTATATTTAAGTGTATTTTCATCTCTAATTTAATATTGTTAAAATCTATTAGCTGTAAGAGTGATACTCCCTCATATATGAATTCATACATTCAGTTTATTATTTATCTATTTATTAAACATTATGATTTATACTCCTTGCTGCTGAGTGTGATTATATGTGCTATTTTTGATTTTGGGTTAACAATTATATTTACTCTTCTGTGGAAATGGGACTCTTAACTCCTGTGTTCTTTTTTTTTCTAGTTCTTTCTGATTCCAGTGTATTAATCTGAGTCAGGTTTTCAATTTCTTCCTTGGCTTGACAGCTTGATTGGTTTTCTTTCCCATACACTGTATATTGACTCCTGTTAAGCCTACCATTGATGCTGTAAATTTAAGATATGAGCTCTAGAGAGGAGTTCAGATCAGGAACATAGTTTTGGGAACCATCCACATAATAAAAAATACTATATGAGAATTTACAATTCACTAACATACATTATCTCATTTGACATTCTGTAAAAGTCTTATTTTGTAGGTGAAGAAACATATTCACAGAGGTTAAATGACCTTTTCAACATCATAGAGACAATAAATAATGGAGCCTCGTCTTGACACCATTCTAATGGCCTTTTCAACACTGCAATGCAATTCTGCAAGGAGACCCCTAATCATTGCCACTTTACTGATTTGCCTCACAGCCTAGGTGGAGAGAGCTCTGAGTGGGTAGAAAGGCTTGGAAACTTTAGTCCTTTACTTTGTATTCCTTCTGCCAGACTATGGAACACAATTTGGAAATCTTGGAAATCCTGGCTTTTCTAGAACAGGCAGTTTCTTATAATTATACACCTCAGAGGTAATGAACATGCAGATCTTCTGGAGATCTTGTTCAAATACAAATTCTGATGCAGTATGCCTGGGGAAGCATCTGAGACTCTTCATTTTAATAAGCTACCAAGTGGTAATGCTAATGCTACTGGTGTACAGACTCCACTTTAAGTAGCAAGGCTTGGGTTTTCTGGTTGGTAATGTCACTGCAGAACAGAACTCATAGTGACGAGTCTTCTCTTTCTCTTCCTTCATCAGTAAATTCTGCTTTGGTGACTAAGGAAGAACTAATGAGAACATAACTAAGGTCTTTATTTGAGTTCTATAGTGTACTTGTTTTCTACCAGTGAAAAGAAGGGATCAATCTCTTGCTCTTACCATCTCTCGGTTTTCTGATTTTGTATATTAAAACAAATGCATAATTAAATCTCTTCAATTTTATTTTACCATTGCCTTCCAAAAGCCTGTTGATTTAAAATAAATATATCACTGAGATTTTATGTTCTGCAGCAGCAGCAAGCAATGTTTCCATTGAGCCAGGGCATGAAGTCTCTACCACAGGCTGCTTAGGTAACTACTCAAGGTCAGAGCAAGGTGTCTTGATACTGTTTCACTTGAATGGGAGCCCTTTAAATTCTCCAATTTTAGAGCAAAATTGGTTTAAGGGTCAGAGATAGGGTCAAACATAGATATGGGATCAAATGGATATGGCTGTGTGGAGAAAGAAACAGCAGGAGCAGAGATCTATCTAAGTGGAAAAGTATAGGGTCTAGATAGGTTACCACTGAAATCAACTCCAAAAATCATTTAAAATGCAGATTCTTAGATCTTATTCCCAGAAAATCAGAATCAGTAGGTATAGTGTGGGGCTCATAAATATGCATTTTTAATAAGTATAAGCAGTATTTTGATGCACACTGTAGAGTCCACACTTTGAGAAACACTAGTCTTTATACAATATTCAAAGGCAAATTTTTGGAGCATTTCAAAGGAATATTTGGTAGTTATATAATAGACATTAATAAGTACTATCTTAACTATGAAACACCTCTCTCTACAAGCTAAAAAATACTTTCATTCAGTGTACATGGAGACAGATTTATTCAAACACAAGTGGATTTGTTTTCAAGGAATGGTGACTATGGCAGTATTATAAAAATATTGACTCCATTTGCTTAAAGTCAGTCCTCTTCCACTCTAAAAAAGTGTAGAAGCTTTCCAAAAGATAGGCTTATTAGAAATCTTAGGTCCTGGGAAATCTCAGTTCTTCTCAGTGGTAGTCCAGTATCCTTCAGGAGCTCAAGAAGAAAAGTAGAAAGCTAAAGAATAAAATCTTGAATGAAGGAAAAAGGATGGGTCTCAGACAATAGTTCCTGTTTTAAGGATTATTTCTGGATGTCTCACTCAACAATTTTTGCTTATATCTCATTAGAATGATCTTGGCCACATGATCACCCTAGCTGTAAAGGAAGCTGGCAGTGTGGTATCTAAGACAGGCAAATTGGTACTCTGAATAAAACTGAAATTGTTATTACTAAGAAAAAAAAAGAAAGAAAGAAGTGGAAAATGAATGAATATCAGCTAGGTAACTAGCAGTCTCTGGCATACCATTATATTATTTCATGATTTTTTTGTAAGAAAAACAAACAAAGAAACAAAAACTTGGCTTGAGTCTTATTTTCTCTGTGTAGAACAAGTGGCCAAGCAGATAAATATACATGAAAGTGTTCCATAAACTATAGGTAACTATATGCATGAAAACTATCATTACTGCCATGTTTTCTGTGAATTTTTTAAAACCCAGGGTAGACATAATCTATGCCTTTTTGGGGTTACTAATCTTAGAAATAATTATATTCGTGCTGCATTAATTATAACACGAATAAAAGCAAGCCTAAACAAACAACAATAGGAAGAAAAATCCCAGATTTGAATCCTTTATTTTAATAACCCTTGAGGAACAGATCTAGCCCTGTCATCACACCAGATGGTTAATTAATTAATGTCAAAGTCAAGACTTGTTCTAACCTTTACATAATTCTCAGAGGGCAAACTTATTTTAAGCATTTTGGGGCACTTTTTTAACTCTTCAGGAATAATTTACTGTCAGAATTTTTTATGGATATTTTCTGTTTTTTAAATTAATATATTTTATTTTAGAGCAGTTTTAGGTTTACAGAAAAATCAAGCAGAAAGTACAGAGGGTTCTTATATACCCCCTCTCCTCTAGCCCACAGTTTCCCCTATTATTAACATTTTTCATTAGTGTGGTACATTTGTTAGAATTTATGAACTGATATTGATACATTATTATTAAATAAAATCCATAGTTTACATTAGGGTTCACTCTGTGTTGTAATATTCTTTTTTTATTTACATAGACTTTTATTGCATTATTTTATTGGATCTTTGCAGCCATCTGATGTGCTTTCTGATAAGTCTATTATCCTCTTTTTTAATTTTTTTATTGATACAGAATAATTGTACATATTCATGGATTACATGTTACATCTTGATATAAGCACACAACATACAGTGATCAAATCGGGGTAACTGGGACAAGATTCACCTGAAACATTCATCATTGCTTTATGTTGGGAGCATTTGAAAACTTCTAGCTATTCTGAAATACAATAACCTATTGTCAACTATAGTTGCCCCATTGTACCAGTGAATATCACAACTTCTTCCTTCTATTAAACAGAATTACCCCTTCACCAACATATATTCATTACCCCATCTCACCACCCTTACCAATCTCTAGTAGCCACCATTCTATTCACTACTTCCTTGAGATCAATTTTTTTTTAGGTCCCACTTTGTGTTACGGGATTTGGCAAGTGCCAAATGTCATGTATTATAGTGTTGAACAGAATAATTTCACAGCCCTAAAAATCCCCTATATTTTGCTTATTCATTGCTTCCCAACCTTCTTTCTGGTTTTGACATATTTTTTACCATTTGGCATTGAAGAAATGGATAAAGGTTAAGGGGATGCTAACATTGAACTTGTTAATACCTTTGAAGTTTGTAGCATTGTCCCTGATGTAACTTGAATTTGACATGCTCTTAAAGGCTTTCCAATAATGTCCATAATAATTAAAACATAATAGGCATTCAATAACTATAGTTAATAACATAGTTATTGGTATCATATACCAGGCACTGTGTCAAGTACATTATCTTTTTAAATATTCACAAGGAGACTATGAGGTAATAGAAATTACCCTTGTAGTCCACATGAGAACACTGAAGCACAATATAGTAAAGTTCTCTTCCCAGGATCATATGGTTGTCTTAGGCCAAATTAGAACCAGCTTCCCAGGAATTGACCAGCCCATTTGCACAGAGTGTGGTGCTCAGTAGAGCTTCACACTTGGTTTAATTCTCAGCTTTCAACATACTGAAATTCTTAATAATTTCACATTCAAACCTGTGTTTTGTAAATAAGTGGAGCATGCATGTGAGTAGAAGAGGTTAGCAGTCTATAGGTCTGTTGCTATTCCTCACCATTCCCTTCACATTTAGCATTTGCCATGTCCACTATGCACCTTCCATAACAGCTAATCTTGTCCTCAGGCCCTGTGCTTGATTAAACGTTCTGTTGGTTGCATCTTGAAATTCTTAATAATTTTACCTATGAACTTGTGTTTTGTAAGTAACTCCAGTGGGATAATGGAACATGTAGCATGATCACAGGAGACACTCACAATATGTTTATCTTTGGCTATCCTTTGCCTCCCTCTTACATATAGAGTTTGTGGTGCCCCATGAGTACAGAGTTCCAGTTGACTACGGTGTGTAAGAGTTCAGGAAAACTCAAAGTGAGTACAAGGTAAGTGTATTGTGTCTATGAGTAAGCCATGTTCTGATATCTCTGAGAGGCCACATTTTAATTTCCTTGCTTCCAGTGTAGAAAGAAGGCAATGGTGTTCTAAGAAACACAAGTAAGCAATGAATCACATCATATTCTACCTTAGTCTTTTTACTTCCCTGTGTTAATCAATCATTTACAATGAAAATGATGACCCAGACAGAAAAGGAAAGATAGGACAACCTATAGTTCCTTTTCCTTTCAATCCTTCTTTACTTATCAATTTATCAAAGGTACAGTGTGTTTGTATGATGTGTGTGTAACAAGAAATTAAATAAAAATAGTTGAGTTAGTTTTGTGAAGTGTTTCCACTGTTTTGGTAAGGACAAAATACATTTCCATGTATGAGCCATGAAATATAAATCGTGTATTTTTGATGATCCCACATAAAGTTAAATGTTCATATTTCCATTTAAAACTGTGATTGTAGAATCTAAAATTGAAGGCAAAACTCATGGTAACAATTTAAAATTTTAATTCTTCTTTACTCGAAATTATATTAAATAACATATAAAAATATCACAACAAATCAAAAAGATATTTTAGAAGAAAGAAAGCAGCTTTGTATTTTCACATCCTTTAAAGACACTTTTTTCCCTTGGGGCCCATCATTTTTATTTTTCATGGGCTTCACAAATTGTGTAGTCAGCCCTGATCTAACAACTGATTCACACCAAGGTCTGCCAGACTCTAATGCTCATATTCCAAACTAGAGGTCTCCAGTCCTTTTAGTTTATACCACAAAGAGAAAATAATCATATTTATAAAATAAGGAATGCTAGCATTGAGGCAAACTGAGGATACTGCTTGTGGCCTGGAATGGCCAGCTGAAGGACCTTCAGCTCTTCAGTCTTGGCCTGGCAGTCTTCAGGACTGAGAAGATCAAAATATCAGCACATTTAGAAGGGCTCACAAACTAGAAAACTCAGAGGAAATGGATAAATTCCTGGAAATATACAACCTCCCAACTTGAATCAGGAAGAAATAGAATCCAGAACAGACTAATGACAAGTAGTAAGATTGAATCAGTAATTAAAAAAATCTCCTAAAAACAACAAAAAAGCCCAGGACCAGACAGATTCATAGTCCAATTCTATCAGACTTGCGAAGAAGAACTGGTACCAATCATACTGTAATTTTTCCAAAAGATCAAGAAGGACGGAATACTCCTTAATTAATTCTTTGAAGCCAGTATCACTCTGATACCAAAGCCAGGAAAGGATGCAACAAAATAGAAAAATACAGATCAATATCCCTGATGAAGATAGATGCAAAAATCCTCAACAAAATACTAACAAACCTATTCCAGCCACACATCATAAAGATGATTCATCACAATAAAGTGGGTTTTTTCCCAGTGATACAAAGATGGTTCAATATATATAAGTCAATAAATGTGATTCACCACATGAACAGAAATGAAGATTAAAAACTATATGATCATCTTTATAGATGCAGAAAAATCATTGGATAAAAACCTTTTATGATGAAAACCCTCAACAAACTAAGCATACTAGGAACATACCTGAAAATAATGCAAGCCATTTATGACATACCCACAAATAGCATCACACTGAACAGGATAAAGCTAAAAATGTTCCCCATAAGAACTGGAACAAGACAAGTATGCTCACTTTTAACACTTCTATTCAGCATAGTACTGGAAGTCCTAGCCAGAGCTATCAGTCAAGAGAAAGAAATAAAAGGCATCCAAATTAGAAAAGAGGAAATCAACTTATCTGTGTTTGCTGATAATATGACATTATACCTAGAAAACCCTAAAGAGTACTCCCAAAGATTTCCAGGTTCTATAAATGAATTTGGTAAAGTCTCAGGTTACAAAATCTATGTACCCAAATCAGCAGCATTTCTATACAACCACAATGATTAAGCTAAGAACCCAATCAAGAACTCAATCCTATTAACAATAGCTACAAAAAATAAAATACTTGGGTATATATTTAACCAAGAAAGTGAAGCACCTCTACAAGGAAAACTATGAAACTGATGATAGGAATCACTGATGACACAAACCAATGGAAAAATATCCAATGCTTATGGATTAGGAAAATCAATATTGTTAAAGTGACCATACTGCCCATCTAAGTCCTCTGCTATTTCCTTCCTCAGTGTTTCGTAGTTCTCCCTATAGAGGTTTTCACCTCATTATTTAAATATATACCTAGGTATTTTATTTTCTTTATTGCTATTGTGAAGGGTATGGAGACTTTGATTTGGTTCTCAGTTTGACTCTTGTTGGCATATGTACAGGAATGCTACTGATTTGTGTACATTGAGTTTGTAATGCGAGACTTTGCTGAAATTGTTTATCAACTCCAATAATCTCATGGCAGAATCCTTAGGGTTTTCTAGATATAAGATCATACTGTCAGCAAAGAGCAGTAGTTTGACCTCTTCTGCCCCCATTTGGATACCTTTGATTTCCTTCTCTTGTCTGATTGCTCTGGGTAGGACTTCCAGTGGCACAATTCACAATTATAAAGATGTTGAAGCAACCCAAATGCCCATCAATACATGAGTGGATTAATAAGATGTGGTATATGTATACCATGGATTATTACTCAGCCATAAAAAATTATGAACTACCTATTATACTAGATGGAGCTGGAGCCCATACTTCTAAGTGAAGTATAGCAAGAATGGAAAAACAAAAACAAGCACCACATGTACTCACCATTAAATTGGCACTGATTGATCATAAGAAATGTGCACGTATGGGAAGTAACATTCATAGGATGTCGGGAAGATGGGAGTGGGGAGGAGGGGATGGGTAAATCCACACCTAAGGGATGTGGTGTGGATTTGGGTATGTTTGATGGGCGGTGAAAAGGCAATTTATGTAACCAAAGCATTTGTACCCCCTTAATACTCTGAAATAAAAAAATAAAAAAATAATATAGAATGTATTATAAAAGTCTACAAAGATTTGCTTAGTTCCAGTTTAGAAATTGTTTGGTGGGTCCCAAATAGAATTCTAGTCCAAAGCCTTCTTTCTTTTCATAGCACTAAGTGCTTCTCTCAAGGCAATACTTTGGTTTCTAACTTATGCCCAGAATCCACTTACTAGCTGTCAGAGCTAACATGATCCTTAAATTTCATTTGGCCCAAACTCTTAATTTCATACAAGAATAAACTGAAGATTATAAAGGAGGACAAATTCCCCAACAGAAAACATTTGTTCTTTCTTAAAATTTCAAGAGAAGAGCTGTAGCTTAATCGTTCCTTTTTGTAAATGTAATGCTCTAAGGAGTGATTGCAGCATCTTGTATGCAGAAATGAGCCACACCCACTTTTACACTACCATCTCCCTTATGACCTATGGTTTGCTGAGGATCTCAGATCTTCGCCCACTTTATTGATCTCAGGATTCCTTTCACCCTCAACAGAATAAACAGCATGAACCACTGGCTGAGCTCAAAGGAGTATTATAAATGCATAGTTCATTGTTATTTCATATCACTTGTTCTGCCCCATTCATGTCATCTCTCATCACCATAACATATGTTTCCCAAAATTCAAATGTTAAAGTCCTAACCTGCAGTACCTCTGACTGTAACTGTGTTTGGACACAGGATGTCTAAAGAGGTAATCAAGATTAAATTAGGTCATTAGGATGTGACATAGTCCAATATGACTAGTGTTCTTATAAGAAAAGGAGATTAGGACACAGACAGATAGAGCGATGACCTTGTAAAGACACAGAAAGAAGCTGGCTACCTGAAAGTCATGGAGAGAGACTTCAGAATAAAACAACCCTACTGATACCTTGACCTTGGGTTTCTAGCCTCCAGAATTATGATAAAATACATTTCTGCTGTTTAATCCAAACAATCTGTGATACTTCACGATGGCAGCCCTAGTAAACTAATACACAAACCATTGAATAGCAAGCAGTAGGTAGGTATGTTATCACCACTGAGATTGTCATACACTTGCCCTCAATTCAAAGAGATTTGTCTTTGGTGGTCCCCTTAGATTATCTTTTATTCTACTTTGTAATCTTAAGTATTTGTGACACATAAAATGTAAAGCGTGCAACAAAAATGCCAACAAACACACTTGGTTCAGGGATCTCTGCATTATGTATTGCTTACTCCATCCTGTCTGAGTATCTTCCTTTCTGAGACTACTAGCAATAGCAACTGCAACCTTCTCTGCTCTGGCTGAATTTATACCAGGTTTACTACTAATCTCAATTCATGCATTATTTTATTCAATGCTCATAACAATCCTGTGAGCCAAACATTATATTCTTCTCATCTTGCAGATGAGGAAACTAGGGCTCCAAAAGATTACATAAATTTCACAAGATGACCTAGATAGTAAGTGACAAATCCAGGGCTCAATACTAGGTCTTTTGGATGGCAAGAGCATGCTTTTTCCACTATACTGAATCAATATAAGAATTCTCTCTTTCATGTTCACAAATTCAGAGGAATGGCCATTAGGTTCTCCTGTGGTGTTTCGCCAAATAATCTCTATCCACTATTCAAGCCCACTTCTATGGCTGAAATGATTATTTTGCCTACAATAAAGAATGAGCCATGCAGCTGGAAAAATTTCTATCCAGATGCTAGTGTGTCACTTTGAATTGTTATTATAATAAAAATTTCCTGTTCATATTTGTTCCTATTTGCATATGTACAGAAGACACAGTTGTTCAGCAAAACCAAGCCATTGTGCAAAAATACAGCCCAAGATTCACAATCCAGTTCTGAAAATAGCCCATTTGTGGCCTCTTACTGAGAAGAAACTGCATAAAATATTCAAGGCTCTTGGATTTATCACTGAACAGTTCCACACTTTTTATCTGCAATCACCTTTTCCCCTCTCTCTTCCTCCTTCCCTTTCTCTGTCCTTTCTTGAAGTAGGCCTTAAGTATATACTCTGTGCCACACCTGAGAAAGACAAAAGAACAAATAGTAATAGTCTTTGCCCAAAAGGAGTTCAAATTCTAAGATCGAAAGAGTTCACCCTAGAAACAGGATTGTTCTCAGGAATAGAATTTTATAACAAAGGAATATACTTGAGGTTGCTACTTATATTCTCCTGCCCCTCTCTTTTTTCATGCCTTTATTGTCACACTTTGTACTGAATTAGAGTTTGACATTTTTTAAATCTTTTTTAGGTAGTAGTCGGTATTTGAGAACAATGAATGGGATCTGGTACAGAATAGCTACCAACTGAATGTCTATATATAAGTGCAACTGTCAGTATTAGCAGTTTAAAAGTTTTGGGGGGTGATGGGTTACATGATATTTATTTATCCCCCATAACATGCTCTTTTAGGAGATATGCAGAGGACAGGCAAAGGAGTTCCTTCCTCAGCCAGGGTCTCTTAACATAGTCTTTCCTTCTCCCCATCCTCCTATTACAAACTGGTGTGTTTATATTATTTCTGTATCTTGCGATACTATACCTGGATTTTAACATTAGCTGTTTCCACACATAGGCATTGTCATAATTCAGATAATATTCATAATATTACATAACATTTGGTTGGATCTTGTATTTCATCATGTTATGTGAAGAGAGTCTCAAAATTATAGTAAAGAGTAGACAATAAGGATGATCTTGTCTTAATTTTGCTAAAGTTAAGTAATTTGCCCAAGCTCAGAGAGTGAATCAGGCTTTGTACCTCATACTTCATGTCTTTCACTTCCCCTCTCTCGAACATCAATGCAAAGGCATGCTTTTTTTTATTCTAGTCATGGAAGGAGATTTTATTAATGCCAACACAGGCATTATGCTTTGCCCTGTTCGCTCATTTTCTCTTTGTCTCCGTGAGGTAAAAATCATTATTATTCTGGTTTCACAGATGAAGAAAATAAGGCCAAAAGAAAACAGATAATGAACCCAATGGTTTTTGATCCCAGCCTATCTGATCCAGAATCTATACTATTAAAATAGTAACTAACATTTACAGAGTGCTTACTATATGCTAGCAGCAGCATAGTGAGTATTGCACATACAGTGGTTCATTTAGTTACCACACCAATTGTGTGAGGCATGCACCATTATTCCCTACGTTTTACAGAGGAGGGAAATTTGGCTTGGAGAGGTTAGGTGATTTGCTCAAGTTCAAACTGCAAACATGTATCCATTCCCTTTACCACATCTACTCATCTACATTTTATTACTATCTACCCATTACATGCTATCACTGTGGATAAACTGACTGTGCTCCTAAGATCAACCTTTCTACTTGTTTTCAAGATCTCACCTAATCATCTCCTCAAGTATATCAACTCCAGAAATTTTCACCTTTTTCTTGAGTTATAAAATATTCCCTCTCTACTAGATCATTCTCAATAACGAGAAACATACTATCATTTCTCCCATCTTAAAAACAAACCCAAAACAAAAACAAATAAAAACTATTGGCCCCTCTTTTTCTTTTGCTTAGCTACTGCCTCAGCTCCCTGAACCTACATAGAGCAAAAGTCCTTAAAAAGAGCTGTTTATAATCATTTATTCCAATTCTTCTATTTCCATTATTTTCTAATATATCCACAATTACCAACAATTTTACTGACACTGCTATTATTAAGGTCACCAATGAGCTCAACATTGCTAAATCCAACAGTCCATACTCATTCCTCATCTTACTTGATCTAACACAGGTAGCTGATGCACTTGATTGCTGCCTACTCCTGGAAACAATTTTTTTCCCACTTAAAATCCAGGAAATCACAATCCCCTGATTTTACTCCTACTTGACTGGCCATGAATCTTAGTCTCCTTTACTTTGTTCCTGTTCATCACTTAACCTTTTAATCTTGGGATACTCCTGGACCCAGTACTTAGAAGCTTTTTCTATGTACATTCATTCATTAGATAATCTTATCTGATTTCACAGTTGTAAATACTATCAACATACTCCTGATTCCCAAATTCTTATCTTCAGGCCATACCTCTCCTAAACTCCACACACTAATATTCAACTGTCTGCCTATTTGCATACTCAGATGGCCAATAATTATCTCAGACTTGATATGTCCAAAATGGAGTTCATGGTTTTCTTTTCAAAACCTGCTCAACCCCAAGACTTCTCCAATTCAATGAATGCCACCTTACTCTGTTTCTTTGGACTAAAATCTTCAAAGTCTATCCTTTATCCTTTTTTCATACATCCCACATTTAATGTGAGAAAAAATCATGTTATTTATATATTTTTAAAAATTATCTGGAATTATAGCACTTCTTGCCACTTCCTTAGCTACTTCTCTGATTGAAGCCATCATTTTAATTTATCTGGATGATTGCAATAGCTTCCTAAATGATGTCATTGCTTTCATCATTTATCCCCCTTTAGTCTACCCAACAGAGTAGCCCAGCTACAATGATATTGTAGAAATGCAAACAAGGTCATACCATTCTGTTACTCAAAACCCTCTCATTGATCCTCATTTTTTTGGAGTATAATCCAATATCCTTACAATTCCCTACAAGATCCTACAGAATCATCTTCCATCTGTATCCCATTACTTCTTTAAACTTATCACTTTCTTTTCTTACCTTCTTCTACTCTGTTCCAGGCAAATTGATTTTCTCACTGTTTCTCAAATGTGCCAGCCATTATTACACCTCATAGCTTTTCCACTTGTTTGCTCTGTCTGAAATGTTCCTCCTCCAACTATATGCTGGGGTTATTATCTCATCTCCTTTAAGTTTTTGTTCAAAATTTTCTATGAATCCTACCTAATCACCTGTTTAAAATTATACCTCATTTACCTGTATTTATGATCTTGATTTATGTGCTCTATTTTTTCTTTATAACATTTTTTCAGCATATTATGGGGGTATAAAAGTTTAGGTTACGTATATTGCCCTTCCCCCTGCACCCCTGAATCAGAGCTTCAAGCATGTCCATCCCCTAGATGGTGTGCATCACACTCATTATGTATGTATACACCCATCCCCTGAGCTATATGATTTACTTACTTGCCATGTACATTGTTTATTTTCTGTCTTTTCCACTGGCATTTAAGTTCCATATTGGCAGGGTTTTTTTTTTTATCTGTTCTAATTAATGGTATAGTTCAAGTATCCAGAATAATTTCTGACACATATTTGCTGTACCATAGTTAGTTCTTGAATGAATAAATGAATGAAATAGTGAATCTGAAATTTTAAATGAGTCAGTGTGGATCAGAAGCTCAGAATTTATTTTTTTCCAGCACTAACCATGCTGTATCTCAGTTAAACACTAATGGGCTATTCCAGTTCTATCCATTTTAGTGTCCAGCTCCAGAGCTATTTCTGTAGCTCTTATTGCTAAATTGCTGTTTTTGGAAGTTACCCATCATAACATCAAATGCTAACAAACACCAATAATTGTCAAAACATTAATTAAGTATACATACTCCAATCCTGTACTGTACTATTCTAGCTTGAAGTTGTTACGTACTTCCCATGTGATGTAGAGAAAATATTTTCCCTTCATGAGACCTCAGTTTTCTCATCTATAAAAGAAAGCTTTGACCAGATATTCTCTGAGGACCCTTTTCTTTCTGGAAATTTGGGTCTATGCCACCACAGCATTGTGCCCATAGTTCACATAGTGGAAAGAGCAGAAGTTTTGGAGTTGGAGAGATATGAATTTTATTCTAAGATTCAACATAATTGAACAGGCCAGCTCACTTATTTCTGCACCTCAGATAACTTATCTGTAATATGTGCATTATTATCTTCTCTGTGCTATAACTTTAAGTGTTACTGTGAGCATAAAATTAAAGAATATATTTTAGGATGACTGGCACAATGTAGGATACAATGTAATAATTCATCACGTGTTTTGTATGTACAATACAGTAAATCATTATTCACATCTATGTGGGCTTGTAAAATGCAAGGATAACGGGAATGACACAGTTTGGGAAACTTACAACACAGAACGATGACTATTGACAGGATTGAGCCTATCTTTACATTGGCATAGGACCAAAACAGATAGCTTAGTGGCAACAGACTGCACCAAAGCATTACTCACCCATTGTATATTCAGCTGCTCCCTCACTGCCATAGTTTTATGTCTGAAATAATATGCCATCTTAAATGCTGTGAATGTTTTGAAAGAAACAATTCAGAGATACAAATACACATCTGGCTTTTAGTTTTTTAGTGTTTAATGCATTTATCCCTCATTCATAAAATGAGAATGTTTTCCAATGAATAACTGACATGCTTTCTTTGCATTACTCACAACTTATAGTTCAGTGCAGTAAACACAGCAGAAAGGAAGATATGCTTAACTATTGATAATTATAATTTGTATAACATTTTAGCCTCTTTTATTTTTACACTAGTTTCATGAGGTAGGTGTTGTAATAATCTCCATACCACAGATGAGCAAATCAAGGATCATGGAAATGAAGTGAGTTAGTCACTGAAACATAGCATGTAAGAGTGGAAGTGTGATTTAATCACCTGTCTCCTGTCTTTAAAGATACCCTTTAGAGTTGGAGCCAATCTGCCTCCAGAATGCAGCAATCTAATCATGTCTTCTTTCTAAATCTTGCTATTCATTATTAGCTCAATGCCTGTCACCAGTAGGTGCTAATAAATGTTGGCAGTACTTTAGGAACTTCTCCATTATCTCTTTGCTCTTTGTTGGACCATCTGCAGACACTCACTGAGAGTTCTCTTTGACCAATGCCTTCATTGTTTGCAAACTATATCTAGGAGCCATTTACTTGGAAATATATCAGATATCAGCAAAGAAGGTTCTGTGCATAGGTCATTGTAATCTTCAACTTCCTTCAGTAGCTTTCACATACACAAGCATGTATAAACATTGTTCTTCTAGCCCTACCAAGCAATTTTAAAACAAGAGAAAGTAGGGTGGGAGCAAGATAGCCAGTAGAAACCTCTAGCAACTGTCTCTCTGAAGGGACACCAAATTCAAGAAATATCCATGTAAGGAAGCACCTTCATAAGAACTAAAAATCAGGTAAGTGATCATAGTACCTGGTTTTAATATTATATCAAGCAAAGAGGCACTGAAAAGGGTAGAAAAGACAGTCTTGCATTGTCTACACCACCATCTTCTATCCCCTGGAAGTGTCACATGAAAATGCTGAGTGAAGAGAGAATCAGTGTGCCTGGGAGAAAGAGAGTGAAGTGACTGTGGGACTTTGCATTGGAACTCAGGGATACTTTGTCACAATGGAACACAGCACAAGGCAGAATTCTTCCAGGATTCATGGAGGGAACATTTAGACCAATACAGCCAGATAGAAATCCTCCACTCCAGCAGTAGGTACCTGAGTTCTGGCTAGCCCCATCACTGGCTGACAAAAAACAGTTTGGGGCCAGAAACAAATTTGTAATGGATTCAGGCCACAAAGACTGAAGTCCTGGGGCAATTCAGTCAGCTGTACAGGCTAGGAGTCAGTGGATTCGGGGCACACAAGTGATACCAGAGGTGGTGGCCAAGCCAGTGCCTATGTCATTCCTCCCCCAACTCCAGGCAATGCAGCTGAAGAAGAGTCTTCTTCCACTTGGGGAAAGTAAAGGGAAGAGTTTAGAGGACTTGATTTTGCAACTTTGATAACAGCTTAGCCATAGTAAAATAAAGTACCAAGCAGACTCCTGAAGCCCCTGAGTCCAAGCCTTAGTTCCTGGACAGAATTTCTAGACCCAGACTGGGCCAGAAGGAGACCTGCTGCCATGAAGGAAAGGACCTAGTCCTAGCAGGATTCACTACCTACTGCCTAAAGAGCCGTTGGGCTTTGAATAAAAGAGGTAGCCAGGCATCAGTCACCATGGGCTTTGAGTGAGACTGGGCTGGTTCCAGGTGTGACCTGTCACAGTCCCAGTTGCAGTAGCCATGAAGGAGTGCCCACATCAATCCTCTACCAAATGCAGCATCCCAGAATAGAGAGTGAGGGAAGAGAGTGAGAGACTGTTCATGGAGATCCAGGAATTCTACTGCAGCCTACTGAAGTCCAATGAAATTTATATGGAACCATAAAACATTGAGAATCATAAAAGCTATCCTAAGCAAAAAGAACTGGAGAAATCACATTACCTGACTTCAAATTATACTACAGAGCTATAGTAACTAAAAAAGCATGGTGCTGTCACAAGAACAGATACAAAGATCAATGGAACAGAATAGGCAACCCAGAAATAAATCCATTCATCTATATTGATCTTATCATTTTTGACAAAAAGTTGTGAAGAACACACACTGGGAAGAGGAACGTCTCTACAATAAATGGTGCTGGGAAAATTTGGCATCCATATTCAGAATAATGAAACTAGATGCTAATCTTTTGCCATATACAAGAATCAAATCAAAATGGATTAAACATTTAAATATAATATCTGACACTATGGGACTACCAAAATAAAATATTGTGGAAATTCATCAGGGCATTGGTCTGAGCAAGGATTTCTTGAGCAATACCCCCAAAGCACAGACAACCAAAGTAAAATTGGACACATGGTATAACATCAAGCTAAGAAGCTTATGTGCAGCAAAGAAAACAATCCACAAAGTGCAGAAACAACCCACAGATTGGGAGAAAATAATTGCAAACTACACATCTGACAAGGGGTTAATAACTAGACTATATAAGGAACTCCAACAACTCAATATGATAAAATCAAATAATCCAATTAAAAAATAGGCAAAGTATCTGAATAGGCATTCCTCCAAAGAAGACACGTAAATGGCCAATAGGTATATAAAAAAATGCTCAATATCATTAGTCATCAGAGAAATGCAAATCAAAACTACAATGAGATATCATATCATCCCAGTTAAAAATGGCAAATGTTTATAGCAGCACAATTCACAACTGCAAAGATGTGGAAACAACCCAAACACCCATCAATTCATGAGTGGATTAGTAAAATGTGGTATATGTATACCATGGAGTATTACTCTGCTATAAGAAATAACAGTGATACAGAATCCCTTTTGTTCTCCTGGAAAGAGTTGGAACCCATTCTACTAAGTGAAATATCCCAAGAATGGAAAAATAAGCACCACATGTACTCACCAGCAAATTGGTTTCCCTGATCATCACCTAAGTACACTTTTGGGAATAACACCAATTGGGGGTTGAGCAGATGTGTGGGGTGGGTGAGGGGATGGGTGTATACCTACATAATGAGTGCGATGTGCACTCTCTGGGGAATGGACATGCTTGAAGCTCTGACTCGGGGGTGGGGGGGCATGGGCAATATACATAACCTAAACTTTTGTACCCCCATAATAAGCTGAAATAAAATAAATAAATAAATAAATAAAAAGACATGCAATAATGAATGCTGGCTAGTATGTGGAGAAAGGGGAACCCTCATACATTGTTGGTGGAAATGTAAATTAGTGCAACAACTATGGAGAACAGTATGGAGGTTCCTCATAAAATTAAAAAGAGAACTACCATATGACCCAACAATCCTGCTGATAGGTATATATCTGAACGAAAGGATATTGTAAAAAGTATATGGAAAAGATATATACAGTCCCATATTTATTGCAACACTATTCACAATAGCCAAAATTCGGAATCAACCTGTGTCCATCGATGTATAAATAGATAAAGAAAATATGGTATATATACACAATGGAATATTATATAGCCATAAAACAGAATGAAATCCTGTAATATGAAACAACCTGCATGGAACTTGAGAACATTATGTTAAATAAAGTAAGCCAAGCACAGAAGATAAATTTTGCATGTTCTCACTCATATGTGGGAGTTAAATATTTAAACAATTGTTCTCATGGAGACAGAGAGTAGAATGATGCTTATCAGAGGCTGGGAAGGGTAGTGTGGAGGGAGAGATAAAGTGAGGATGGTTAATGGGTATAAAATATAGATAGATGGATAGATACAATGATATTTGACAGTACAACAAAGTGACTGTACTCAACAAGTTATGGTATACATTAAAATAACTGAAAGGGTAGAATTGAAATGTTCCTAACACAAAGAAATGATAAATGCTGAGGTGACGGCTACCCCAATTACCCTGATTAATACACATTTTACACCTGTATCAAAACATTACAAATACCCTATAAATAGGGACAGCCATTATGTACCCACAATTATCAATAATAAAAAAAATAAAAACAAACGAGAAAGTAAAAACAAAAATAAATAGAAAAAAATTAAGATAGACATCCAGAAGGGGTAGTGAACTTAAGAATCAGAAAATGTCATTTCCTTTTTATGCCTGTGCATTTATGAGCCTGTAGTCTTGGGCGAGGTACCTGATTTCTGAAGATTAGTTTTCTAATTTTGAAAATGGGGATTGTATCAGTGATGGTTCTCTGGAGAAACCTAAGACAATGGATAAATACATATACATGCACACACACATGCACACATATCTTAAGAAATTTATTTCAAGAATTTGGTTTTTGTAATTGTAGGGCTGGAAAGTCTGTTGTCCAAATAGGCCAGTTGGCTAGAAATTATTAGGCAGAAGTTAATGCTGCAATGAGTCTTTTTATTTCAGAATATTATGGGGGTACAAATGTTTAGATTACATATATTGTCTTTGCCCCACCCGAGTCAGAGATACAAGTGCCTCCATCCCCCAGACTATGCGCACCACACACATTAGGTATGAACATATCCATCCCTTCCTGACCCCTGACACTTGCCCAACACCCAGTGAATCTTACTATTATATGTGCACAAAAGTGTTAACCAATTAATAGCAATTTGATGGTGAGTACATGCTGTGTTTATTTTTCCATTCTTGTGATATTTCACTAAGTAGAATGGGCTCCAGGTCTATCAAGGATAATACAAGAGGTGCCGGATCAACATTGTTTTTGTGGCTAAGTAGTACTCCATGGTATACATATGCCACATTTTATTAATCTAATCATCTATTGATGAGCCTTTGGGTTGTTTCCACATCTTTGCAACTGTGAATTGTGCTGCTATAAATAAACATTTGAGTGCAGACGTCCTTTTTATAGAATGTCTTTTTTATATTTGGGTAGATGCCCAGTAATAGGATTGCTGGCTCAAAATAGTAGTTCTACTTTTAGCTCTTTGAGGTATCTCCATATTACTTTCCATAGAGGTTGTAATATTTTGCCATTCCACCAGCATTGTATGAGTGTCCCTATCTTTCTGCATTCATGCCAACATTTGTTATTTGGGGACTGTTTCATAAAAGCCAGTCTCACTGGAGTTAAGTGATATCTCATTGTGGTTTTGATTTACATTACTCCAATAATTAGACATGTTGACCATTTTTTCACACGTTTCTTGGCCATTAGTCTGCCTTCTTTTGAAAACTTTCTGTTCATATCCTTTACCCATTTATTGATGAGGTTGTTCGATTTTTTCTTGTTGATTTTCTTAAGTTCAATATAGACTCTTGTTATTAGCCCTTTATTGGATGTGTAGAAAGCAAATATTTTCTCCCATTCTGTAGGTTGTCTATCTGCTCTATTGATAGTTTCTTTGGCTATCCTGAAGCTGTTTAATTTGATCAGGTCCCATTTATGTACTTTTGTTGTTGCTGTGATTGGCTTTGGGGTCTTCTTCATAAATTTTTTTTCTGGGCCAACGTCTGTAAGAGTTTTCCCAACATTTTATTCTAGAATGGTTATAGTTTCGTGCCTTAGTTTTAAGCCTGTTATTGACTGTGAGTTGATTTTTGTGAGAGGTGAGATATTTGGATCCTGTTTCAGTCTTCTACATGTGGCTATCCAATTTTCCAAGTACCATTTATTGAATAAGGATTCTTTTCTCCAGTATATGTTTTTGTCTGCTTTGTCAAAGACCAGATGGCTATATGAGGATGGTTTTATATCTGTGTTCTCAGTTCTGTTCCATTGCTCTGTGTCTCTGTACTTGTGCCATGCTATTTTAGTTACTATAACCTTGTAGTATATCTTGAAGTCTGGTAAATCGATGCCTTCCCAATTTCTTCTTCTTGCTTTAGGTTGCTTTGGCTATATGTGGTATTTTCTGGTTCCATATGAAACATAGAATTATTTTTTTCTTTATCTGTGGAAAATGATGTTGGTATTTTAGTAGGTATTGCATAGAATTTGTAGATAACTTTGGGGACTATAGACATTTTAACAATGTTGATTCTGCCAATCCATGAGGATAGTACAGATTTCCACCTGTTTATGTCCTCTGCTACTTCCTTCCTCAGTGTTTTATAGTTCTGTCTTTAGAGGTCTTTCACCTAAAAAATTAGATAAATATATTCCTAAGTATTTTATTTTCTTTGTTGCAATTGTGAAAGGTATTGAGTCTTTGATTGGGTTCTCAGTTTGACTGTTGTTGGCATATAGGAATGCTACTTATTTGTGTACATTGATTTTGTAGCCTGACACTTTTCTGAATTTATTTAGCAATTCTAGTAGTCTCACGGCAGAATATTTGGGGTTTTGTAGATATAAGAACAAGTTGTCAGCAAAAAGCAATAATTTTACCCTTTCTGCTCCCATTTTGATGCCCTTGATATCCCTGTCTGATTGCTCTGGCTAGGATCTCCAGCAGTATTTTGAATAGAAGTGGTGGTAGAGAACAGCCTTGTCTGGTTCCAGTTCTAAGTGAAATGCTTTCAATTTTTCCTTGTTCAGTATGATGTTGGTTATGGGTTTGTCATTTATGGCTTTTATCATTTTAGGTAAGTCCCATATTTTCCCATTTTAGTAAGTGTCCTTATCATAAAAGAGTGCTGAATTTTGTTAAATGCTTTTTCTACATCTATTGAGAGGATCATATGGTCTTTGTTTTTACTTCTATGTATGTGGTTATTACATTTATATATTTGCATATGTTGAACCATCCCTGAATCGAAGAGATGAAGTCCACCTGGTCCTGAGGCATTTTTTTTTATAAGAACCTCAATTCAGTTTGCTAGGATTAAAAATTTCTGCATCTATATTCATAAGGGTTATTGGTCTATAGTTTTCTTTTTTTTTTCTTGAGTCCTCTTATGGTTTTGGTATCAGGGTGATGTATGCTTCTTAAAATGTGTTGAGGAGGATTCCTTCCTTCTTGATGTCGTGGAACAATTTCTGCAGGTAGGCAATTCTTCTTTGTAGGCCTGGTAAAATTCAGGTGTGAAACCATCTGGTCTGGGACTTATTTTTTAGGAAGGGTTTTTTATTGCTGCTTGAATTTTGGTACTTGATATTTGTCTGTTCAGGAATCCTATTTCTTTCTGATTGAGCCTAGGAAGGCTGTGTGTTTCTAAGAATTTGTCCATTCTCTCTGTGTTTTCAAGTTTATGTGCATAGAGATTATTATAGCATTCATAGGTGAAAGTTTGTATTTCTATGGTATTATTTGTAGTTTTTCCCTTTTAATTCCTGATTGACCATATTAGAGTCCTTTCTTTTCTGCTTCTGGTTAATCTAGCAAGAGACATGTCAATTTTGTTTGTTTTTTTCAAAGAACCAACTTTTTGTTTTATTGATCTTGTGTATAGTTTTTTTGATTATTGATTTCATTGAGTTCTGCTCTGATATTTGTTGTTCCTTTTCTTTTGCTAGGTTTGGGGTTGGTTTGTTCATCCTTTTCCAGTTTTTGAAATGATTCATTAGACTGTCAATTTGTGGACTTTCTGTCTTTTGGATGTAGGCATTGATGGATATAAATTCTCCTCTCAGGACTGCTTTAGTTGTGTCCCACAGATTTTGGTAACTTCTGTCTCCTTTTTCATTTACTTCAAAGAATCTTTTGACTTCCATCTTAATTTTCTCCTTAACCAAATAATTGTTCAGCAGAAGGTTGTTTAGTTTCCATGATTTTGTGTAGAGGTGAGAGTTTCTGTTGGAGTTGATTTCTGATTTTATTCTACTGTGGTCTGAGAAGATGCATAGTATAATTCCTATTTTTAAAAAATTTTTTGAGACATGTTTTGTGGCCTAGGATATGGTCAATCTTAGAGAATGTCCCATGAGCTGATGAGAAAAACATATATTCAGTTGTTTTGGGGTATAATGTTCTGTAAATACCTGTCAGGCCCATTTGTTTTATAGTTCTGTTTGAGTCCATTGCTTTTTTGTTTCTTTTCTGTTTGGAGGATCGGTCCTATTCTGTAAGAGGGGTGCTGAAGTCCCTGGGTATTACAGTGCTGCTGTTCAGCATTTTGTTTAGATAAAGTAGGGCTTGTTTTATGAATCTGAGTGCACCTGAGTTAGGTACATAAATATTTATGATTGCTATGCCCTCTTGTTTAATTGAAAGGTGTTGCCTTCAATCATGAGATTCTTTCTTCTGCATGATCTAGCCTATTTTGAGGCTTTCCAGTATTTTTGTAATTAATTGAGTAAATTATTCATTTTCAGAAGTCCTGTGTGATTTTTCTTCAATATTTTAATTTCTTTAATGAATTTTTCATTCATTTTCTGGATTTTTTTTGGTGTTTCTTTGCATTGAGTGTCCATTTCCTCTTCCATTTCATTGAGTTTTCTTACAATCCATGTTCAAAATTCTTCTTCTGCTATTTCAATGTTCTGATTTTGGCTGGAATCTATTGCTAGAGAGCTGGTGTTCCCTTTTGGCGGTGTCTTTTATTTGATTCTGCATACTTCCAGAGTTCTTTTCCTGATTCCTTCCTATCCAGAGAAGCTGTTGCTTCTTACCTTTGGATTTTGGTTAGATAATGACATGTCTAGTTTAGTCTGTAAGCTAGTAGTTGGTGCTTGTGGGTGAGAATCAACCACATCCTGTATGATGGATGAGTCAGTAAATGTAGTAAAAGGGCATGCAAATTGACCTCCCTGTCAGTAGGTGGTAGTTAGAACAAGCTGCATTGTTGTTTTTGGCTCCTATAAACAGCTCTAGTTCCTGTGGAGAAGCACTCTAGTGCCTCAGGTGGTGGGTGGAGCCCTGGGACTTCCAGGTGTGTCCTTATTCTCCACCTTAGCAGGGGTGGGTGGGGAAGTGAGGCTGGGCAGGACTGGGTTGGGTGATCCTGCCATCCAGCTCCATAACTGTTTTTAGCAGGGGTCAAAAGTCTTTTCCCCACCTCTGAGCAAAGCTATCAGGGATGGTCTCAAGTGATCCCACTCAACCAGTAAGTATGGATATAGAGGTGGGGCTCTCTGAGACCCATGGTCTGGCAGTTTAGAGAAGGCTTCACTCCTTTCCACCATCCCCTATTCTGTAATTTCTCCCATGCCTGTGCTGGCAGGCAGGACCTCAAGCTGTGTGAGCTCCCCCATTACTGTGATGTGGGCCAGGAGTTTCCCTGCCTAGGATCACGGCCTGAGATGCGAGCATGGCCCTCCCACAGTAGGACATATGCTCCTTGAGCACGCTGAAGCTAGGACCCATTCTGATCTGCTCCTGAAGGCACACACACCTCAGTAGACTAATTCACAAATATCTCTTCTGTGCCCCCAGGCAATTCCATTCGGACTTGGGTGTATCTGGTCTGCAGGCCTGTCCTACAGGCCTGGAGATCAATCCCTGACCATGCTAGGAAGAAGAATGCTGGTTCCAAGTCACCCATGTGGTGTCCAAGCTGGACCAATGTACCTCTGCCTTGGGGTTTTCCCCACTCTGCTGGAGTCAATGGGAAAATAGCACCAGGATGGGCCGTCAGGTAAGGAGCTCAGAGTCCGAGCACCCCTCAGTCCACTTCAGGGCCCCAAAAGGAAAGGTCCGAACCCCATTCCCTGTGGATGCCTTCAGGTGGTGGCTAAATTTTCTCTCTCAGTAGTGGCAGGTAGGGGAAGGGAAGGGGTGAATGAAGGACTAGGTGGAGGAATGACTGCACATTGGTAGTCTCCAACCCTCTCTCTGGGAGGCAGTCCTCCCAGAATGACCAGGCTCTGGAGTCCCACAGATCTCCTGGTACTCACTGGAGCCCTGTGGCTCATGCAGTCTGGGCCAGAGTTGAGAAATGACTTTGTAGGGATGAGCAAGATGGATCCTGAGGAATTGAGGACCCCCAAGGAAGACAAAGGCTTTCAGTGGGCAGAGAAGCAATATGGCACCTGTCGACCATCTTGGGTCTGTGGAGTGGGAGGTGCCCCAAGGGAGCTGGGAGCCTAGTGCCCTGTATGTAAGAGGCTCTTTACTTACTGGCAGCAGCAGTCTCTGGGCTGGTATTGCCAAGTCTCTCTAGCAGCTTTGGAGCCCACCCACAGTCCAAGATACAATAGGGGAATTTTAACCACTCCACCTATACTTCTTGCTGGTCTCTAAACCTCTTGGAGCTTAATCCCTTCCAATGCCTTTCTCTTTCTAGTGCTGCTCTGCAACCTCTTCTTGTGGAGTCTCCTGTAGGCTCAGACACCATTCCTTCTGATCCTTATCTGATCTATGTTTGCCTGTTTGTTTTTTTCTCTTTCATATAAAATTTCTCCTTCTTGCTGAGATGCTCTGGCTGGAGTTGTTTCTCATCTGCCATCTTGCCTCTCTCCCTCACTTTTTCTCTGCAGTGAGACTTCTAAAAGAATTTCTTCTTCCTCAGAAATCTCAATTTTCACTTTTAAGGCCTTTCAACTGATTAGATGAAATCCACCTATGTCACTGAGGTAATATCCTTTACTTAAAATCAACCAATTGTAAATGACAACCACATGTAAAAATTACATTCATAGAAACACCTAGATTAGTGATTGATTGAATAACTGGGTACTACAACCTAGCCATGTTGACTCATAAAACTAACAATCACAGGGATGACGATGATGATGATGATGATGATGATGATGATGGACATAGTTATCTTTAAAAATTATTAAAATTAGATTCAACCATCCATTTATTATTTTTTTCCATTTTAATGCATTTATTTGGAAGATTATACTATACACACATCTAGTAATCTCCCTCTATAAATTATATATTTAAAATGGAAACACACGGAGCAAGACAACAGGGAACACAAAAATGACAATGTGCTGTTGATCGTGAAAAATGTGGCTGAGATAGATTTTCTCATAGGTAAAGATGGCAAACAGAAGAAAAGGAAAGCACACGTGAGACAGGTAGCTGGCTACTTGATGCGGTTGCATTTTTTTTAAAGGTATGGATTGAATTGAGCCTTGTCCCTAATATTAAATCCATGTATCAAATGGATTCTGCTGAGCCCTCTATAATGCTTATCTGTTAACCAATCCAACTTGTATTTGGAGTAAGCCAGTATAATCTAACTTCCAACTCCTCATATGTATGAATATGCCATGTAATAAATATTTAAAACTGAGTTTAAGATTCCAATTACCTTTGCGCAGGTATGCACATGTTTAAAATACACTATGCCCTTCCTTGCTTAAATTTGTACATGGTAGTGAATCACAAGCTTACAAATAGATATTATAGTCCAATAACTAATTACTAAGTATTGCAGATTGAAACACCAAAGAATGTTGGTTAGCATTTTTTAAATCCATGCATACAAAATGAAAAACTACCACCAAAACCAAATGATTTTGAAGTGAACTGAATTCAAGTTGCAGGATTATGGCTAATGTTAGAGAGAAAATTCTCACATTAAATGCCTAATTACTAATAAGGAGATATTAGGAATAGAAAAGGATATTTGGGGGCATATTTAAATAAACTTTTGATAAACATCTTTTAAAATAATTTTTAAAATGCTTTACAATAAAACTATTTTCCTTTTCAAAAATTGTCATCTAAAAGAATATGTTTTCCCTATGTATTTGCCTTTTTTTCACATTTAAAATGTAAGTTTCATGAGAACTGAGATTTCTCGTTTTAATTTTCTGTATTATTTTTTTTTAAAAAAAGAACTTAGCTTAACAAGAAGATGGCGGAGTGGAGGTGACCTCCTGGATTTGTGCTCCCAGAGAGGAAGGCGTGGATCTCCACCTGCCACAACGCTAGAGGATTGCTTCTCCACAGGAACGGCGGTGTGAACCCATGGAGAATCACCGTGGGACACGGGGAACAGGAAAAAACAGGCGAGTGAGAAATCAGACCGAGATAATTTGGAGAGTGCGGGATGGAAAACAGACAGCGGAGTGCGGGACGGCCGTGCCTGCCTCACCGGCGAGTGGGGCGGGTACAGCCCCACTGCAGAGCGGCTTGTTCTCCCCACTGACCCCCACATCCACTCGGTCAGGGATCTGGCTGAAATTGGTGCAGAATCACCGCGGGAGACGTGGAGCTCCGAGGACAGGTGACATAGGCGGGAGAGAGCTTGGACTCGGGCGGGTCTCCGTGGTGCCCTATCTCTTAAAGGGACAGACGCGGACCTGCACCGAGGCGAGGGGCCCCGAGCGTGAAATATTAAAGCGGGACTTTTTTGCTTTTCTCTTCCCGTACGGCAGCTCTCTGGCTGGGGAGCTGCTGTGGGCCCTGGCGCCTGCCGAGCTCTGAACGCTTTCCCCTGGCGCCTGCGACCGACGGACGCGCGGTGGCCATCTCGGTTCCCACAGCTAAGCGGAAAGGACCTTGAACTCTGGCAGGCCTCTGCGGTGCCGGAGCCCTATCTCTTAAAGGGACAGAAGCGGACCTACACCGAGGCGAGGGGCCCCGAGCCTGAAATATTAAAGTGGGATTTTTTTTTCTTTTTTTCTTTTTATCTCTCTCTTTCTTTCTTTCTTTCTTTCTTTCTTTCTTTCTTTCTTTCTTTCTTTCTTTCTTTCTCTTTTCTTTCTTGTTTTCTCTTTCTTCTTCTTGTTATTCATATTGTTTCTCTCCTTTTTTTTTTTTTTCTTTTCTTTTTTCCTTTCTTTTTCTTTTCTCCTTTCCGGTGTCCCTCCAGCCCAGGAGCTACTGTAAACTCCTGAGTGCTCCAGACCCCCAGCTGTGATTCCTATCGGACCCTGAAAATTACCCCCCAGTGCCAGTGATCTGCGGGTGGGCAGGAACAATTGTGCGGGCCAAGGTCTAATTGCTGCAGAGCCATAGGGTGCCAGGCGACTCCTCAGGAGGCTCCATCCCCTGATCCTTAGACCCTCTCCAGGTCCCCTTCCCAGGTGTGAACACTGAGTGCTTCCCTAAACGCAAGAGTGTGGAGCCCGGACCTTGGGAACACTGGGACAGTGTAGACCTTTGCCCGTGGGAGCTGCAGCAGCTGGGGCACTGAGGGAGTGAGGGCACTGCCTCCTCGGCCTAGCCAGTGTCTTTCCTGCTGAAGGAGACAGAAACCACACATCCAGAGGAAGAACCAAAAAGCCGGGGGGGGGGAAAGAGAGGGAGAAGAGGCTTTCTGCTTGCAAATCGTGTGAATCCTGCCTACTAACTGAAAGTCCGCAACACAATGATTTAACTTGCCAAACTGGTCTTAGGTCAAGCCAACCCTCTGGGGGTGGACCCATCAGAAGCAGTCCCCCAACTGAGATAGAAAAAAGAAACTCTAAACAGCACACAACAGTCTCCCCCTATAGATAAAGGAAGCAACATTCCTAGACTGTTCCATAGCCTAAGAACAGAGTACAAGACGTGCTGTTAACTAGACTAAAGCTGTGAGAAAAGATCTAACGATAGAGCCAGATGGGAAGGGCTCAGCGGAAAAATATGGGGAGCACAAAAAACCAAACGGAAACCTCGCCCCCAAAGAGAAATACCAACTCTCCTCCAATTGGCACAAGCCAGTTTCAGAATACCAACATGTTACCAGAAGAATTTCAGTCTTGGGTTATTAATAAGCTGAATGATATACAAGAAAAAATTGATATCCACCGCAAAGAAACCGCAAAAAAATTCCAGGATTTGGAAGAAAAATTCACTAAAGAAATAGACGTATTGAAAAAAAACCAAACTGAACTCCTAGAAATGAGGGATTTATTCAGGGAGCTACAAAACACAGTGGAAAGTCTCAAGAACAGGGTAGATCAAATAGAAGACAGAATCTCAGAAATCGAAGATAACTCTTTCCAATTAAATAAGACAGTCACAGAGATAGAGCAAAGAAATAAGAAAAAAGACCAGAGTCTTCAAGAAATGTGGGATTATGTGAAGAAACCTAACGTGAGAGTTATAGGCATCCCTGAAGGTGAAGAAGATAATAAGCAAGGGCTGGATAAACTATTTGAAGACATAATAGAAGAAAATTTCCCAGGCCTTGCTAAAACTTTAGATATACAAGTTCAAGAAGCTCAAAGAACCCCTGGTAGATTCATAGCAAATAGGAAAACACGACGCCACGTAGTCGTCAGACTGACCAAAATATCCACTAAAGAGACCCTTCTTCGAGCTGTAAGGAGAAAGAAACAAGTAACATACAAAGGGAGGCCCATTAGAATTACTCCAGATTTCTCAACTGAAACTTTACAAGCAAGAAGAAGTTGGGGCCCCATTCTCACTCTTCTGAAACAGAATAATGCCCAGCCTAGAATCTTGTACCCAGCTAAGCTAAGCTTTCTATATGAAGGAGAAATTAAGACATTCTCGGATAAACAAGGACTGAGGGAATTCACCAAGATAAGGCCACCCCTCCAAGAAGTACTCAAAAGAGAGTTACACATGGATCATCACAACAAAGACCCACGAATGTAAAACCACCCAAGAGCTAAAGATCAAATTCTAGCCACCAAAATGGCTCAAGAGAGAAAACATAGCAATGAAGTTCTACCCAATAAGATAAACAGAAATCTATCCCAATTATCAGTTCTCTCACTAAATGTCAATGGCCTGAATTCCCCACTCAAGAGACATAGACTGGGCCAATGGATAAAAAAACACAAACCAAGTGTCTGCTGCCTTCAGGAAACTCACTTAACCGGCAAAGATGCATTTAGACTGAAAATAAAAGGATGGAACCTGATATTTCAAGCAAATGGTAGCCAAAAGAAAGCTGGTGTGGCAGTTTTAATTTCCAATAACTTAGTCTTCAAACCAACAAAAGTAATAAAAGACAAAGACGGTTACTACATACTGGTGAAAGGCACAATTCAACAAGAAGACATAACCATACTTAATATATATGCACCCAATCTAGGTGCACCCAGATTCATAAAGCAAATCCTACTCGATCTAAACCAAATCATAGGCAACAACACTTTAATAGTTGGAGATTTTAATACCCCACTGACAGCACAGGACAGATCCTCCAAGCAGAAAATAAGCAAAGACATAGTAGACTTAAACAGAATGCTAGAACAAATGGGCCTTACTGACATCTACAGGACATTCTACCCAAAAACCACTGAATATACATTCTTCTCATCAGCTCACGGGACATTCTCTAAGATTGACCATATCCTAGGTCATAAAGCAAGTCTTAAAAAAATTAAAAAAATAGAAATCATACCCTGCATCTTCTCAGATCACAATGGAATAAAAATAATAATGAACCTTAACAGGAACTCTCATTCCTACTCAAAGTCATGGAAGCTAAACAACCTTCTCCTGAATAACAATTTTGTAAAGGAAGAAATTAAGTCAGAAATCAAAACATTCTTTGAATTAAATGACAAAGGTGACACAACTTATCAAAATCTATGGGATGCAGCTAAAGCAGTCCTGAGAGGAAAATTCATTTCCATAAATGCCTATTTCAAAAAGACAGACAATTTACAACTAGACAACTTAATGAATAGACTCAAAGAGCTGGAGAAACAAGAACAGACTGACCCCAAACCCAGCAGAAGGCGAGAAATTATTAAGATCAAATCAGAATTAAATGAAAAAGACAACAAAAATACTATAAGGGAAATTAATAAAACAAAAAGTTGGTTCTTTGAAAAGATAAATAAAATAGACACACCACTGGCTAGACTAACCAAGAGCAGAAAAGAAAAATCTTTAATAACTTCCATCAGGAACATGAAAGGAGAAATCACAACCGAAGCCACAGAGATACGTGACATTATCTATGAATATTACAAAAATCTTTATGCACACAAATTGGAGAATGAGGAGGAAATGGACAAATTTTTAGACTCACACAGCCTTCCCAAGCTCAATCAGGAAGAAATAGAATTCCTGAATAGACCAATATCAACAACTGAAATTGAAACAGCAATAAAAAACCTTCCCAAAAAGAAAAGCCCTGGTCCAGATGGGTTCACACCTGAATTTTACCATACATACAAAGATGAACTGGTGCCCATCCTACATAAACTATTCTTCAATATTGAGAAGGATGGAATTCTCCCCAACACATTCTACCAAGCCAATATAACATTAATACCAAAACCAGGAAAGGATGCAACAAAAAAAGAAAACTACAGACCAATTTCTCTCATGAACGTAGACGCAAAAATTCTCAATAAAATCCTAGCAAATCGTATCCAAGTGCTGATTAAAAAAATAATTCATCATGACCAAGTAGGCTTCATCCCAGAGATGCAGGGTTGGTTTAACATACGAAAATCTATAAATGTAATTAACCACGTAAATAGAAGCAAAAATAAAGACCATATGATCCTCTCAATAGATGCAGAAAAAGCATTTGACAAAATTCAACACCCTTTTATGATAAAAACACTTAGCAACATAGGCATAAATGGGACCTACCTAAAAATAATACAAGCCATATATGACAAACCCACAGCCAACATCATACTGAATGGGGAAAAACTGAAAGCATTCCCACTCAGAACTGGAACCAGACAAGGCTGCCCACTGTCCCCATTACTTTTCAACATAGTATTGGAAGTCCTTGCGAGAGCTATCAGACAAGAGAGCAGAATCAAAGGTGTCCAAATAGGGACAGAAGAGATCAAACTCTCACTCTTTGCTGATGACATGATGTTGTATCTGGAAAACCCCAAGGACTCAACCAAGAGACTCCTGGAATTAATTAACGAATTCAGTAATGTCTCAGGTTACAAAGTCAATACACACAAATCAGAGGCATTCATATATGCCAATACCATTCAATCGGAGAACCAAATTAAGGACTCAATACCTTTCAAAATAGCAACAAAGAAAATAAAATATCTAGGAATATATTTAACTAAAGAGGTAAAGGACCTCTATAAAGAGAACTATGAAACGCTAAGGAAGGAAATTGCAGAACACGTAAATAAGTGGAAATCCATACCATGCTCATGGATTGGAAGAATTAACATTGTTAAAATGTCTATACTGCCCAAAGTAATCTATAGATTCAATGCAATTCCCATTAAAATACCAACATCATTTTTCACAGATTTAGAAAAAATAATTATACACTTTGTATGGAATCAGAGAAGACCCCGGATAGCAAAAGCAATCTTAAGCAATAAAAGCAAAATGGGAGGTATTGATTTGCCAGACTTCAAACTATACTACAAAGCTGTAGTTCTAAAAACTGCTTGGTATTGGCACAAGGGCAGGGACACAGACCAGTGGAACAGAACAGAAAACCCAAATATAAAACCATCCTCATATAACCATCTAATCTTTGACAAAATAGACAAAAACATACTCTGGGGACAAGAGTCCCTATTCAATAAATGGTGCTGGGAAAACTGGATAGCCACATGTAGAAGACTGAAACAGCACCCACAGATTTCACCTCTCACAAAAATCAAATCACGGTGGATAACAGATTTAAACCATAAATGGGAAACAATTAGAATTCTAGAAGAAAATGTAGGAAAGACTCTTACAGACATTGGTCTAGGCAAAGAATTTATGAAGAAAACCCCTAAGGCAATCGCAGCAACAACAAAAATAAACGACTGGGACCTGATTAAATTAAAAAGCTTCTGCACAGCCAAGGAAACAGTCATGAAAATAAACAGACAGCCTACAGAATGGGAAAAAATTTTCGCATACTACACATCAGATAAAAGACTGATAACAAGAATCTATTTAGAACTCAGGAAAATCAGCAAGAAAAAATCAAACAATCCTATCAAAAAATGGGCAAAGGACATGAATAGAAATTTTTCAAAAGAAGACATAAGAATGGCCAAAAAACGTATCAAAAAATGCTCAACATCCCTAATCATCAGGGAAATGCAAATCAAAACCACAATGAGATACCACTTAACTCCGGTGAGAATGGCCTTTATCAAAAAATCCCAAAACAACACATGTTGGCGTGGATGCGGAGAGACAGGAACACTCATACACTGCTGGTGGGAATGCAAACTAGTGCAACCCCTATGGAAAGCAATATGGAGATACCTTAAACAGATTCAAGTAGACCTACCATTTGATCCAGCAATCCCATTATTGGGCATATACCCAGAAGAACAAAAGTCATTCTTTAACAAAGACACCTGTACCCGAATGTTTATAGCAGCACAATTTACAATCGCAAGGATGTGGAAACAACCCAAGTGCCCATCAATCCACGAATGGATTAGTAAACTGTGGTATATGTATACCATGGAGTACTACTCAGCTATAAGAAATAACAATGATACGACATCTCTTTGGTTCTCCTGGAGAGAGCTGGAACCCATTATACTAAGTGAAGTATCCAAAGAATGGAAAAACAAGCATCACATGTACTCACCAGAAAACTGGTTTCCCTGATCATCACCTAAATGTACATCAGGGAAGGATACCAATTGGATATCAGACTGGGATGGGGGGTGGGGGGAGGGGATGGGTGTATGCCTACATGATGAGTGCGTTGCACACCCTCTGGGGAATGGTCATGCTTGAAGGTGCAGACCCGGGGAGGTGGGGGGGGGAGGGGATGGAGGTATGACTACATGATGAGTGCCAGGTGCACTGTCTGGAGAATGAGAACGGACGCGCTTGGGACTCTGACTCGGGGGGATGGGTGGGACATGGAAAATGTATATAACCTAAACTTATGTACCCCCATGATGAGCTGAAATAAAAAAATATATATATATTAAAAAAATAAATAAATAAATAAAAATAAAAAAAGAACTTATATTTTTCTTATTTTTTTTTTATTATTTCAGCTCATCATGGGGATACATAATTTCAGGTTATATACATTGTCCATGTCCCGCCCATCTCCCTGAGTCAGAGCCTCAAGCATGTCCATTCTCCAGACAGTGCACCTGGCACTCACCATGTAGTCATACCTCAATCCCCTTCCCCGTCCTCCCACCTCCCCGAGTCAGCACCTTCAAGCATGACCATTCCCCAGACGGTGCACAACACACTCATCATGCAGGCATACACCCATCCCCTACCGCCACCCAACCTCTCAGTCTTGTATCCAATTGGTATGCTTCCCCGATGTGCATTTAGGTGATGATCAGGGAAACCAATTATCTGGTGAGTACATGTGATGGTTGCTTTTCCATTCTTTGGATACTTCACTTAATATAATGGGTTCCAGTTCTCTCCAGGAGAACCAAAGAGATGTTGTATCACCATAATTTCTTATAGCTGAGTAATACTCCATGGTGTACATATAACACAGTTTACAAATCCATTCGAGAATTGATGGGCATTTGGGTTGTTTCCACATCTTTGCGATTGTGAATTGTGCTGCTATAAACATTCAGGTACAGGTGTCTTTGTTATAGAAAGACTTTTGTTCTTCTGGGTAGATGCCCAATAATGGGATTGCTGGATCAAATGGTAGGTCTACTTGAATCTGTTTAAGGTATCTCCATAATGCTTTCCACAGGGGTTGCACTAGTTTGCAGTCCCACCAGCAGTGCATGAGTGTTCCTGTCTCTCCGCATCTGCGACAACATGAGTTGTTTTGGGACTATTTGATAAAGGCCATTCTCACTGCAGTTAAGTGATATCTCATTGTGGTTTTGATTTGCATTTCCTTGATGATTAGGGATGTTGAGCATTTTTTCATGTTTGTTAGCCATTCTTATATCTTCTTTTGAAATTTTTCTATTCATGTCATTTGCCCACTTTTTGACAGGGTTGTTTGATTTTTTCTTGCTGATTTTCCTGAGTTCTAAATAGATTCTTGTTATCAGTCTTTTATCTGATGTGTAGTATGCGAAACATTTTTCCCCATTCTGTAGGCTGTCTGTTTATTTTTGTGACAGTGTCTTGGGTTGTGCAGAAGCTTTTTAATTTAATCAGGTCCTATTTAGTTATTTTTATTGTTGCTGTGATTGCCTTAGGGGTTTTCTTCATAAATTCTTTGCCTAGACCAATGTCTGTAAGAGGCTTTCCTACATTTTCTTCTAGAATTCTAATAGTTTCCCACCTAAGATTTAAGTCTGTTATCCACCGTGAGTTGATTTTTATGAGAAGTGAAAGCTGTGGGTCCTGTTTTAGTCTCTACATGTGGCTATCCAGTTTTCCCAGCACCATTTGTTAAATAAGGAATCTCTTCCCCAGAGTATGTTTTTGTCTGCTTTCTCCAAGATTAGATGACTATATGAAGATGGTTTTAAATTTGGATTATCTGTTCTGTTCCACTGGTCTGTGTCCCTGCACTTGTGCCAATTCCAAGCAGTTTTAAGAAACACAGCTTTGTAGTATAGTTTGAAGTCTGGCAAATTAATACCTCCCATTTTGTTTTTGTTCCTTAAAATTGCTTTTGCTAAACTGAGTCTTCTCTGGTTCCACACAAAGCGTAAAATTATTATTTCTATATCTGTGAAAAATGATGTTAGTAATTTAATAGGGATTGCATTGAATCTGTAGATCACTTTGGGTAGTATAAACATTTTAACAATGTTGATTTTTCCAATCCACGGGCATGTTATGGTTTTCCACCTATTTACATGTTTTGCAATCTCCTTCCTCAGTGTTTCATAGTTCTCCCTATAGAGGTCCTTTATCTCCTTAGATAAATATATTCCTAGGTATTTTATTTTCTTTGTTGCTATTTTGAAGGGTGGTGAGTTTGGTTCTCCATTTGATTGTTATTCGCATATATGAATGCCTCTGATTTGTATGTATTGATTTTGAATCCCAAGACTTTACTGAAGTCATTGATCAATTCCAGGAGTCTCTTGGTTGACCTTGGAGTTTTCTAGATATAACATCATATTATCAGCAAAGAGTGAGAGTTTGATCTCTTCTTTCCCTATTTGGACACCCTTGATTCTGCTCTCTTGCCTGATAGCTCTCACAAGGACTTCCAATACTATGTTGAAAAGTAATGGGAACAGTGAGCAGTCTTGTCTGGTTCCAGTTCGAAATGGGAATGTTTTCAATTTTTCCCCTTTCAGTATGATGCTGGCTGTGGGTTTGACATATATGGCTTGTATCATTTTTAGATAGGCCCCGTCTATGCCTATTTTGTTAAGTGTTCTTAATATAAAAGAGTGTTGAAATTTGTCAAATGCTTTTTCTGCATCTAGTGACAGGATCATATGATCTTTATTTGTGTTTCTATTTATGTGGTGAATTACATTTATAGATTTGCATATGTTAAACCATCCCTGCATCTCTGGGATAAAGCTCACTTGGTCGTGATGGATTATTTTTTTGATAAACACTTGGATTCAATTTGCTAGGATTTTATTGAGAATTTTTGCATCTATATTCATAAGGGATATTGGTCTGTAGTTTTCTTTTTTTGTTGCATCCATTCCTGGTCTTGGTATTAAAATTATGTTGGCTGGTAAAATGTGTTGGGGAGAATTCCATCCTTCTCGATATTGGAGAATAGATTATGTAGGATGGGCACCAGTTCTTCTTTGTAGGTATGGTAAAATTCAAGTGTGATCCCATCTGGTCCAAGGCTTTTCTTTTTGGGAAGGTTTTTTATTGCTGTTTCGATTTCAGATCTAGATAATTGTCTATTCAGGAATTCTATTTCTTCCTGGTTGAGCCTGGGAAGGCTGTGTGTTTCTAAAAATTTTTCGATATCCTCCTCATTTTTCAATTTGTGTGCATAAAGATTTTTGTAAAATTCATAGATGATGTCATGTATCTCTGTGCCATCGGTCATGATTTCTCCTTTCATGTTCCTGATAGAGGTTATTAGAGATTTTTCTTTTCTTCTCTTGGTTACACTATCCAGAGGTGTGTCAATCTTGTATATTTTTTCAAAGAACCAACTTTTTGTTTTATTAATCTCCCTTATGGTTTGTTTGTTGTCCTTTTCATTCAGTTCTGATTTGATCTTAATAATGTCTCTCTTTCTAGTGGGTTTGGGGTTTGTCTGTTCTTCCTTCTCCAGCTCTTTGAGTCTTTTCATTAGATTGTCTATTTGTAAGTTTTCTGTCTTTTTGATAAAACATTTATGGAAATTAATTGTCCTCTCAGGACTGCTTTAGCTGTGTCCCACAGATTTTGATAAGTTGTGTCTCCTTTGTCATTTAATTCAAAGAATCTTTTGATTTCCGACTTGATTTCTTCATTTATAAAATAATCGTTCAGGAGAAGGTTGTTTAGCTTCCATAACTTTGAGTAGGAATGAGAATTTCTGTTAGGATTCATTATTACTTTTATTCTGTGGTGATCTGAGAAGATGCATGGTATAATTTTTATTTTTTAAAAATTTTTAAGACATGCTTTATGTCCTAGGATATGGTCAATCTTGGAGAATGTCCCATAGGCTGATGAGAAGAAAGTATATTTGGTGGATTTTGAGTAGAATGTCCTATAGGTGTCAGTCAGGGCCATTTGTACTAGCATTCTATTTAAGTCCATTATTTCTTTGTTTATTTTTTGTTTGGAGGATCTTTCCTGTACTTTCAGCAGCGTGTTAAAGTCTCTGACTATTAAAGTGCTGTTATCTATCATTTTGTTCAAATCAAGTAGGGTTTGCTTTATGAATCTGGGTGCACCTAAGTTGGGTGCATATATATTAAGTATAGATATGTCTTCTTGTTCAATTGTACCCTTCACCAGTATATAGTAACCATCTTTGTCTTTCATTACTTTTATTGATTTTAAAAACTAAGTTATTGGAGATTAAAACCGCCACGCCAGCTTTCTTTTGGCTTCCATTTGCTTGAAATATTGATTTCCACCCTTTTATTTTCAGTCTAAATGCATCCTTGCAGGTTAGATGAGTTTCCTGAAGACAACAGATACTTGGCTTTTATTTTTTAACGATTGGGCCAGTCTGTGTCTCTTGAGTGGGGAATTCAATCCATTCACATTTAATGAGAGAATTGATAAGTGAGACTGATTTCGGTTCCTCGTGTTGGCTTGAATTTCATTATTCTGTTTTCTCACTTGAGCCATTGTGATAACTCAGTTTTTATCTTCTCTTGAGTAGTTTTATATTCGTGGGTCTTTCTTTTGCTGGTCCGTCTGTAGCTCTGTTTTGAGTACTTCTTGGAGAGCTGGTCTTGTCTTGGTGAATTCTCTGAGTTTTTGTTTATCTGAGAATGTCTTAATTTCACCTTCATATATAAAGCTGAGCTTAGCAGCATATAAGATTCTAGGCTGGGCATTATTCTGTTTCAGAAGAGTGAGAATGGGGCCCCAGTCTCTTCTTGCTTGTAAGGTTTCAGTTGAGAAATCTGGCGTAATTTGGATGGATTTTCCTTTGTATGTAACTTGTTTCTTTCTCCTTACAGCTCGAAGAACAGCCTCTTTAGTGGAAATTTTGGTCAGTCTGATAACTGCATGATGTGGTGTCTTCCTATTTGGTATGAATCTCCCAGGGGTTCTTTGAGCTTCTTGAAACTATATATCTATAGTTTTGGCAAGGCCTGGGAAATTTTCCTCAATTATGTCTTCAAATAGCTTATCCAACCCTTGCTTATTGTCTTCCTCATCCTCAGGAAGGCCGATAACTCTCACGTTGGGCTTCTTCACATAATCCCATTTTCTTGTGGACTCTGGTCTTTTCTCTTATTTCTTTGCTCCATCTCTGTGACTGTCTTATTTAATTGGAAAGTGTTATCTTCGATCTCTGAGATTCTTTCTTCTTTTTGATCTACCCTGCTCTTGAGACTTTCCACTGTGTTTTGTAGCTCCCTGAACAAATTCTTCATTTCCAGGAGTTCATTTTAATTTTTCTTCAATATTTCGATGTCTTTAGTGGATTTTTCTTCCAATTCCTGGATCTTTTTTGTGGTATCTTTGTGTTGGTCATCCATTTTTGCTTGCATAATATTCAGCTTATTTATGATCCATGATTGAAATTCTTCGTGTGACATATTGCTATTTTGAGTTTGGTTTGTGTCAATTGGTTGAGAATTAGTAATCTTCTTTGAAGGCAAGGTTTCAGCTTGATTCTTTATACTCCCAGATTTCTTTCGCTTAGGACTTCCCATCTGGATCAATCCTTAGGTTCCTTCTTTCAGCTAGCTTTAGGCTGGACAGGGGCACTCTGTGCGTTCTGATCTTGGGCTGTGCAGCAGCCCAGCTAAGCTGCCTCCTCTCTCACTAGGGGGAGCCCTTCACCTGTTGTTCAGGATTTTGCTGCCTCAGCTGGGGGGCTGCTCCTCTTGGGTCCAGCCCCAGAGAATTAATTTGGCCCGAAACCAGTTTGAGAGTCCCGTCACTGGGCTGATTTAATTGCAGATGGAAAGCGACTTTTTCCTTGGCTCTTCCTCTCCCGAGGTCATTTCTGCCTCTCTTTGTGCAAAAGACAGCAGCTAGGGGGAGGGAGGTGCCTGCATTTGCCCCATGCCCCGGCTGCTGCAGCTCTCGGGGGTGATGTTCTGCCCCGCCCCAATGTCCATAAGGTCCACACTCTGCTCCCTCGAGACTGGGCAAGCACTCAGTGTTCACACAAATGCAGAGCTCCTAGTGGGGGTCCATGGACTAGGGGATGGAGTCACCCAGTTCCCAATCACTCCGCAGCAGCTAGGCTGTGGACCTCAACAATGGCATCTCCCTGCCCGCCGGTCACTGGCACTGGGGGCAAATGTTCAAGGTCCAGCAAGGGCCGTAGGAGCCGGGATTGAGGGAGCCCAGCCGCCCACGTAAAAGAGACAGTTCGGCATCCCCTAGGTGTCTTTCGCTGCAACATAGTGCAAACACTCTCCCGCCTGTTGCAGTCCGCCTACAAAGCTCCGGGTCCAAAATGCCTCCCGCTATTGTCTCCTCTCCATAGAGCCCTGTGTCTCCCGCGGTGATTCTGCACCAGCTTCAGGCAGATCCCTAATTGAGTGGGTGTGGAGGTCAGTGGTGAAACAGGCCGCTTTCCTGTGGGGCTGAAGCCCCCTCACTCGCTGGTGAGGTGGGTACAGCCGTCCCACTTTCCCATCTCTATTATCCGTCCCACACTCTCCAGATTTTCACGATCTGATTTCCCGTTCACCTCAGTCTTTTCTTGCTCTCTGTGTCCCATGCTGATTCTCCATGGATTCACACCACTGTTCTTGTGGGGGAATAATTCTCTAGCATTGTGGCAGACTGAGATCCATGCCTTCCTCTCCAGGAGCATGAATCCAGGAGGTCACCACCACTCTGCCATCTTTCAGCTCCTCAACCATCCATTTAAAGCACCAAGCCTACTGTCTAGCATAAATAGAAGCTAAATAATATTACTTGAATATGAATAGAATTAACAGTATGGGGATATGGAGTTATTTATCTTGTGCCTCTGTTTGCTATTCCTATTATCCCTCTAAATTTATTTGATTCTGGCATATTCTGGCATATTCCCACTTTTTTATGGATCTAAAGCTGATCTGACTTTGGATTAGGGTTTAGTTCCCAAGAGTAATTTTTAGGTAGGTACATTGTGCTTGAAAGAGAGCTGTATAATTCCCATATAGAGATAACACTTCTCATCACATACAATCTACTTTCTGAATTCTAATATATTATTTCCCATTATGCTATTTTAGCTTTACTTTCCTATAGTCTACAGAAGTTTATTCCTGTTAAAAGAGATCCTTCCAGATTTTTGAGGCTTTATGTGGTTTACCTCATAAATTTGTCAAATTAAAAATAAAGGCCATTATATTTGCAGAAAGTACACATTGTATTTTTATTTAATTCTCAATGCATAGCCACATAGCTTTGGCCTTTGGGTGTAGAAAAGTGAGCTTTCATTCTGGTTCTGCTACTCACTAGCTATATGACCTTGGGTAACTAAACTAACCCTCTGAATCCAATTTTCTTATCCATTTTATTATAAAACTAGCCTTGTATACCCTGCAAGTTTATGGGTTTTTTTAAGGATAATAAATGGAAAAGCTCCCTCACATACTGCCTAGTTCATTGAAGATGCCCAATAAATGTCAATTGAATCAAAATCAAAATATAAAATATTATATTAGAACTTCATCTAGATAATATGAATACATAAAGAAATGAACAGTCAGTTCTGCAACAATCCAAACATTTTATGTCCTAAAACCTTCAATTTTTCATTGGCATTTATGTTAGAATTCTCAAGATCCATCTTTAGCATAGCTCTCTTGTACAAATGATAACATTTTCCTTATTTTTTTGGTCTGATGAAAGGATTTGGGCACTTTCAGCAGAGCCAGTACAATAAGGTTAATCAGAGTGTGGATATAGACCAGAATATAGAGCATTGCATGGACACTATCAAGCCAAAGGAACAATGAGTAATCAAGATCAACTTGTCAGTGAGGGACCAGTCCCTGGCAACAGGAAGGAGGGTTAGAAACATAAGAGGTTAGATTTCAATTGCTAAGGCAGAATCAATTACCTTTCAAGGGATTGTAATCAGGCTGCAAGAATAAGATGAAAAACAATAAAATAAAGGGTCAAGCTGCCATTTGTAACAGGAAAGAATCCGAGATGAGAAATACAGTCCCATAGTGGTATCTGCCTCCCCTTTGCCTCAGTGCTGGGCTGCATGTTAACTCCATGGATTTATGATCTGTATGCTTCCTCATGGACCTCAATACATATCTTGACTCTGAATGGGAGAAAATAGGATTTTTAAAAACTTTTCATGAAAAGTTGCTCATGTCTATTGGTAGAAAAAATATTAATTTTCTTAAATAAACATTAATTATGAAAGACATGACAGGAGTTTGTGCTTGAGTTTATATTCATTAAGGAAAATTTAAGTGACATATTTTGAAGATTTTTATATCTACATTGTATATTGCTCATTTGTAATGCAGGGAGTAAGCCAGTGCTATATCAACATTTATAGAAATGCTTTCAAATTTTATTCCATTCCTTTTTTCTATTAATTTTTGTTTACAATAGTGTTTTTTTAACTCTATTACTTTGCATTTGGAATGTGTCCACATAATCCTTTTGAGAAACAAAGCTTGATAGATTTAAATACAAAAAGTAATTATACCCAAAGTGGAGATCAGTGGACAAAGAGGTAATATACAATAATCCAGGCACCATAATATTCCTTATTGGTGACTTTGATCCTTCCCGACAATGATGGCATATTGTGATTTAATCAACATTCATTGAGCAACAAAGCAGAATGAATAATAATCAAACTGTGGCCCAAGATTTCATGAAATAATAGACCAGATAAAAGCACAGGTTTATTTAGAGGTATGTTTTCAATCATTATTCATAGCATGTTATCCCAAGGTTTATTTAGAGGTATGTTTTCAATCATTATTCATAGCATGTTATCCCAAGGTAACAGGTTATGAGATACCAAATCTGTACGCTATCATTCAGGACAAAGTAAAACCATCAGATATTAAATACTACACAAATAACATAATAGTCTCATAATTTAACTCCAGTTAAATTGCATATATTCTTGTTTATATAACCAGTGTGCAGTATTGCAGCAAAGAAGATAGCATCATCCTATAAACACACACGCATACTCTACATACAAAAAGCTCTGTGATACATTTTTTAAATATAATTCTTGAAAAAGGTTTTAAAGCACTTGATTTGCTGTCAAATGAATTGTTTGAACTAAATCTTCTCTATCTAGATTGGTTCCTTAGTCTGTTTAAGCCTCAGTGTTCACATCTATAAAATGGAACTAATAGTAGTTCCTTATTTTTCACCTAGGTTAAAATAAGAGAATGCATGAAAAGATAATTTGTAAGTAACAAGATGCTGTACAAATATATTATTATATATAATAATTTTTTATTCATTCATTTTTATGACTTCTACACTCCATCTATAAATTCTAAAAAAATTCTATGAATGAAATAAAATGTAATAACCATAACTTTTCCATAAATTTTATTCATGCTCAAATTATGATTATTGTATTATAACAAATACACTAGAATTTATGGATATAAATGTAACTTGGCCCTTCAAAGAAGTTACTTTTGGAATTTGTACTTAAATGAGCATTTATTGACCACTTACTATTTATAAGACATTTTGCTAGGTGCTTTACAAATATTACTTCAATTAATCCTTACACAGTTAAACATAGGCATAATTAGCACTATTTTTCATGAAAGAAATTGGAGAATAAGAAGGGTATCCAAGGTCACAGCATGGTTTTCTGGTATAGCTGCTATCATTAGTTAAATTTGGGGGAGCTAATTACATAGGCAAAATCTAAGGAAGGGATTCTTTAGACACTTATCAACACCCAGAACTAAGCAGACGTCTATGTTTGGGAGATAAGATAAAAAATAAAAATAAAATTTAGATTGCCAAAATGAGAGGCTACATTTTGAGTCAAATTTGGAAAACAAATCAGATAAAAATGATTCAGCAAGATACTAAGATTAATAGCCTTGAAACTCAGGCAGAAGAATTTGAGCTTAGTTCAGTTGGCATTGTAAGTGATTAAATAAGGTAATATCTTGATGAAACCAGTAATTTAGGAAGATGAGCCTGACAGTGATTTCCAGAATTTTGCACAAATTTGAAAATCTAGAAATAGGACTGAGAATAAAATGTTGTGAATATGCATATAAAATTTAAGTTTCTTTATAATATATTAATATCTTAATGCCCAAAGTTTTAAACAGATATTCATTCTGATGTATTAAAGACACATACCATTACTATATGTGAACATTGGTATGTTTTGATAACTTGACCCTGTCAGATGCCAACCAACTTTTTCAGCTATATTTATGAGAAATTATGTATTTACCATTTTGGGATTATCCTTACATTACACATACCAAGTAAATTAGAAAAGGAGAAGTACATGTTAAATAAGTAAAAAATATTTATGATCTTATTTGCTTGTTTGTGTTTTGGGGCTCTGTGTGTATAGGTCATTTCTAATTCAAGGTTTATTGTTTCTTTCTTAAAGTATGAAAAATCCAATTAGGTCAACGGTGTAATGGAAAACTTAACATTAACATTGATAATTTAGTATATGGTCTTTTCAGAATTGAAAACATCAATAAAATGGTAATTTAAAAACCGCCTCCTTTTATGGATTGTTTTCACAGGCTTACTTTTCACCTTCATATTTATATCTCTAACTTATGTTTCAAATATTTGTTATTGTTAGTAATTTGTATTGTATCCAGTCACAAATGTGTATATTCTTTATATAAAACTTGCAATATGAAACTTACAATATCAATTTTTAAAAAGATATTTTGACTAATTTTTCATGGCGAAGAACTAGAGACACATGCCTCCTCATTCAATGTTTTATAGAAGTTATTGCATACAAACATGCAGGCATGCCTACCTCAAATTGGTAAATAAGAAAGGGTTCTTATATCTTGAAACATGGAAGCAGATTGTTCTGAATGGTTAAATATTAAGGCCATTTTAATTGAAATAAAGATAATATAAGTAGGGAGAAAATGCTGAAGGAAACAATGATCATTGTTTAATTCTGTATGTGTTGTGTGGTGCTGGGTAAAGAGTGAAGGGAAAGGAAAGAGATAAGCAGAAAAAAATTGAAAATGTATTCATAACAAAGACAGTGTATATGCGATTTCAGTTATGCAAATTTGTTGATGTGTGTTAATGCTTGCATATGGCTGCGTGTGCCTGTCAGAAGGAATGAAGAGATGTATAAGAGGCTGGTTCCCCAAATGTTAATATCTGGTTATTTTGTAGTGGAGTGGTTGTAGAATTTTTATTGTTCCTTATAATCTATATATTGGAACTTTTTACAATGAGCATGCACTATTAATAATGACAAAATAAACATCTGTGTGGAAAGATGAAAAGAAAGTAGATAAGAGACTAGAAATGGAAAAATTTGAGCATAAACACATGAACTCACACAAACCCAAAACTAAGCAACTGCTGTTCTTCACAATCAACCTCTAGAAATTTAAAATCAAGCCCATAACCAACAGGTGTGGATCATGCAGCAATTGTCAGAGTAATTAACATGTATAAAAACTGTAAATGTGTCCCCCTATTCTCATTTGTTTATTTTGAGCAGTAGCATAATTTGCATCCAGGAAAGTGTCCGATGAAGACAAAATTAAGAATCTTACTGAAAATTATTTTTAATGATATTACTGAAAATGATTTTGAACATAAGTGTTGGTGCTAGAGAGAAGTAGAGACAAGTCCTGTATAATTCTAGTCCTTTCAATTAGGAGGTTGAGAGGAAAGGAAAAAGTCTGATTCTAGGGTGATCATCTCAGCTTGCCCAGGATATTCTGTGATAATACTGGAAAAGTCCCAGGCAAATCAAGATGAGTTGGTTAACCTAGCTGATTCTTATACTTGACCTAAGGCTCCAGCTTAAAAATTTAGATTTCTGTAGACAGGATAATATCTTAGGAGACTCTCAAAGTAGGCAGTCAGACAAGAGTAGTATGATAGTTTTTAGGGTAATCATAGATATCAGAAGAAATGGCAAGTTCCAACATCTGACATAAAAACATACATGATCAGCTGTGGCCTGCCACTAGCTCTTCAACTCTCCCACAGTTATCAAAGGCAGACTATGATGATTACAACCTGAATCTTATCAGGCCAATAAGTGATCCTTATTTAACACTAATATTCTAGATTTTAATATGAGAGGTTCGGGAATTCATGGTCAGTGGTCGTTTTTCAGGAAGGAACGTGTTGTGAACTGGTTAATTGTCATATGGAAATTGCAAAAAGGGAGGGGAATGGAGGAATGAGTCTTTTGTTGTTTTTCAAAGCTAATTTTTGTTTTCACTCTTAGGAAAGAATCTGGTAAACATTAGCAAGGAATAGGGTGTACTGAGATGTGACAGACTTCCATTTTGTCATGCCTGGGAAACCTAGGTTTTTTTGGTTTTTTGACACTTGTTGAATCTTTATTAAAGGTCAGGCACAGTCCTAGGCACTTTGCACAATTGAAATTAATTCATTTAATTAGAGACACTCAAGAGTCTATTTCCTCATATTTACCTGGTGCTGACATAGTTTATGAAGTGAGGAAACATTGTTATTAAAGTTTTTCTGGGGTATTCTTGGCCAAGGGACTCTATTCAGTTGGTTGGGGATGCTTAGGGTTTTATTTTCATTTCAAAAATGTTAATGAGTCAATATATGTTAAATAAGGTATTTTTAAACAGAAACACATATGACAAGGTTATGTTATGTTTGGTCAGCTGATAAATCATTGTGATCAGAGGCTTGTAGGTACTGTTAAGAAAAAAAACTTCAGACATTAAATTTGGCAGAGTTTATTTCAGCAAAGAATCTAAAGACGTTCAGAGAGGTCCACTCAGCAATATGGGTAGGCAGAAAATGGTAATGAGGTACAGAACCAGCTCAATTGGTTACAGCTTGGTGTTTTCTTTATCCAGGTATGGTGTGAAAAGTCCTTCATATTATATGGACATGGTCTGATCTGTCAGGAGACTATGATTGCCTAAGACTCAGCTATTTATTACAAGAATATACTCTTCATTTAAGTTGTAGTTTGTTTACATACTAACGTTACAGTTCGATGCTTATGAAATCAAAGTATAGAGGCAGCCTCAGGCCAGTGTAATTTAACAGTATGTAACTTTGTGGTTACATACTGGTTCCTTTCCTTTAAGACCACTGGTTCCTTTAAGACCATTGGTTCCTTATTTGCTAATTCAGTGTTTGCAGTGACTTTACAGAACATAACTACCATGACTAATGAGAATAGACTGTAGGTGTATGGAAATTTGTACCAAATAATGAAAAAATAAATACTATTTTCAGAAACAAATGGAATATTTACCCATCTAAAAATATAATATAGTAAGTTAGAAAAAATTCAGTGTGTTTAAAAATTAGAAATCACAGGTGCCATAATCTCTTGCTATAATACAACAAAATTAAAAATCACTAAGAGGGATCTCTCCAAATTATACACTGTTAAATTAAAAAAAAATTCTGACACCACTAAACACTTTGTAACTTTCATAGTTAGAATAATTAAAGTTATAAAGACTGACAACAAAAAATGTTGATAAGGATATGGAGTAACTGAAATTCACATTTCTGGAAGGAATGTAAAATGGTACAACCACATTAGGAAATGTTTCATTAATTTCTTGTAATTTCTAAAGTAATTGTAATAGTTAACTGGAACCTGGAGAGAAGTGTATACATTACATTCTTTGCTTTACTTTGGATATGTTTGAAATTTTCTGTAAAAAATAATGTAAAGAGTACTCTTCTCAATATTGTTTGGCTTAAAAATATGAAAAATAAAAGTGTTGCCTATTCAGAAATGAACAACGCTTACATCAAAAACCTAGAAGTCATTCTGTTCTCTCCTCCATACCTCATTCCCCACGTCCAACTGGTCAACAAGCTTTGTCAGTTAAATTTCCCTAATTATTCTCAAGTCAATCCTCTTTTTTATTCCAATTGTTACTTAGTCCAAGACTTCATCTTTCCTTATCTGCGTAACTACAAAATCTTTCTAACCTAACTCTTCTTTGCTCATGTTCAGTCTATTCCAGAGCGATCTTTCTAAAGTACAGACCTGACCATATTATTTTCCTGTTTAAATCCTTTCAAATGCTTCAATTTTCCTACATGATAAAGACCAAGATCTTTATCCTTCATAATTTTTCCTATTTCAGTGATAAATGGCAATCTGCATAGTAGAAATGTCATTATACAGCAGATAAATGGAACAGATGAATGTCTAATTATGATTTTTGGGTTTTTCATATACCCCAAATTCCCTGAATCCTGAGAAGTGCTTATAAAAGAAATATAATGGAGTAGAAAACACTGGATATCTTAGAAACAGCCAACTTGTTAGCCCTTTTTTCTACACTGGAAAAAATAGTCCTGATATTTTTGTCCTTTAGCTTACACTTAAAATGTAGTGCATGTCAATGAAAAATACTTGGATTTGTAACTTTCATGGTTAGATTGGTAAACAATATGTTAAATGCCCTTACCAGAAGTGTCAGAATCTTGGGTTTCAGCATGAAAGATGTCAAGGTGGGAGTCTGCCCCCCTCGGTTATTGGTATGTTATTGGTGGAAGAATGACCAGACACACCAAAGTGTCAAGTCCAGACTATTTTCCCATCCTCTGACTCCTTTCTTGAAAAAACTCACCAGCAAGGTCAATACAGAGTAACCTCAGGCAGGGAGCAGTTTCACAAGAGGAGCTTTTTCTTGTAGAATAAAACAGGTCTGTCTCCACCAGTGAAGAAGGACACACTCACTCACTCACTGCCTCCTGACTTCTGGGATCATTTCCTTTTATTAGCCCAGTCTGGAGGCAGACTCTTGGGAGGTATAGGATGTTATCAAATGATCAACAGGTGTCCTCAAAATTCCATCTGCCTATAGGAGCTTCCTCTAAGAAAGCCCACCTGGGGGGATGAACCACAATGCAGATTCAAGCTAATGGTGTATTAATTACTCTTAGGTTATTCTAGGTCATTTTCTAAATCTTATTATGCCTGGGCAGGAAATTCTCAGATAGATAAAGCAGTCCCTTCTTCCCCAGGTGTAGCAGTTCCTTCAGATAGGTTTAAGAGTGGAGCAACACCAAAATGGAGGGCCCGCCCTTATGCTTCTTCCCAGATGGAGCAATGACTCCATGCCCTTCTTCCCCAGGTGTAGCAGTTCCTCTGGATAGGTTTAAGGGTGGGGCAACACCAAAATGGTGAGTCTGCCCTTATCCTTCTTCCCAGATGGAGCAATTGCTTGAAACAGCACCAAGACAGGGAACCCTTTTCCTGAGAAGAACTGGAGATCCTAACTATCTACCTAACAGAACCACAACTGCTACTGTGGTAAATTCTATATTGTTCTTGCTTCTTGTGCCACTTACTTCAGATATGAGGTTCCATGCTTCAGCATGGTTTTTGGCTAAGTTTAGATCATGTGCAGTACCAGGGATAAGAGATCATATCTGATCTCCTAAGGTTCTCACGCAGTGGATGATTTTCAAAACAAAGAAAGAAGTTTCAAATGATGGGAAATGAAATGAAACAAAGACCAATACTTGTTCATGCCTTACATCTTTTAATAATCACTTCAACCATAATAGATAGCACAACTATCCTCATTTTCAGGTAAAGAAATTTAGGTTCAGAAAGGTTAAATAATTGCCCTATATTATGCAAATATTATATAACAGGCCTTTTCTTGGGACCTAAACCATCTTACTCCAGACAGCAGCCACATTATATCTTTACAGCAAAATAGTAGCAATGTTTTGATATGTATAGTGCTTTTAATATTTTTCTTATATTAAGATATGTTATGCTTATTTATTTAAATCAATATTTGCTCTTAAGAACATGTATTTCATCTCTGTATAAAGGAAATATTTGGCATTTCTAGAAATGAAAGTGAAAGTTAAAATGAGTAAAATAATTTCCCTTGGGATCTCAGAAGTTGATTCCTGAAAAAGTGTACACACTCAAAATTCAATCATTGGAATAATAAAGGCTGAAATATTGTAGGGCATTTTGAATGAAATCAATGCTTTCTTGGCCTATTTGATAATACATGATGAGAAACATGATAGTGCCGTGAAAGAACAGCTGTCAATTTTCAAATGATGTAGCCACAAATAATATCAAAGGCTATCTTAATTAAAGAGAATGTCTTGAGTTTTGTTCGTGTTGAAGAGACAACTGGGAATTAGTTATACAAATTTATAAAAAATTAAGCCCTAGAAAATCAGAGTTGATTTGAATAAAATGTATGGTTACAGCTGTGATGGCACAGTTAATGTGAGCAGAAAATATAACTGAATTGTAGAGAACTTTAAAGAGAAAATACCAAGAGCATTTATAAACACAACATCATGCACATTCTGTTTGGATTTAACTGTGATAAGATTTTTGTAGGGAAAGAATTCTAAATCTCTCTCAATACTGTCAATTATTTTTATTATTATAACACTGAGTATGTATCTCTGAAAATATTAGCAAGTTTCAAACAGTTCTAAGTAAAGTTTTAACACTGGAAGCTGTATAATATGCTAAAAATCTGCTCAAATTTACATTGTTGTGTATTATTTTCTGTGATGAAGTACTTTCCTCAGATTACTGAAATTTTGGAACTTGAATCAAGAACTACTTTCAACATGCAGATGGCCTGTGAATTGAGTGGTTTCCTGGTTTCCTGGCATTGGTTCTCAAATTGAAATTTTATTTTTTTAAAAATCATGTGTTAAATGTTACAGGAATTCTTTATACAAAACTTCATAGTGGAATTGTAGGTGGTTTCCTTGCCTCTAAAAATAGAAGCAACACATTATTTTTTTTATCATCTGAAGAACATGATGAATATTTCCAAAACATTTGTGATTCTGGCGAGGAGTTATGTCAATTAGTATTCTCTAAAATAGGTAATATCCAATAGAACCTTTTTGCAATGATAAAAATGTTCTGTATCTGCACTGTCCAATATGTTAGCCAGTAGGCTCATACAGCTCCTTGAGTACTTGAAATGTGGCTTTGTGTGACTGAATTTTAATGCCATTTAATTTAAGGTAGTTTCAATATAAATTTAAATAGTCACATTTGGTTAATATTTATGTATTGTTCAACACAGCTGTAAGATTTTACAATAGGAGAAACTTGTTTCCAGAGCACAAGAAAACGTTCCCGTTTACCAAAAATAGTTCATGGCAATTAAGGTGTGCATTTTACCTTCTTTTTAGACAGAAGAACAATATTAAATAAATATTTAGTATGGAAAACTGGACACAATGTTACTAAATTTAAGCCTACACTTTTAAAAGAAAATCTTCTAGACTAGTAAGGCCTCTAGATATCCTTTTCTCTCTCATCACTATACTCATAGGACGCTTGACATAGAGTAGGCATGAGACAAATATTCATTTGAATGGATAGATGATAAAAACAAAGTTAAATGAATGTCAGAAACTATTTAAATGGAACAAACCATTAAATAGGTGGACAAAAATGTCCTGCTATTGTACAGACTGACATGTAAATATTATTCTAGAACTTTGATTTTACTGGAATTATTCAAAGCTCAATCCTGTCCATGAATGCTTCAACTAAATCAATTTTGGCTGTGTGTTTATTCTTCAGTAATGCTCTCCTCATCTCAGAGCTATTACATATTGCTTTAGCAAGTGAACAATGATCATTTTAATTCAACAAATACTTTTTGGACATGTACTATCTTTCAGGCACTCTGTTAGAGAAGCTGTATATTGGGTAAGGTTGTGAACTCTGGAATCTGATCACCTGGATTGGAATTCTATCTTTTCACATACTGTGTAACCTTGGACAAGTTACTTACCCTTATTATGCCCTAGTTTCTCTTTCTGTAAATTGGGGTAATTTTAGGACATATCATTGGGTTATCTTGAAGATTAAAAGATTTAATGTATGTAGAGAATTTAGAATAATACCCAGTATATAGAAAGCACTTAATAGATGATAGCTACTAAGTGCTGAGGATTCAGGAATTAAGAAAACAGTGTCTATGACTTTATGGGGTTTGTTTTGACCCTCGGTATAACAGGAAAACTGGTCCCCAAATATTTACCATCTGCGTCCCATAGACACTTTTTATTTCATTTTTCACATTTCAAGGAATTTTATAAATAAGTTATGGAAGTAAACAAAGACATAGAGATAATTTACTCAATGAGAAAATTTAATAAGAATTTAACATATAGAAATAATATTCATCGGGCATCAGGCAGGTTGAGGGCAAAGAGGGGATTGGTAACAGGTGTGCACTGTCTGGGGCATGGGCACACTTGTAGCTCTGACTCGGGCAGTGCAAATGCAATTTATATAACGAAAGTGTTGTACCCTGTAATACTCTGAAATTAAAAAGAAAGCAAAAGACATATGAAAAACAAAAAAATAAAAAAAGATTTAAAAATGAAGATTTCTGTCTGTACAGGTAGATGTTTCTATATTTTCCATTAAATTTCTTCTATCTCATACTTGTTCAGATGATGTATAAATTCAAATGCTGTTGAGACAAACGGGTATGATTTCATAATTTTCAATTAATTTATAAATATAATTCCACACATTTCTGTGATTTCACATCCAAGTTTCTGTTGTCCATTGCTGAATGTTTTCTGTCAAGCATAGATAATGAAGTTTATTAAATGTGTACTTTCAGGAGATCAGTGGATTTTGCTGTTAATAAGAATAATTTTTCAATATTTAAAAAATGAATAAAAAATAAAATGCCTGAGGGGGAAAAAGAATTTAAACATAGTAAACCTTTTTGTACCAAGTATATTTAGGCACACAAACATTAGGAATACTCTTCTTTATCATACTCTTGGCAAAATGCAATGGTTCAGGTTCTTATATAAAAATATTGTGTGATGAAATTTTTCCTGATGAATTAACTAGAAGACAATATAACAGTTCCTTTTTGTCCTTATAAATATATTGTTTATTCATGAATTCTTGAGTTTAAGAAATTTCACCTTGGATAATACCATATGAAGATTCATATAATCTGATATTTTTTCTTCTTACATGACACATTTCTCCATTATCATTATTCTAGACCACTGATATATGTTTCTTTGCATTCATTTTATTTGTCAAATAATTGCAAAACATCTTCCTTTGTCAAGTTTCCTCTCTTTGCCATTATAGGTGGAAAAATCTGAATTTTCATTTGTGATCACTGAATGCTAAAAACAGACTACAAAGACATTGGATCTGGTATTCTTTTATACCTTACTAAAAGATGATTCAATACTTTGGACAGTGCATTAAGAAAACTGAAAGTTGACCATTTAACTATTGCATCATTTTATTGTTAATTCTATCATTATTCTATATTTTATTTTAGTCTTAAATGTAGTTTGCAATTATTGATAAATAATTAGGAGTAATGATGAAACAATTTCTAAGTTGATAAAATAGAAAAAGCTTTTAAGATATTGAAAAGAAATAAGTAAACCTAAGATCCCATAATGTTGTCTTCGATTTATTAAAGGGCCCAGTGTATGCACAAGTGATTGCGAGATACAACAGAGTTCTATTTCTTTTAAAAAGTAAAGTTTCTCTTTATTCTTTGAAAGACTTCTAAGAACTAATGAAGGTCATGAAATATCAGTCCTTACAAATACTGAAAACTGCTCAGAAAAAAACCTCAAAAACTAAAATTAGGTCCAATGGACCATCATGGTATACTTAAGGATAAGATCCAGAGAGGGAAGGATATATTAAATAAATAATCACATAAATTAGATAATTAAAGCAGTGATAAATGCTCTAAACGAAAATTGCAATTATGATGACAGTGTAAAATAGGTTTCTTCATTTAAATTAATGGGTCAGGAAAATTTCCCTGAAGAAGTGAGACTAAAATTATGATCTGAAGGATAAGAAGGAATTAACCCAGTGAAATATAGATATTAGTGTCCCCACATGTACAAAAACTCTGAGGCAAGACAGAATTTGACACATTTGAGGAATTGAAAGAATATGTGTGACTGTGATCAGAGAGAAGTGTTGCCAGTGGCATGAGATGAAGCTAGAGAAGCAAACCTCAGCCAATTTAAAAGAGGCCTTGAAGGATACACTAAAAGGATTGAATTTTGCTCTAAGAGCTGTGAGAAACCACTGAAGGGTAATACGCATGGAATTGATATACTACTAAAGTAGATAATGTTCATTATAAAAATTGACAATGCAGAAATATAGAAACTATAAAAGAGTTCCCTTGACCCCATGGTCCAATACCAAAATTTTAGTGTGCGTTTAAGGCTCTTTTAATTGATATGTAAGTAGAACTACAGTTAAACATGTTTCTTATGTTAACTATGATTATGCTAGTCATAATCCTCTGAAGCTTTCATTTAATATTACATTTTGATATGTTTCCCTATCAGTGTCCATATTGACCTGCCTTATTCTGCCAATTTCTGCATACAATTTCATTGCAAGAATACTTTTTCTGAAAAGAGCCAGGTAGTAAATAAGGTAGTAAATATTTTAGGTTTTGCGGTCCAAGAGACCACATATTTTGCTACTGTATTGTGAAAACAGCCACATACAAGGAGTAAATGAATGAGTGTCGCTGTGTCCCCAGGCTGTATATAAAAGAGAGAGTAGGATTTGCTCCATGGATTGCAGTTTGCTGACTCCTGGAATATATTATTATTTTTTTTTATTTGTGAGAATGTAATTCATTTTTTAAAAACCCAATCTTCTTAAAATTAAAACCTCACACGTTAAAAAATGAAACTTTAGTGAAGGATCTAATCTTAAGGAATATTTAACATACCCACTAGTCCCTTCCCAATCCCACTCAACAAATATAAGCAGTTTTTCAGGCTTCATCATTAGAACATCAAATAATATAATGCTATTCCTTGATTTAGATAAATGCTGATTCCATAATGTTTGAGGTAAAAAAAAAAATGTTGACTACATAATGCTGAAGAATGGAATGTTTTACTGCATTGTTATTTACTATGCTTTCTCCTCTGGATTTGTTATTTCTAACAAGGTTTGTATCATGTGCAATTGATTTCATAACTATAATAAAGTCATTTCTGTTTTGTTTCTAAGTTAATGTTTTCAAATTGAAATAATAAAACAGCATTGCTGTGCTTTGGATGTGTCCCCCAAATCTGATGTGTTGGAAATTTAATTTCCAAGGCAATGGTGTTGAGAGATGGGACCTTTCAGAGGTAATTAGGTCATGAGGTCTCTGCCGTCATAAATGATTTAATGTGGTTATTGCAGGAGTGGGTTCATTATCCTGAGAGTGGGTATGTTATAAAAGCGAGTTCAGCCTTCCCTTTCTCTTCCTCAGATGCATACTCTTTTGCCCTTCTGCCATGGGATGACATAACAAGAAGGCCCTCAACTGGCACAGCCCTTCAATCTTAGACTTCTCAGCCTCCAGAACTGTAAGAAATAAATCTCTGATGTTTATAAATTACCCAGTCTCAGACATTCTTTTATAGCAGCAAAAAATGAATAAAGACAGGAAAGAGGTACCAAGAAGAGGGGCTGTTGCTATAACAAACACCTGAAAATGTGGAAATACCTTTGGAACTGGGTCATGGGTAGAGGCTGGAAGAATTGGGAAGAGCAGGTTAGAAAAACCATAGATTGCAGGGAGTGGATCATTAAGGGCAATTCTGGTGAAGGCTCAAAAGAAGACGAGCTACTTAAATTGCTATGATTGGAATTTTTGTAGAAATGTGGATAGTAAAGGACATTCTGATGAATTCTCAGCAATGAAGAACAAGGTATTACAAACTGGAGTAAAGGCCATCTTTTTCATACAGTTGCAAAGAACTTGACCAAATTGTGGGTTTTTTTTAAAGCATTTTGTTGAAGACTAAACTTAGGATTGATGAACTAGGATATCCAGAAAAAATATCTAAGTGGCAAAACATTCATGGAGCTCCATGTTTTTTTTTTTTTTTTTGGCTACTTAGAGTAAACTGAGAGAAGAGATAAATGATTTTAAGACATAATTTATAATTAAAAGTGAAGTAGAATGGAAAGATTTGGAAAAAAGTCTCAGCCTGGCCATGGAAAGAATAAGAAAGCATATTCAGGAGAGAATACTAAGTGTGTGACCAAGCAACCATTTGCTAAAGAGATTAATATGGATAAAAGGAGGTCATATTTCATTCATCAAGACAATGAGAGAATGACCCCAAAGGCATTTCAGAGATCTTCAAGGCAATCTAGGTCCTTGAGGACAAGGTTTCAAGAGAGGTGCCTCTGAAACTTCAGCATTTGCTGCCCTGTGCTCCCTCGGCATTCTGCTTCCCAGATTCTGGTGCAGTACCCGTTGGCTGCTCCAGCAGTGACTCAAGCAGTCCCAGGGGCAACTCCACCTACTGCTCCAGAAGGTATAAACCATAAACCTTGGTGGGGTCTATATGGTGCTAATTCTGCAGACAGATACACATAATGCAACATAATGCAAGAGCTGCGAGGGCATAGATTCCTCCATCTAGATTTCAAAAGATATTGTGGACAGCCTGGGGGCTCATACAGAGACATGCCACAGGGGTGGAACCACTGCAGAGAGACCCTGCTATGGCAGTTCTCAGTAGAACTATGAGGGCAGAGCTGCCACAGATATTCTCCAAAAGGGCAATGAATAGCGGAGCCATAAGAAGTAGCCATTCCCCAAGATCCCAGAACTGTAGAGGCACCAGTGCATAACTACAGCCTGGTAATGCTACAGGTATTAGACTTCACTGTGAAAGCTTCTTGGTAGACTAAGCCCAGCAAAGCCATAGGGGTAGGGGTGCCTGAGGCCTTGGGTGCCCAAATCCCAGTGTGCCCAGGATACAGAACATGAAGTCCAAGGAGATTATTCTCAAGCTTTAAGACTTAATGTTGCTTTCTCTGTTGGGTTTTAGACTTACTTAGGGCCAATTACTCCCTTCTTGCCTATTTCTCCATTAGGGAATGGGAATATTTATCCTATGCCTATCCTACTATTATATTTTGGAAGCACATCACTAGTTACTTTCACAGGCTCACAGCTAGAGAGGAATTTGCCTCAGGATAAATTTTGTATTGCGTCTCACCCATATCTTACTCAGATGAAACTACGGATTTTAGACTTTTGAGTTGGTGCTCAAACGTTTGAATGACTTTACACTTTGTGGCTATTGGGATAGAATGAATGTATTTGCATGAGAGAAAAACATAAATTTGGGGGACCAGAGGCAGAATGCTACGGTTTGAATATGTCCACCAAAGTTCATGTGTTGGAAACTTAATACCCAATGCAACAGTATTGATAGGTGGGATATTTAAGAGGTTATTAGATCATGAGGGCTCTGTCCTCATGAATGACTTAAGTGGTTTATTGTGAAAGTGGTTTCATTATCATGAGAGTGGGTTTGTTATAAAAGTTGAGTTCAACCTTCACTTGCTCTTTTTTTCTGGTGCATGCTCTTTTACCCTTCTTCCTTTCCACCATGGAATAAAAGAGGTAGGAGGCCCTCATCCGATGCTGGCCTCTTGATATTGGACTTCCCACCCTCCATAGCTATGAGAAATACATTTCGTTTCTTTATAAATTACCCGGTCTGTGGTATTCTGTTATTGCAACACAAAATGGACAAGGACAAGCATTAACATTATTATGATTAAGTAAATATGTTTACCTCAGATCCAAGTACTATCAACACATAGAGAAGAATCTTTATGTTACTGAGCCTTAGATTCTAGAAGTAGGCTGTCCGAAGAATCCAAATCCAAGGCATTCTCTTTTAATTTCTCTTTAATTCTTTAGGCTTCTTCCAGGTCAAATTCAGCTGCTTATATTTCAAATCATTTTTCTTTTATGTTTTTTACATTATTTTTGGTTAACTTCTCAAGTAATACACACATAAGCATGTACATACATGAAGTATATAGGTAACAAAATTTGAATGCTTACATGTCTAAAATGCATTTACTTTTGCTGAAATCCTTAACTAAAATTTTTGCCCTCGGAGCGGGGAAGATGGAGGAGTGGAGGTGACCTCCTGGATTCGTGCTCCTGGAGAGGAAGGCATGGATCTCGACCTGCCACAACACTAGAGGATCGCTCCCCCGCAAGAACGGCGGTGTGAACCCACGGAGAAACACCATGGGACACAGAGAACAAGAAAAAAACAGAGGCTAATGGGAAATAGGACCGAGATAATCTGGAGAGTGCGGGATGGCTGTACCCGCCTCACCAATGAGTGAGGCGGGTTCAGCCCCACAGCAAAGCACCTTGTTCTGCCCACTGACCTCCACACCCACTCAATCAGGGATCTGACTGAAGTAGGTGCAGAATTACTGCGGGAGACATGGAGCTCTGAGGACAGGTGACATAAGCAGGAAGGAGCTTAGACTCTGGGGAATTTCCACGGTGACGCAATGCTTAAAGGGAAAGGTGTGGAACTGCGCTAAGGTGAGGGACCGCGATCGCGGAATTATAGATTTTTTTTTTCTTTTTCTTCTTCGGTGGCCCTCTAGCCGGGGAGCTGCCGTGGGCTCTGGTGCTCGCCGGGCCCCCAGCTCTGGTGCCTGCCGAGCTCTGGACATTCTCCCCCAGAGCCGGCGATCAACAGGCGCATGGTTGCCATCTTGGAGTCCACAACCTCGCCGCTGTGGAACCATAGGGTGCCGCGCGGGTCCCCAGGCAGCTCCCTTCTCTAGTCCATGAACCCACGCCAAAGGCTGTGGCTTTATATGAACTCTGTGGACAGGAGACATCAGCGGGAAAGAGTTTGGACTCTAGGGGATCCCCACGGGGACGCAGAAATTAAAGGGAAAGGGGCAGAACCACACTAAGTCGAGGGGCCACAAAGGATTGCGGAATTGTAGATGGTATTTTTTTCTTTTCTTTTTCTTCTTCGGCAGCCCTCTAGCTGAGGAGCTCCTGTGGGCTCTGGTGCTCGCTGGGCCCCAGGCTCTGGTGCCTGCCAGACTCTGAACATTCTCCCCCAGCGCTGGTGATCTGCAGGTGTGCGGTTGCCATCTTGGGGTCCACAGCCTAGGTGCTGTGGAACTATAGGGTGCTGGATGGCTCCCTCCCCTAGTCCGTGAACCCACTCCAAGAGCTCTGGCTTTGTATGAACTCTGTGGATAGGAGACATCAGTGGGAAAGAGCTAAGACTCTAGGGCATCTCTGCAGGTGCTCCCCGGTGAGCACCAGAGCCCACGGCAGCTCCCCTGCTAGGGCGCTTAAAAGCAGAACTGCACTAAGGTGAAAAGCCGCAACGGGTTGTGGAATTAGAGATTTTTTTTTAATTTTTTTAATTTTCTTTTTCTTTTTCTTTTTTTTATTAATTTTATTATTATTATTATTTTCTTTCTTTTCTTTCTTTTTCTTTTCTCCTCTTCAGTGGCCCTCTAGCTGGGGAACTACTGTGGGCTCCAGTGCTCGCCAGGCCCCCAGCCCTGGTGCTGCCAGACTCTGAACATTCTCCCCCAGTGCTGGCAACCTGCAGGAATGCGGTCGCGATCTTGGGGTCCACAGCCTAGCCACTGCGGAACCATAAGGTGTCGGGCGGCTCCCCGGGTGGTTCCCTCCCTAGTCTGTGAACCCACGCCAAGAACTCTGGCTTTGTATGAACTCTGTGGACAGGAGACATCAACGGGAAAGAGCTTAGTCTCTAGGGGATCTCTGCCGGCATGCGGCTCTCAAAGGGAGAGGGACAGAACAACGCTAAGGCAAAAAGCAGGGAAGGGTCACTGAATTACACATTTTTTTTTCTTTTTCTTTTTTCTTCTTTTCCTCTTTCTTTTTGGCGGCCCTCTAGCCAGGGAGCTACTGTATACCCCTGAGCTCATTAGGCCCCCAGCTCTGGTGCCTGCTGGACCCTGAACATTCACCCCTAGTGCCGCTGATCTGCGGGTGGGCAGTCGCCATTGTGGAGACCAAGGTCTAGCTGCTGTGGAGCCATAGGGCGCCAGGTGGCTGCCCGGGCAGCTCCCTCCCATGGTCCGTGGACCCTCTCCAGGGCCCCCACCCGTGTGTGAACACTGAGTGCTTCCCCAGATGCAAGAGTGTGGAGCCTGGACTTTGGAGACATTGGGACAGGGTAGACCTTTGCCCATGGGACCTGCAACAGCAGGGGCACTGAGTGAGTGAGGGCCCCGCCTCCTCCCCCTAGCCAGTGTCCTTCCTGCTGAAAGAGACAGAAACCAACCCTCTAGAGGAAGAACCAAAAGACAGGAAAAAAAAAAAAAGACAGAGAGAGACTTTCTGTTTGCAAATAGCGTGAATCCTGCCTGGTAAGTGAAAGTCCACAACACAGTGACTTAACTTGCCAAACCTGTATTAGGTCAAGCCAATCCTTTCTGGGTGGACTCATCAGAAGCAGCCCCCCAATTGAGATAGAAAAAACTCTAAACAACACACAACAGTCTCCCCCTCTGGACAAAGGAAGCAACATACCCAGATCGTTTCACAGCCTAAGAACAGAGTAGAAAGTGTGCTGTTAGCAAGACTGAAGCTGTGAGAAAACAGCTAAGGATAGATCCAGATGGGAAGGGCTCAGTGGAATAACATGGGGAGCACAAAGATCCAAATGGAAACCTCGCCCCCAAAGAGTAATACCAGCTCTCTACCAATTGACACCAACCAGATTCAAAATACCAACATGTTACAGGAAGAATTTCAATTATGGATTATAAATGAGCTGAATAATATACAAGAAAAAATGGATAGCCAACACAAAGAAACCATAGAATTCCAGGATTTGGAAGAAAAATTCACTAAGGAAATTGAAATATTGAAGAAAAACAAAACTGAACTCCTAGAAATGAAGAATTTATTCAGGGAGCTACAAAACACAGTGGAAAGTCTCAAGAGCAGGGTAGATCAAACAGAAGAAAGAATCTCAGAGATTGAAGATAACTCTTTCAAATTAAATAAGTCAGTCACAGAGATAGAGCAAAGAAACAAGAAAAAAGATCACAGTCTACAAGAAATGTGGGATTATGTGAAGAGCCTAACATGAGAGTTATCGCCACCCCTGAGGGTGAAGAGGATAATAAGCAAGGGCTGGATAAACTATTTGAAGACATAATAGAGGAAAATTTCCGAGGCCTTCCAAAACACTAGATATACAGGTTCAAGAAGCTTAAAGAACCCCTGGTAGATTTGTAGAAAATAGGAAAGCACCACGCCACGTAGTCATCAGACTGACCAAAATATCCACTAAAGAGACCCTTCTTCAAGCTGTAAGGAGAAAGAAACAAGTAATATACAAAGGAAAGCCCATTAGAATTACGCCAGATTTCTCAACTGAAACCTTACAGGCAAGAAGAAGTTGGGGCCCCATTCTCACTCTTCTGAAACAGAATAATGCCCAGCCTAGAAACTTGCACCCAGCTAAGCAACGTTTTCTATACGAAGGAGAAATTAAGACATTCTCAGATAAACAAGGACTGAAGGAATTCACCAAGACAAGACAAGCCCTCCAAGAAGTACCCAAAAGAGAGTTACACATGGTTCAGCACAAGAAAGACCCATGAATGTAAAACCACTCAAGAGCTAAAGATCAAATTACAGCCACCACAATGGCTCAAGAAAGAAAACATAGTATTGAAGTTCTACCCAATAAGATGAACAGAAATCTGTCCGACTTATCAGTTCTCTCAATAAATGTCAATGGCCTGAATTCCCAACTCAAGAGACATAGACTGGCCCAATATATAAAAAAACACAAACCAAGTATCTGCTGTCTTCAGGAAACTCACCTAACCTACAAAGATTTATTTAGAGTGAAAATAAAAGGATGGAAATTGATATTTCAAGAAAACGGTAGACAGAAGAAAGCTGGTATGGCTGTTTTAATTTGCAAAACTTAGTTTTTAAACCAACAAAAGAAATAAAAGACAAGACGGTTACTACATACTGGTGAAAGGCACAATTCAACAAGAAGACATAACCATACTTAATATATATGCACCCAAATTAGGCGCACCCTGATTCATAAAGCAAACCCTACTTGATCTGAACCAAAAGATAGACAATAATACTGTAATAGCTGGAGACTTTAACACCCCACTGACAGCACAGGACAGATCCTCCAAACAGAAAATAAGCAAAGAAATAATGGACTTAAATAGAATGCTAGAACAAATGGGCTTGACTGACAACTACAGGACATTCTACATGAAATCCACTGAATATACATTATTCTCATCCACTCACAGGACATTCTCTAAGATTGACCATATCCTAGGACATAAAATATGTCTTAAAAAATTAAAAAAAATAAAAATCATACCATGCATCTTCTCAGATCACAGTGGAATAAAAGTAATAATGAACCCTAACAGAAACTCTCGTTCCTACTCAAAGTCATGGAAGCTAAACAACCTTCTCCTGAATGATTATTTTATAAAGGAAGAAATCAAGTCAGAAATCAAAAGATTCTTTGAATTAAATGACAAAGGAGACACAACTTATCAAAATCAATGGGACACACCGAAAGCAGTCCTGAGAGGAAAATTCATTTCCATAAATGCCTACATCAAAAAGACAGAAAATGTACAAATAGACAACTTAATGAATAGACTAAAGAGCTGGAGAAAGAAGAACAGACTGACCCCAAACCCAGCAGAAGGTGAGAAATTATTACTATCATATCAGAATTAAATGAAAAGGACAATAAAAACACATAAGGGAAATTAATAAAACAAAGAGTTGGTTCTTTGAAAAGAAAAACAAAATAGGCACACCACTGGCTAGACAAACCAAGAGCAGAAAAGAAAAATCTCTAAGAACTTCCATCAGGAACATGAAAGGAGAAATCACAACCGATGCCACAGAGATACACGATATCATCTATGAATTCTGCAAAAAACTTTATGCACACAAACTGGAAAATGTGGAGGAAATGGACAATTTCTTAGAAACACATAGCCTTCCCAAACTCAATCAGGAAGACATAGAATTCCTGAATAGTCCAATATCAAGAACTGAAATTGAAACAGCAATAAAAACCTTCCCCAAAAGAAAAGCCCTGGTCCAGATGGGTTCACACCTGAATTTTACCACACGTACAAAGATGAACTGGTGCCCATCCTACATAAACTATTCTCCAATATCAAGAAGGATGGAATTCTCCCCAACACATTTTACCAAGCCAACATAACATTGATACCAAAACCAGGAAAGGATGCAACAAAAAAAGAAAACTACAGTCCAATTTCTCTCATGAACATAGATGCAAAAATTCTCAATAAAATCCTAGCAAATCGTAACCAAGTTCTTATTAAAAAATAATTCATCACGACCAAGTGGGCATCATCCCAGAGATGCAGGGGTGGTTCAACATATGAAAATCTATAAATGTAATTCACCACATAAATAGAAGCAAAAATAAAGACCATATGACCCTCTCAATAGATGGAGAAAAAGCATTTGACAAAATTCAACATCCTTTTATGATAAGAACGCTTAACAAAATAGGCATAAATGAGACCTACCGAAAAATGATACAAGCCATATATGACAAACCCACAGCCAACATCATACTGAATGGGGAAAAATTGAAAGCATTCCCACTCAGAACTGGAACCAGACAAGGCTGCCCACTGTCCCCATTACTTTTCAACATAGTATTGGAAGTCCTTGCGAGAGCTATCAGGCAAGAGAGCAGAATCAAGGTTGTCCAAATAGGGAAAGAAGAGATCAAACTCTAACTCTTTGCTGATGATATGATGTTATATCTGGGAAACCCCAAGGACTCAACCAAGAGAGTGCTAGAATTAATTAATGAATTCAGTAAAGTCTCAGGTTACAAAATCAATACACACAAATCAGAGGCATTCATATATGCCAATACCATTCAATCGGAGAACAAAATTAAGCACTCAATACCCTTCAAAATAGCAACAAAGAAAACAAAATATCTAGGAATATATTTAACTAAAGATATAAAGGACCTCTATAGGGAGAACTATGAAACACTGAGGGAGGAAATTGCAGAACATGTAAATAGGTGGAAAACTATACCATGCTCGTGGATCGGAAGAATCAACATTGATAAAATGCCTATACTGCCCAAAGTAATCTACAGATTCAAAGCAATCCCTGTTAAATTACCAACATCATTTTTCACAGATTTAGAAAAAATAATTATACACTTTCTATGGAATCAGAGAAGACCCCATATAGCAAAAGCAATTTTAAGCAATAAAAACAAAATGGGAGGTGTTAGTTTGTCAGACTTAAAACTATACTACAAGGCTGTGGTTCTTAAAATTGCTTGGTATTGGCACAAGTGCAGGGTCACAGACCAGTGGAACAGAACAGAGAAAGCAAATATAAAACCGTCCTCATGTAGCCATCTAATCTTTGAAAAAATAGACAAAAACTTACTCTGGGGACAAGAATCCCTATTCAATAAATTGTGCTGGGAAAACTGGATAGCCACATGTAGAAGACTAAAACAGGACCCACAGATTTCACCTCTCACAAAAATCAAATCACAGTGGATAACAGATTTAAACCTTAAATGGGAAATGATTAGAAGTCTAGAAGAAAATGTAGGAAAGACCCTTACAGACATTGGCCTAGGCAAAGAATTTACGAAGAAGACCCCTAAGGCTATCACAGCAACAATAAAAATAAATGAATGGGACCTGATTTAATTAAAAAGCTTCTGCACAGCCAAAGAAACAGTCACGAAAATAAACAGACAGCCTACAGAATGGGAAAAAATTTTCGCATACTACACATCAGATAAAGGACTGATAACAAAAATCTATTTAAAACTCAGGAAAATCCGCAAGATAAAATCAAAAAATCCTATCAAAAAGTGGGCAAATGACATGAATAGAAATTTTTCAAAAGAGGATATAAGAATGGCTAACAAACATATGAAAAAATGCTCAACATCCCTAATCATCAGGGAAATGCAAATCAAAACCACAATGAGATACCACTTAACTCCGCTGAGAATGGCCTTTATCAAAAAATCCCAAAACAACACACATTGGCATGGATGCAGAGAGACAGGAACACTCATACACTGCTGGTGGGAATGCAAACTAGTGCAACCCCTGTGGAAAGCAAACTAGTGCAAACCCTGTGGAAAGTGGGGGGGGGGTCCTTAAACAGATTCAGGTAGACCTACCATTCGATCCAGCAATCCCATTATTGGGCATATACCCAGAAGAACAAAAGTCATTCTATAACAAAGACACCTGTACCCGAATGTTTATACCAGCACAATTCATAATCGCAAAGATGTGGAAACAACCCAAATGCCCATCAATCCACGAATGGATTAGTAAACTGTGGTATATGTATACCATGGAGTATTACTCAGCTATAAGAAATAATGGTGATATGACATTTCTTTAGTTCTCCTGGAGAGAGTTGGAACCCATTATATTAAGTGAAGTATCCAAAGAATGGAAAAACAAGCATCACATGTACTCACCAGAAAATTGGTTTCCCTGATCATCACCTAAATGCACATCGTGGAAAGATACCAATTGGATATCAGACTGAGAAGGGGGCTGGGGGAAGGGGATGGATGTATGCCTACATGATGTGCACAGTCTGGGGAACGGTCATTCTTGAAGGTGCTGACTCGGGAAGGTGGGGGGGAGGGGATAGAGGTATGACTACAAGTTGAATGCCAGGCACACTGTCTGGAGAATGGCATGCTTGAGGCTCTGACTCAGGGGGATGGGTGGGACATGGACAATGTATATAACCTGAGCTTTTGTACCACCATGATGAGCTGAAACAACAACAATAAAAAATTTGCCCTCATTAGGTTTAAAACCATTTGCCTTCTAAACTGTAAAGAAATTATTCCATCACTGTCAAGTATTCAGTGCTATAGCTAAGAAATCTGAGGTCAATCTGATCTTCATTTTTTGTAAGTAACCTACAGGTATTTTTAAAACTTTGGGTGGTTTTTTGCCCTTAGAATTTTGAAAGTGTTTAGGATTTTTTAAGATGTTGGTCTTATTTTTAGAATTAGTTTTCAGTTTTGGACTACCATGAATTATGTTGTTATAAATTATGTTGTTATAAATATTTTTACATATCTGTTCACATGTCTGTTGAGTCTAAGTAGATCATAGAGTAAACATACTTTCAACTTCAGTAGGCAAGATCAAAATGTTTTTCAAAGTTTAAAGTACCACCAGAAATATATGAGGATTTTTATTGTTCTACATAATAACCAGAAGTTTGCATTATCATTTTTAAAATAAATTTTAGACATTCTGGTGGATGTGTAGCATACTGTGAGAGAAACAGCTCTGTTTTACTGTTGGGTGGGACTAGTCTACAGATAGTCTCCAATGTGAGGGTGAGGAAAATGCTCCACTTCCTAATATGAAGAATGTGAAAAAAGAAAAAAAATATAGACTCCAGAGGAAAGGCCTCAAATGGGACACAACCACTTTAGTTTTACATTAAGGGTAAGAACAATATTTTTATATATCTTTTTTTAGCTAATGCTTGCTTGTGAAGAACAGTACTACTGCCACACCTGAATAATCTGGTTATGCTAATACTCTTTGCCTTAAGAAAGCTTATAATTTATATTCAGGAAGTATAGTTCAGTTATAAATAAAGGGGGTTATAAGGAATAGTATATGGGTTGTGTAAAGGGATGTAAAAAGTTTCACAATATTGCAAAGCAGAAACATGTAACTTTTGGATGGGCAGATGAGGAATGACATCTTGGAAGAACATTACATTTGAGGAGGAATTTGGAAGATGGAAATATGATAATCAAGAGTATTCATTAAATTGTAGTTTTTCTTTTTTTTATTTCAGCATATTATGGGGGTACAAATGTTTAGGTTATGTATATTGCCTTTGCACCTCCCCTCGAGTCAGAGCTTCAAGAGTGTCCATCCCTCAGATGGTGCACATCACACCCATTATGTATGTATATACCTACCCCCCTCCTCCCCTTCCCATCTGCCTGATGCCCGATGAATGTTATTACTATATGTGCATTTAAGTGTTGATCAGTTAAAACCAATTTGATGGTGAGTACATGTGGTGCTTGTTTTTCCATTCTTGGGATACTTCACTTAGTAGAATGGGTTCCAGCTCTATCCAGGATAATACAAGAGGTGCTAGATCACCATTGTTTCTTGTAGCTGAATATTACTCCATGGTATACATATATCACATTTTATTTTATTTATTTTATTTTTTTATATTTTTCAGGGGTGGAGGCGTTTTATTTTTTTATTTTTTATTTTTTTATTTCAGCTCATCATGGGGGTACAAAAGCTCAGGTTATATACATTGTCCATGTCCCTCCCATCCCCCTGAGTCAGAGCCTCAAGCGTGTCCACTCTCCAGACAGTGCGCCTGGCACTCACCATGTAGTCATACCTCCATCCCCTCCCCCCACCTCCCACCTCCCCAAGTCAGCACCTTCAAGCATGACCATTCCCCAGACGGTGCGCAACGCACTCATCATATAGGCATACACCCGTCCCCTCCCCCCTCCCCCCATCTCAGTCTGATATCCAATTGTTATCCTTCCCCGATGTGCATTTAGGTGATTATCAGGGAAACCAATTTTCTGGTGAGTACATGTAATGCTTGTCATATACCACATTTTATTAATCCACTCATGTATTGATGGGCACTTGGGTTGTTTCCACATATTTGTAATTATTAATTGTGCTGCTATAAACATTCAAGTATAGATGTCTTTTTTATAGAATGTCTTTTGTTCTTTTGGGTAGATGCCCAGTAATGGGATTGCTGGATCAAATGGAAGATCTACTTGTATCTGTTTAAGTTATCCCCATATTGCTTTCCACAGAGGTTGCACTAGTTTGCAGTCCCACCAGCAGTGTATGAGTGTTCCTATCTCTCTACATCCACACCAATATTTATTTTGGGACTTTTTGATAAAGGCCTTTCTCATTGGGGATAAGTGGCATCTCATTGTGGTTCTGATTTGCATTTCCAGAAAATCAGCAAGAAAAAATCAAACAACCCCATCAAAAAGTGGGCAAAGGACATGAACAGAAACTTTTCAAAAGAAGACAAAATAATGTCCAACAAATATATGACAAAATGCGCAACATCTCTAAATTGTAGTTTTTCTGTACTATGGAATGCTTCAAATCAATTATTCACTGCAGCACTCACATGAGAGGTACTACTGTGTTCCAATTAACAGTTGAGAAAAATGAGGCTTACAGAAGTTAAATGACTTTCTTGAAGGCACACAGCTGAGAAATGACAGAGCCAGTCTCTTAACACAAGTGCATCTACTTCCAGAGCCTATACTCTGAAAGGAAAATTATAAGTAGTAACATATTGAGGATTGTATGCAATAATTTGCATAAATAATGCATTATTTTACAACAACTCTACAAGGGTTATATTGATATTTCTATTTCAGAACTGAGAAAATTGAGATTTAGACAGTTAACGTGATTTTCTTTTTCACTGTACTATATTTTCACCTAAGTAAGCAGAAAAACGTGAGTAAAATAGGGTAAGGATCACAGTGTATTCAAAATATTCATTGGGATTTTGCCTTTGAGTATAATTTGGATGATTGGCAGGAGTAGAATGTAAGGAAAAACATGTAGGTTGAGGCTATCATGGTTTGGGTCTCAACTGACAAATTAAGATGTTTTGACAACATTCTGTAGGAAGTTGGAAACCATTGACCTTTGAAGAGAACAAGTATAATAATAATAATCTTTTATAAAGGTAAAATTGATGGTAGTACACATTATCATTTAGGGAGTCAAGATTGGAGTTTGGGCTGGGCGTGGTGGCTCTCGCCTGCAATCCTAGCACTCTGGGAAGCCGAGGTGGGCGGCTCGTTTGAGCTCAGGAGTTCGAGACCAGCCTGAGCGAGAGCGAGACCCCATCTCTACTAAAAAAAAAAAAAAATGGAAAGAAATTATCTGGCCAACTAAAATATATATAGAAAAAATTAGCCGGGCATGGTGGCGCATGCCTGTAGTCCCAGCTACCCAGGAGGCTGAGGCAGTAGGATCACTTTAGCCCAGTAGTTTGAGGTTGCTGTGAGCTAGGCCGATGCCATGGCACTCACTCTAGCCCAGGCAACAAAGTGAGACTCTGTCTCGAAAAAAAAAAAAAAAGATTGGAGTTTGAAAACCTGAAAAGGAAGCTATAGCATAAACTTCAGAGTAGACATAAAGGGCAGATGTTGGAAAGGAAAATAGGAAACAGGAGTTATAGAATGGGTCAGTTGCAGAAATAGAAGCATAATTCATGTCTTCAACTCCTAGTCTGATTCACACTCAATATATACTTTTCTTCAGTCAAACTCTTTCTTGAATCAAATATTCAAAAATTTGAAAAATATTGAAAAATGATAGCTATATCAAGCCACTGGTATCTCTGGAAAGTTACCTTTTCTGCAACATATATCTGTAATGGTTCATTTCCCTTGTAATGGGAAGCACTTATGGTGGAAGAAAAGCACACCAATCATCTAAAAAAGTCCTGAAAATGTATACGTGTAGATTCTTGTTACATAATTATAAGAATTGGCTATAAAGTTATATAAATTAAATGACATCTAAAGAGCTAGGAATTAGGGGGGTAGTGAAATGGTGAATGAATCATGAGGAAATGGCTAAGAAGAACATCTTAAATCTGCAGTGGTCATTCACATAAGTAATATTGGACCATTTCCCATCTGTCATATTCTATGAATATTTGCACTGCCCTTTGCTCAGATAAGTTGTCCTTGAAGTACAGTTAGCAGTGTAATGTGAAACATCAACTGTCTTGCCATGAGAGAATGAGTCCAGGCATCTGATACTGTGAATGCCTTATGGTTGGTAAAGAACAAATGTGGTAACAGCTAGGTCTATAAGGCAGAATCATTGTTTATAGCTGCCAAAATAGGATTCTGAGAATATCCATTTAAAAATCTTATCAATTAATTTTAATGACAATAGTATAGTAACTAATTGAATTCATCAAGGGGCTCCCTCCACTAAACTCATAATTTAATCAATGCTGGCCACCTATCATATTTTCCCTTCAAAAATTCACATACACTTACACATATACATAAACACACATATATTTATATATATTCTTGTTAGTTTTATTTCAGGAATTATGGGGGTACAAATATTTTGGTTACATGTTATGATTTTTCCACATCCCAACCATGGTTTGAGATGTGCCCTTTCCCCCCTACAACGCTCACTGCGTCCATTAGTTGTAAGTTTACCCACCCCAAATCCATTACCCCCAAAGAATATTATTACTGTGTGAGCACCTTAGTGTTGATCAGTTACTGCCAGTTGATGGTGAGTACATGTGGTGCCTGTTCTTCCATTCTTGTGATACTTCACTTCGGAGGATGGGCTCAAGCTCTATCCAGGAAAATATAGGAGGTGTTGGATCACTGTTGCTTTTTATAATTGAGTAGTACTCCATTGTATACATATGCCATATTTTATTAATTCACTCATGGATTGATGGGTATTTTATTTCCTTTGTTGCTATTGTGAAGCATATTGCATCTTTGAGTAGATTTTCAGCTTAACTCTTATTGGCATATACAAAACTACTGATTTGTGTGCATTCGTTTGGAGCCCGAGACTTTGCTGAATTCATTTATCAATTCAAGGAAACTATTGGTTGAATCTTTGGGGTTTTCTAGGTATAAGATCCTATTGTCAGCAATGAGCGATTGTTTGACATATTCTTTCTCCATTTGGATACTCTTAATTTCCTTCTCTGGTCTGATTCCTATGTTAAGGATTTCCAGCACTATGTTGAATAGAAGTGGTGATAGTGGGCAACCTTGTCTGGTTCCAGTTCAAAGCTGGAATGCTTTCAATTTTTCCCCATTAAATGTGGTGTTAGATGTCAGTTTGTCATATATGGCTTTAATAATTTTTAGGTATGTCCCATCTATTCCTAATTTGTTAAGAGTTGTTATCATAAAAGTGCTGGATTTTGTAAAATGTTTTTTTCTGCAGATATTGAGAGGATCATGTGATCTGTTTTTCCTCCCATTTAAATGGTGATTTACATTTATCATTATTATGTTAACCTTCCTTGCATCTCTGGGATGAAGTCCATTGGTCATGGTGAATTATTTTTTGATGTGCAGTTCAATTCAGTTTACTAAGATTTTATAGAGAATTTTTGCATCTATATTTATAAAGGATATTTGTCTGTAGTTTCCTTTTTTTGTTGTATCCTTTCCTGGCTCTAATATCAAGGTGATATTGGCTTCATAAAATGAATTGGGGAGAACTCTTTCCTGCTCAATGTTATGGAATAATTTCTGCAGTATAGGTACCAGTTCTTCTTTGCAGGTTTGTTAAAATTACAATGTGAAACTGTCTGGTCTGGGACTTTTCTTTGTTGGAAGGTTTTTATTTCTGCTTCAGTTGTGGTGCCTGATATTGGTCTGTTTAGGATTTCTATTTCTTCCTGACTGAGCCTCAGCACATTGTGCATTTCTAAGAATTTGTCCATTTCCTCCACGTTTTCAAGTGTATGGGCATAGAGATTTTTATAATATTCAAAGATGATGTTTTGTATTTCCATGATATCAGTTGCAAATTCTCTGTTTTCATTTCTAATTGTGCTTATTATAGTCCTTTTTTATGCTTCTGGTCAGTCTAGCAAGAGGCCTATCAATTGTGTTCATGTTTTCAAAGAACCAGCTTTTTTATTTTATTAATATCCTGCATATTTCTTTGGTTACCGTTTTCATTTAATTCTACTCTGATCTTGGTTATTTTTCTTTTCTTCTTGTGGTTTTGGGTTAGTTTGCTCTTCCTTTTTCATTTCGTTGAGACCATTCATTAGATTGTTGATTTATGATCTTTCTGTCTTTTGGAAGTGGGCATTTAAGGCTATGAGTTTTCTTCTCAGGACTGGTTTTGCTATATCCCACAGGTTTGGTAACTTGTGTTCTCATTATCATTTAGTTCAAGGAATCTTTTGCTTTCCATCTTTATTTCGTCCTTGACCCAACAATCATTAAGCAATACATTGTTTAGTTTCCATGACTTTGTGTAGAGATGAGTGTTTCTGTTGGAATTGATTTATAATTTTATTCCACTGTGATCTGAGATGATACATAGTATAATTTCTATTTTTTTAATTTGTTGAGATCTGTTTTGCAGCCTAGGATACTATTAATGTTAGACAAAGTTTCATGAGCTAAAGAGAAGATATATTCAGTTTGTGTTTTTTGGGTGGAATGTTCTGTAGATGTCTATTAGGCCCATTTTTCCAGAGTTCTATTTAAGTCCATTGTTTCTTTGCTTATTTTCTTCTTGGAGAATCTGTCCTGTTCTTTCAGTGGGGTATTGAAGTTTACTGGTATTATGGCATTGCTGTTTATTATTCTGATTAGACCAAATAAGATTTGCTTTATGTGTCTGGGAACTACTGTGTTAGGTGCATACATATTTAGGATTGTTAAGTCTTCTTTTTGAATTTTTCCTTTCACCATTATAAAATAGTGGTTGTCTTTGTCTTTTTGTACTTTTGTTGATTTGAAGACTATATTATCTGATATGAAAATGGCTACACCAGTCTTATTTTTGTTTCCATTTGCAAGGAATATTGTTTTCCATCCCTTCATCTTGAGTATGAATGATTTCCTGTGGGTTAGATGTGTTTCCTGGAGACAGCAGATACTTGGCTTATATTTTCTTTTATCCATTCAGCTAGCCTATGTCTCTTCAGTGGGCAGTTCAAGTCATTCACATTTACTGACAGAATTGATATTTGGATTATATTTCTGTTCATCATGTTAAGTTGACCCTTATTGCTTTGTTTTATCTCTTGAGTCATTGTGGTAACTGGGTTCTGGACTTTAGCTTTTGGGTGATTTTACACTGGTGGGTGTCTAATGTGCTGATCAGTGTATAATGCAGATCTGAGAACTTTCTGCAGGGCATGTCTGGTTTTCACAAATTCCCTCTGTGATTGCTTGTCTGGGAAAGTCTTTATTTCTCCCTCATATAAGAAGGTTATTTTTGCAAGATACAAAATTCTAGGCTGGCCATTATTCAGTTTTAGAAGACTGAGGATGTGTCTCCAGTCTCTTCTGGCATGTAAGGTGTCAGTTTAAAAGTCAGCAGTTAGATGATGGGTTTTCCTTTGTAGATTAGCTGCTAGTTTTGCTTTATGGCTTGTAGGAGTGCCTTTTTTTTGTTTACTTTGGCCAGCCTCATGATTATGTGAGGTGTGATTGCCTTTTCATGATGAGTCTCCCAGGAATACTCTTGTGCTTCTTGCACCTGAACATCAAGATTTCTAGCTAGGCCTGGGACATTTTCCTCAATTATTCCCTCAAATAAATTATCCAACCCTTGTGTATTTTCTTTTAAGCCTCAGGTACGCCTATGATTCTTAGGTTTGCCCTCTTTACATAATCCCACATTTGTTTTAGGCTTTGTTCATTCCTATTATTTTTCTGTTCTGTTCTTTGACTGATTTGTGTAGCTCATAGGTGTTATTTTCAAGCTCTGAGATTATTTCTTCTGTGTGATACAGCCTATTCTTAAGGCTTTCCACTATGTTTTGTTATTCCTTGAATGAAATTTTCATTTCCAGGATTTCTGTTTAGTTTTTCTTTAATACTTTGAGTTCTTTAGATAATTTTTTATTCATTTCCTATATTGTTTTTGTGGCTTCTTTGTTTTGGATTTCTATTTTCTCTTACATTTCATTGAGGTTTCTTACAAACCATATTCAAAATTCTTCATCCGTCATTTTAACCATTTTGTTCAGGTTGGTATCCATTGGTGAGAAGTTATTGATGTCTTTTGGGGTAACATTTCATTCTAATTTTTCGTGTTTCTAGAGTTCTTTCTCTTATTCTGTCTTCTCTAGTCTCTTGGTCAAGAGCTCAGGGTGCTAGGTAGGGTTTATGACCCTGTCTCTGAGTCCCCAAATATTGATCCCTAACCATGCCAGTGGGAGGAGTACTGGTCCTGGATTGCCTTTGGGGTGTTTTATCAGGTTTGATGAACCTCTTGGGCTACCTCTGACCTGTTGTCTTTACCTCTTCCCAGTGGAGGGTAGTGAGTTTTGTTTGGAGCTTAATCTCTGAGCTGTCAGATTGTACTCGTGGGTATGAATACACCACTCCCTAATAGGTTACGATTGAAGGCACTATGTTTAGCTATGGGGATGTTCCTGCTGTTGTTCATTGTAATTTGTGTGGAGGAGCCTGTTGCTGAGGTAATATGTTGTGCCCATGGTAGGCTCTGGTCCCCCCAGGTGGGGTATAAAAATGCCCCTACCTACTGGAGGGGCCTTGTATCTTCTAGGGGTTGCTTGGACCCTGTTGCCCCTGAGATGGGGAGAGGAGCAAGATAGGTCCTAAATGGGATGTGAGAGCCTGGGTATGGGGTTTTGCTGAGACTCTGTAGGGCTCAGAGGTTGCTGATCCAGCTGGTAGGGGGAGCCCCTGATATGGAGTTCAGGGCTATCTCTCCAAGCCTGGATAGCTGCATCTGATGGGAGGGGGCTAATCGTGTGATTGTTGAGGCCCCTAGCCAAGCTTTCTCTATCCTTGTCCAGTAGCCTGCTTTCTCTGTGAGGTGGGGTATGCACCCTTCCTACTTGTACCCTGGGACTCCACAGAACTTTCACCTCTAATCAGTCCATGTGTGTTCCCTCTCCGTCCAAGACAAGCTCTGGAGCTTCCCTACAGTTGATGTGTCTGACCTACTGGTGTGCATCTCTGTGTGATGCTGGCAGATAGGGGGATCTCCAATTGTGCACCCCTTTTCCACCACTAGAGCCCAAGGCAAGGTGGGTAGGCCTATTTATCCACACAGGTCTCTGCCTGGTGCTGCTCCTACCAGGGCAGTAGTGGTGGCTCAAGAGACTCCTGGATCAAGCTATACTCCCTATTGAAGTGAGTGGTGGTGGGGGCTGCTGCTCCAGTTCAGCCTGAGCATGGAGGCATTTAGTGGCCATGGGAACCAAGGCCTGTGCAAATTCAGTCCCAGTGGTGCAGCCTACTTCAGTATGGCAATTCTCTAGCAGGGGGTGGGGGATGGGGCATGCTCACAGCCCCCTGCTCCTTTGTGCTCCTCCACAACTTACCATTAGATATGGTCACGAGGTTTCTCTCTTGCCACCCAAGCCTGGAACCATGATATCTTCCTTATGTCTCTCCACCCTGCTGTCTTAGTCATCAGTAGGTGAACGCACCAAATGCCTGTGGACAGGAAGATCACAAACTTCCTGTCCTGCTGGATTGGGTGGGGAGCATGCTCCCAGTGCAAAAAAGCAGGTCAGTCAGAACAGAATACTCTAGTGGCTGTTATGTTGTGGGGAAGCACTGTGGTCTCCCTGCATCACTTGTCTGAGCTGCTGTCCCTATGGCTATGCTTTCCAAGGTGGGTTGGGCTGGGAACATACCCCATTGTGGGGAGCCAAGTCTCTCAGCACAAAGCACTTTTGCAGTTGCTATGGGGAAGATGGGGCCATAGCTACACACTGGCTGACTTGAGCCAAATTACCTTCTGGGATGCCAGGAGTGGAGGAGGTGTAGAGGAGGAGGTGTCTAGATGCAGGGATGCTGAGTCTCTGGTCCCTCATGGCACTTCCCGGTGGAATGAGAGCCCTGTGTCCTGTTGCTGGCCTGAGGCACCCAGGCGGGGGAGGGGAGTTCCCTTACCCTTTCACTAGGCTCTGGGTCTCCCTGGAGTTGGTTCACAACTGCCAATTTCTCTTTTCTGTCCTCCTCTCTCAGCTTCACTGTTCCTCTTGGTGTGGTTCCCAGACTCCTCTGCTCTCTGTTCCTTTGGTCCACTTCTGGGCAGTAATCATTCTCCATTCTCCTCAGTCCAACCCTCCATTCTTCTGCCAGGATGGTCTGTCAGGCTGTGTCTCTAGTTAGCCATCTTGCCTCCTCTATCTTTGATTTTTGACAGTTTGATTATAAGGTATCTTGATCATAGTCTTGTTTGAACTGAATCTGATTGGATACTGTTGGTCTTCTTATACATAGATATTTATATCTTTCTCTAGAATTTGAAAGTTTTTTGCTATTATTTCTTTAAAACTTCTTTCTACACCTTTGTCTCTATTTTCCTTCTTAAAGTCCTTTAAATTAAACATTTACTCTTTTCATGGTGTTTCACAAGTTCTTTATACTTTCTTTATTCCTTATCATTCTTTGTTTTTTATTTTTGTTTGTTTGTTTGTTTGTTTCTGTGACTGACTGGGTAATTTCAAATAACTTGTCTTCAAGTTTATGGATTCTTTCTTATTCTTGATCAGTTCTGTTGTTGATACTCTCCATTGCATTTTTCATTCCCTTTGTTGTATTTTACAGCTCCAGCATTTCCATTTAAATGTTTTATGATTTTATTTTCTCTGTTAAAAATCAAGTTTCCATCATTTATTAATTTCATGATTTAATTCAATTATTTCTCTATTTTTTGAAGTTTGCTGAGCTTCCTTAAAACAATTGTTTTAAATGTTTTGTCATACATTTTATTTATTTCCATTTCTTCGGTGTCTGCTACTAGATTATTGTATTCTTTTGGTGATACTATGTTTCCTTGGATTTTCATGTTTCTTGTATGGTTATGTCTTCAAATTTGGTACATAGTAAACCTTTGCAGACTTTACAGGCTAATTTCACTGTCTAAGTGGAGAGAGTATGAGTGCTTGTTTGGTGGTGTGCGGTAGTTCTGGCACCATTGAGTATGGCATCTGTGTAGTCTGTCTGCAGCTCTGTCAGCTGAGGTCAGTGTTGACAAATATTGCAGAGATCCACAGTGGCCAATGCTGTGAATTTCCACTGTGGCAGCATGGGTTATTGGGATCTTTCTTGGCGATGGCTGCTAACATCCTAATCTTTTTTCTCCCATAACAGAATTTGTAGCTGAAGGAATTCCTTTTTGCATTGGGTCTGGCTTGTGGGCTCACTTGCTGTGGTGGTGACTTTGTGTTTGATGAGTGGCACGCATGCAGTAGCAATAGAACCAAGGCCTGAAGCCCAGGCATTGCTTGGAGAGACTATGTCTCTAGGGCCAGGGGTGGTAATGACAATGATGTCCAGGATTCAAGCACCATAGCTGCTTTGTTGGGGACAGAATTCAAGGCATGGATACTTTTAAAGTAGCTGGAAGAGTTGAAAATGAGGGCACTGGCAGGGACAGCATTAGAGTGGCTCAAGGGTCTGGGCAGGGCTTGGCTCTCTTTAAAGGCTGAGCCATTGCCTGGGGCACAGGCAGTGAAAGCTTGAATCTGGATCCCAGGGTGTAAACTAAGTTTCTCTGGTGTATTCTTATGTTTCAGATATGGCACATGCAGTGCAGCCTTGGTGCCTAGATACAATGTGCAGGCATATAGTAGAGCTTCAGCAGCTCCAAGGATGGGGCATATGTATGGTTGGGAGAATCTCCTTTCCTAAAGCAGTTCAACAATGCTTGAACGGAAAAGGATATGGAGCCATGTCTTCCTCTCTGTGGTTCCCTGGTAGTAATAACTGTCACTTACATCAATGGCAAGAGATGCCTGTGTCCTCTGATGAGCAGGCCAATAAAACACATGGTGGTTCCTGCCACATGGCTGATAGTATTTGTTTCTACCTTTCTTTGTTCCCAGCTGTCTCCTCGTGTCTCAAGTATACCATTATCACCAGCAATCCTTTCTATGTGGATATTCTCCCTTTTTGCTCATTGTGTTGCTGCATATTTTTTAATGGGAGCTTGAGCTCTTTCTGGGCTATTTTTGTTTGTGCATATCTGTCTATATTTTGGTTTTTGTTAAAGAATGAAGAATGGCATCTCCTATGATGCCGTCTTGGTAATATCACCTAGGTAGGCTAGGTTACAGAAAGCTTCCCTGCTCTATCAGCCTCTCCTGAAAGCAAACATAAACATGCATAATCATTAATATAATTTCCATGTGTGATACTTTGTATTTCTGCAATTCAAAATAACACAACATTTCTACCACTGCAGGTATTTAGTCACTGGAACATAAAAGAGAAAGACCAAAGGAAAAAAAAAAGAACACTAAAAAATAAGAAGAATGTGTCAAGGTTTGTGAGAATTGGATTCTCTTCCTTAGAAACTATTCACACTGAGTCATAACCCTAAGAAAAAGATGAAAAATGATCTTAAATCTGAATAAATCTCTCTCTTTTTTCTTTATATTGTATAGGTCTCTTTGATTTGATTCATCATATGAGAAAGAACTCTTTGGTTACTACACTACCAATGTTCAATATAAGAGCATTTCCAAGAGATACTAGCTTTGCTTGTGGAGTTAGTCAGGATTTGGGGGCTTAGGCAAATGACTCTCACAAATTCCTAATAGCATGAGGCCTCAACCTCTGGAATAAATTTTAAATTTCTTCTTCAAATACTCAAGATTCAAAGTATAGATGATCTGTTTTATGAAGAATTCCATCAGCTCATAAGAATAATTATCTGCTTACAGAGTAATACATCTTTACTGTGAGAATCTAGAAAGTATCAGGTAGTAAAGGTGGAGGATTTTTACACAAGTTACTTTCTTTGAAATGATCTTCATTGCCATTTCCCAGTGTATGGGCATCATTAAACCTATATAAAAATACTATTTAAACCTATCTAAAAATACTATCTAAAATATTATCTAACATGAAATTTTGATTGTTGAGTTATGAATTTAAAATATTCTTAAAGTTAAAAATGTGAATTTACCAAAAAATCCTTCAGAAAAAGAAATTCACACATTTTAGTTTATACCCATTTTCACATTTTTATCCTTGACTGTGAATGTTTCATTTGTCAAAGAAAAGAAAAAGTCCAAAATAGCATTCTTTTTTTTTTTTGGTTAAGAAACCATTTTTAATACCAATCTCTATTTTTTTTTATTTCAGCTTATCATGGGGGCACAAAAGTTCAGGTTATATGTATTGCCATGTCCCGCCCATCCCCGCGAGTCAGAGCTTCAAGCGTGTCCATTCCCCAGACACTGTGCAATGCACTCATCATGTAGGTATACACCCATCCCCTCCCCCCACTCCCCACCTCAGTCCGAAACCCAGTTGGTGTTATTCCCAAATGTGCACTTAGGTGATAATCAAGGAAACCAATTTGCTGGTGAGTACATGTGGCGCTTATTTTTCCATTCTTGAGATACTTCACTTAATAGAATGGGTTCCAACTCTCTCCAGGAGAACAAAAGAAATTCTATATCACCGTTATTTCTTATAGCTGAGTAATATTCCATGGTGTACATATACCACATTTTACTAATGCATTCATGAATTGATGGGCATTTGAGTTGTTTCCACATCTTTGCAATTGTGAATTTTGCTGCTATAAACATTCAGATACAGGTGTCTTTTTTATAGAATGGCATTCTTTTAAACCACTTCAAAAGGCTTTTATGAAAAGTCATAAAAGAGATATACATTAGCTTCTAAAAATAGAGACATATTTTCAGTTAATTGCAGAGGTACTTTGAAAGCTGACATTATAATCACTTTTTAACATAGCATTTCTATCAGTAACCATTGTCTTTCTCACCTTTACATTTGATAAATAATGTATTACCTATTTAGATATTATAATTATTTTATAAAGTCCATGGCAAGTGTCTAAAGTTTGATTGTGTTTCATTATCTCACACGTGGGCTAACTTTCAGGAAACATTGTAGTTGGAGAAGGCTAATCAGCCTGGCTCCTAGGGATGATGGGTTCCTACTATTCAAAGTCACTCATGTCTATTTCCAAGTGGCAATGAAGTTGAAATATGGTTTGATTCAACTGAAATAAGCTTCCTTACTATTCTGATGTTTTATAATCTTGCTTTTCCATGAAAAATAAATGTATTTTGTCTATGTCTGCATTATGGCAAACATCTTTGCCTAGGAATTATGGCTATCCATTATAAGGAAGTTTTATTTAGTAATACCAAACAGATGGATATTACCAATTATGCTATCTTGTAGCACAGGTCTCTTTTATGTTTGGTTTCATGTGTTTATTTTCTTAAATTAGAGAAAATATTAACAGAAGCTATGTTCATTAGCCCAAACTAGAGTAATGAGTGTTGGAAGGCATTTCTTTATGGCCTCTGTTCTGATTTGATTCAAACTGTTACTCAGCACTACTCAAAACCCAACATTCCCTTTGTATCAGTGAACATAGTCATTACTCACTGAGTGTCAAATTTTGCATATTTCAGTAGACATATTTTCATAGCCACATTAATGACACTGGTTATTTAAGAGAAACAAGAAGAAATGATGTGTTTTGATTAAGCTTTAGAACTGACAGTGGTCAAAACATTAAAGCAAGTAGTGTTAGCATCAAAAAATAAAACCCTATTGAAGTTCTCTTTTATATAGCATGAAGTACATTTTTGAGAAATTTGACCTAGGAGGGAACAGAATCTAAAAATATGAAGAATTTCAATGGATTTATACAAATTAATGGAAGCCATGGGCATTCCTATGATATTTCTTTTATTACCATTGTCAGAGGAAAACTCAAGGATTACATGGTCCGTGTGACTGACCCAGGAAGTAGTATTTATAGTAGTATGTGTACAATTTTAGAGTATTTATAAAGAATTCAGGTAAAGAGGTACACATATACTTTATACTCTTCAGCACATATTTATTTGGTACCTAATATATACTGTGTTAAGTGTTGTGAGCAGTAAATCATAGAGAAATGAACATTAAATCGATAAGAATGTGAAAGGGATGAAAAGGCATGGGGTTGGATTAGACTGAAAATAATAAAATGTCTGTCTATAAAACATGAGGATGCACCTATATTGAACGTTGTCATGATCATCAGTCTTTTCTCAGTATAGCACATTTCCTTTTTCAAACAATTTTTTTTTCTATTTCTTTTTTAATTGGCTTGAGAGTCACTTCAGTAATCTTCTGGGCCACAGTTAGCCAAGACTCATTCATCATGGCAGTATCATCTCAAGTGACTCGTTCATGCAAATTCTTCTTGGCAAGAAATATGAGCCTTAATAGCTATATAGTAAGTCCAAAAATATTGATATTACCATAGATTTTCATTCATTGGTCATAAAGGATATAGAAGCAAGGCAATACCAGCCTTACTCTGAAGACTAGGCACAATGTAAAGGTCAGATATTGTTTCTTTTTACAGACAAATATATAGTGGTTTTGTAAAGAAGTAAACAGAAAAGCCATTGATGTAGATACTCAACACTCCCTATAAAGGTTATTGTGAATAATTTAGCTTTACAAACTATATCCTATCAACTAGGAAAGAAGCAGAACATGCCAAGAAAAATGGAAACATAAGAAAATGGACAACAGCATAAAGCTACACACATATTTGATTCTTTTCTACAGATTTATTTTCAATATATTTTATAAAGTGTTTTATGATGAAATTTTACCATAAAATATATAATCAGGTTTCTTTTTTAAAGGAAATACTGAGGGACCCATTACATAAATAATTTTCCTTTCTTATCTCTACTGTGCATAGACAGTTCGTACAAATTTGAAGAGAGGCTATATCTAAAGTGAGTAAAACAAGCACAAAGTATCCTATGAAATCAAAGTTTAAATCTGGACTTTTTTATTGTACATATTTAGGGCAGTGGTTCCCAACCTTTTTGGCATCAGGGATCAATTTCATGGACGACAGTTTTTCCACAGACTAGAAGGGGGGGGGGAATGGTGAGCAATGGGGAGTGGCTGTAAATAGAGGTGAAGCTTCACTGGTTTGCCTGCCATTCACCTCCAGCTCTGTGGCCTGATTTCTAACAGGCTACAAGCTGACACTGGTCAATGGCCCTGGGATTGGAGACCACAGTTTTAAGGTATACAACATGATGTTGTGACATATATATCAAATATATATTTATATATTTATGTATTTATAATTTTATAATGTTTATATATTTCATAAATATATAATAAATCTATTTTATAATTTTAGAATTATTTTATAATAATATATTAATAATATAATTTAGTGATATATACTTAAAATGTATATTTATTATATATATAAGTATATATAAATTTATATGAGAAATAAATATATAAATATAAATAATATATATTTATATAATTATATTTATATGCATACAGAATATATTTATATGTAAATATATATTTATTTATATATAAATATATTTATGTTTGTATCAATATATATTATATATTATACATAATTATATAATATATAATAATATATAATTATATAATGTATAATACATATATATTATATAATACATAAATTTCACATATATTATATATAATTACATATAAATATAGATTTATATAATATATACTATATAATATATTTATTTATATATTATATATTTCTTTCTCATATATTTACATAAATATATATATCTACATATATATTTACATAAATATATATTTATGTATGCATTTACATAAATATATTTACATAAATATTATATATATTTTATATATATAAATATTCTCATATATTTACATAAATATATACATTATTAAATTATGTTATTAAATATATATTATTGTAAACTAACTCTAAAATTATAAAGTATATTCATATATTTATTATATATTTAAATATAATTATAAAATATTTCTCAAAGATGTACCTCATGCTATATAAAAGAGAACTTCTACGTTTTTATTTTTTGATGCTAACACTACTTGCTTTAATGTTTTGACCACTGTCAGTTTTATATATATAAATATTGTATATAAATATAATACATATATTATATATTAAAATATATAATTAATATGTAAATGTATAATATATTTTATATATCATATGTATTTATATATATATATATATATAGTGATATTGTTCCTATAGTCAAGCAAATTACCATGCCCATCATCTTGCCATAGTTACCGTTTTTAAAATTTCTTTGTTTGGTAAGACCACCTAAATCTGCTCTCTGAGCAAATTTTCAGTATATGATACAACATTATAATATATATATATATATATATAAAATCTTCATATTTTACCTTAGATCCTTAGACTTATTCATCCCACACATTTTCAATTTTGTACACTTTGACCTCCATTTCCCCATTTTCTACCTCGCTCCTTGTAACCACCATTTTATTCTGTGTTTATATGTATTTAACTTTTTTAAAATAGTATTTCACATATAAGTGAGATCATCCAGTGTTTTTCTTTCTGTGTCTGGCTTATTTCACTTAGCATAATATCCTTCAGATTCACCTATGTTGTTACCAATGGCCGGATCTCCTTTTTTAAAGCTGAATAATATTTCATTGTATATCATATACAATAGTTTCTTTATCAATTCGTCTATCAACAGACAAATCTGGCCTTTGTGACAGGACTGTGTGACTTTTGATCTTAGATTAGAATTTTCATTTTCCCAGGCTAGGGGTGGGATGGCAAGCTAGGAATGAGGTCATCAATATGCATAACTAGGTATATATGCAGATTAAAAGGGATTGTTCCAAAAAACACTCTCTGAAGTGTCTCAAATGGTACAGAAGCTGCTGCTGATTCACTGGATGTCTTGAAGACCATGGTTTCCACCAGAAGTCTCTTAAATTTCTGAAACCTCAGAGTTAGAATCTATGCCAAAGGAAAACAGAGCCAGAGGATCAATTGATGTCGTAATGATTTCTTTCTAGGATATTAACATTTTATGGATATCTGCCTTAATAGTATTAGAACAGCAAATAGGTAAGATCTTATTAAAATGTAATCTAGTAATAATTAACTTAAATACATCAAATCTTGATATAATTGTCAATTTCCACAATAGTTTGAGGAACAATATTGCATGTATATTAGCTTAATATAGTTTCACCGTACTGTCCCATGATTACTTCATATATACATCTCACTATTGCTGTCAAACATTATTGAATCATTATATGTATATATCTTCTTTATTTTTGACTATCCATTTAACCCGTTCATTCTCTTTCATGCTTGGCACTAATAAATGCTATTCCACTTAATTTTCACAATAGCCATGCATGATATTTATTAATATATGCTCCATTTTATGCACGAGGAAACTGAGGCTTCAGAATTAATGGTTTATACATGTCACACAGTTGGGAGATGCTGAGATTTTTGTGTAAGATTATTTAACTCTAATATTCATTTATACTGTGGATCTCCACACATTCGTATAGCCATTTCTCTTCTTTGCCCCACCTATTTATTTTTCTTACAACCAGTAGGGTAATTGAACACAGACATTTGATCATTCCTTTATTTTTAAAAAATTCCTTCAGTGTTTCCTCTTTTGCTAACAGATGAAGTCTTAAGAAAAGTTCTTAGCATGGCATACGAGACCCTTCCCGCTCTCATTCAAACTTTTGAAGACTGAAAATCTGCTATGTCACACATCATACGTATAATGTTCCAGCTACACAAATTTCTTGCACTTTTTGATATGCCATATTCTCTCTTACAATGCTGCTTCTGTGCATTCTTTCTTCTTGGAACATTATTATTCTCATTCATTCCCATTTGTGGGGATGGATGACTAATTTTTTTTTTTGGAACTCAATTCAGGTGTCTCCAATTACCTGAGTTGTCATTCATTAGATGTGACATTTTCTTTCACATATCCAAGTCTTTGAACGTGCTACATTCTTTATATGGGATGCTCTTCCTCTCATTCTCTTGGTGACAAATTTCTACTGTTCCTTCACCTTATATACTACCTCATCAAGAAAGCTTTTCTAGATATTTCCCTAATATATTTCCACTTTGTGGAGCTCCATAACACACAGAATTTACTATGAATTGTGCCTCCATGACTGATACAGAACAGTGGCCTTGCTTACCTTCTCCACCGACATATGCATACTGTGTCCTCTGGGTTCCTGTAGCAATTTGTTCATAATTCATTTTTTTTTAATATTTTAATATTACTAATTATCTAAAAATGGTTATGCTTTCCATAATACATTTAACTTTTTGAAGCATGCACTGAGACCTTACACCCTTTGTATTCTTCATGCTGCCAAGTATAACACCTGGTATAGTGTTGTGAAGTGAATAAATATTTAACTTCAAATTCAAGTAGTGAAGAATGTTTGAACATTAATGGATCTAGATTCATAAAACAAAATTTTTTAAAGAATAAAATTAAATACATTTATAGGCCTTCTGAAGATAAAATTACAGAATATTTTCAGATTGAGTGACAGATATACTATACATCAAAGTGACATGCCAAAAGCAAAAGGAATGAATGAATGAACAAATAAGTCCCTTTTAGATATCTTGTAACATTGAAGGCTCAATATCAACTCTTTGTTCATGTATCTATTCAGCCATTCAGAAACATGCAGGTTTTTTTTTTTTTTTTTTGCATGTTATGTAAGGCCCAATACTAACAAATCATTTGGTAAGATACGACCAAGTACGATGATAGATCCAGGCTCTTCCCATAGTCTTCATTTGCCACTTTTCCCACTTAATGGCCAGGAATGATCTTCTAGTGAATGGGAAGCAAATATAGTCTTTCACTTGGCTAATAAGAGGATGGGGAAAAGACAAAAACTCAGAGACCATTCTTCAATTCCTAGAGTCTTTAGCATCAGTTTGGGTCTGGATCTGTCAACCTATGGAAAAAGAATCGTATCAGAGGCCACTTAACCTACCTCTGAGTGTTGTTGAAAGATTTAATAAAGACCTCTGTGCAGTCTTCAAGATTCTTTCAAATAAAAATTCTGTAAAGTATTCAGAGGAATGGGACTTTCCAGTCTTTTAGAGAAAGATTACACATTTACATTTAAGAGTTAATGTGAAGCTATATAATTGGAAAGAAAAACCTCACAGATTATAATCAAATCCCAAGTGAGTTCATTATAAGTATAGTTAATTCATCAAATGACAAAAAATTTAATAAAGACTAGGACCTGGCACATCTCCTGAATAGGAAAAGATTCTCATCAGTCTAAGTTTTGCATTTTTCTTTTCTCATTTTAGCTTTCAAATAGAAAAACTTAAAATTAATAGATCTGACCTGAGATTGACAGTGAAGAGAGAGGTTCTGAAATTTTTTTTGTGTGTCTCACTTTAAGCAATCCACAGTTCATTTAAAGCAATATTGCTGAAAGTCTATTCAGAGTCACTTTTGAATGTTGTAATGGTTGTTGTTGGGGAAATGAAGCCTAGGTATCTCATAAAAAGTTTTGTTATAATCAAAGTAAACAATAAATAAAATGTTACTTCATAATCAGAAAAAAATAGGAAAGATACTGATTCTGTATTTATAAATTCTAATTCATTGCACCTGTGGTACTGATACTAGACTTTGGGTTCTTGGTCTCCAAGTTGATAGAAATTTTCATGAGACCAGAAATATTTAGGGAGGCAAGACTTTATTTAGGGATTTTGCTTGCACAAAAGGGAGGCAGTACTGGTGAAGGGGCTAACCAGACTGGCTCTCTGAACAAAGCACTGGGGAAATTTTATGGGGTTGTAAAGAAGGAGGCACGTGTCAGCTTTGAAGTCATCATGTGTAGAGGTGGGGTTCTGTTGGTGGCTGTGTACTTGGAGGTCATGCTTCTTTATGCATGACATGTATCATTAGCATTTTAAAACTCCACCTTTGGGTGTGATTTTTAGCATTAAAATGAGATTATAATGAGGGAAAAAGTCAGGGTAAGGTTAGTGTGATGGTCTATTCTGGCTTGAGGCAGTTAGATCTGGATAGATCTGTTTTCTTTGCAGCCAGGTTCCTTATTAGCTGGTGTCAGCATCTTGCTTCAGTGGCCATGGAAGACATTACTCAAGAGACAGACAGTTGGCCCCCTCCTTATATAGGTACGGACTGCATTCCAGTGGCTAGGAGGTCTTTTGTTGTTTTGCTATTTTACTGTTAATAATGCTGCCCTCTGTTGCATCCCTTGGTCAGAAGTGAGGCCCAAGTCCTGTCTCTACACTGTCTCAGTTCCTGCCTCTTACATCTTGGTTTAGATGGTTTCTCTTTCAGAAAATATCCTCCTGATGCCCCTTGTCTGTTCAAATCACACTCAACAAGACCCAGCTCAGCTGCCTTCTCATCATTTTCCTTTATTAAGCTTTTCATACCTATAATCAGAGGATATATTTTAAAATTTGAAAAGACCTTTTATACCATCCATGACAGCCATAGTTTATAAATATAGCAATTGAAACTGTTGGGACTCAGAAAACAATACCCTCAAATATTGTGCTTTGACATGCTGAACTAAAGAAGTAGACTCAAGGTCTCCCACAGAATGAAGCTGCTCTCTAAATTTCCCTTATCTACTTAGAAACAGGAATTGCCAAAGAGGAACACAATTGCCTTTGATCCTCTCTTTCAAATTTCATTAACCAGAAAAGATTAATGCTCATATCACAGAGGAAGAGACTGAAAATTAAACACCACACCTAAAAAACAGAGGAACTTCAATCTTTGTCCCAAATCACTTTCTGTTCTCTGATCCCATTCAACTCCCAAAGAGAATCTTTTGCTATCCATTGTCAGCACATTGGGCCCATTCATTCTCCCTAAATATAATTTAATATCACTCAAATTGCCACATTTCCCCTTGTCTCATTTCCCCAATGAGTAACGGTATATAACCATTTTGATCTCATTGGGTTATTGTGTAATTATTCTCCTGCAATTTCCTCTTGCTTATGCATATCCAATATATTTGTATGCTTTTTTCTCCTATTAATCTACCTATTGTCAGTTCATTTTCAGCAAAACTTTAGAGGGCAAAGGGATAACCTTCCCTTCATCCTATGAAACCAAAAGAAGGAAAATGGATTTCTGTAGGCCATACAACTAGCTAACCTCAAAAAGCTAGTAATGGAAGACTCCATATAACCACCCAACTGGTACTTTATTCAGTATACTACCCATTTTGACTAGTGACTTCTCCCTTTTCTAAAATCCTGCAGCCACTTTATGTGACTCATTTAAACATCAATCATGACTACTTTGTTTTCTCTCTTATATTTGTATTTTTTGTCATTCTTTCATTTTCACAACATTTATTCCATTTTCTATGTTATTACTTGACTTCTTAACTTGATTGTAAACTACTCAGAAACAATGACTGTATGCTTCCTTGTCTGTACCCCTCCTCCGAGATGTATGGACAAAGAAGATGCATATCGATGCAAAATATGTGTCAACTTCACTTTGATTTAATCATTTCAGAGAGAGAGCTATTTAGGATGGTAGATATGTGGAAATGCTTAGATTTAAGGTTGCACAAAATATTATCTTGCAGAAATACAAACATTTTAAAATATGTAACATGAGCTTGTTTAAATGAAGAAAATTGATCTTTTTCAGTAAATAAATGGATGCACTTTTTACTTTATATGTAGTTTATAAATATACAACTAAGTAGATCATATTAATTTTACATTTAATAAGTTATATTCTGCCTTTTTTAATACTATTGCACTTTTTACAAATTTGTATAAAATTTATTTCTTTAGACTTAGAGTTTGCATTTTTTAAAGACTAGAATATGCCAACCGAAAATATGACTTTAGGAGACCAGCCCATAGGCAGTCAAAATAAGCCTTTTGGCATAAGTATCATTTTGAGCTGATTATTCCGAGAAGCTGTAGAACAAGAGAAACTCTGCAGACAGAGTAGAAGTTACCCAATCGTAAGGGAAATTTATATCTATAAAGAAAAATATCTAGTTATAAGGGTATCTCCTGCACTAATAAGAGAAGGATAACTCTAAACCACTAGAGATTTTTACCAGAGGAGAAAGCACTTACTTTATTTAACATAACAAACCTACCTTTCTTTACTATTCTTTTTCTGGGCATCTCCTCCTAACTGGGCTCCTCCCATATCCTTTCTTTGTTTCAATAGAAGAATTACTCATTCCCTAGGTATCCCTCATATATACATCAGGTATACATGTTAATAAACTTCTGTTCATCTTTCTCTGGTTAATCTATTTAATAGTAGTCTGTCCAAACTAAGAACTTAGAAGGGTAGAGAAACAAATATTTTTTTTCTCCCCTGTACAGTTGTTGTGGCTCAGAAAAAAATACCCCAAATTGAAGGCCTCAGAAGCAGCCTCAGAAGCAAAAGTTTTTCTCTGACCTTCTCCTGTTTTCTTGTCTCTGGCCTCTCATTCTCCCCCAGTGCTAGAGGTAGACATTAGAATCCCTCTTACCCAAGATGGATCATAGAAACCGAAATTCCTTTTCCCAATAGCCAGCCATATATAACCTAAAAATATTACTCTGACTTCCTTCTCTTCCCAGCCCCCATCTTAAAAACTGGCCATAAAGAAATTAACTGATCTACCTTGTTTGATTATCGGTCATAAGATACCCATTCCAGTGAGGGTCCTGCCCCACATCCAGGAAAAAAATGCTGCACAGAAAGACCAAGAAGAATCTGAACAGACAGGCCTTACTTGGTGTCCCCCCTCAGCCTATTAACATTAGATAATATCCTTTATTCCAATCATATTTCTCCATGACTGTCAATACTTTATTGAACCTAAGCATAAAAATAGACAGTTTCCCTTGTATCTTTGGGTCTTCCTTCTGAAGGTTCCCATGTCACTTAAAACTATGATCAAATAAATTTTTATGTCTTTTCTCCTATTAAACTTCCTTTTGTCAGTGATTTTCAGCAAAGCTTCAGAGGGTGAAGGAGAAGTTTTCTCTTGATCCCTACACAGTCAAGTCAAACTTTTAAATATAATGAAACCACTGCCTTTTGATGAAGTATGCTAAAATAGCCATTTTACATGATTTAGGCTTCACACCATTCTCTATAAAGGCTGTTTTTTTCTTTCCTGAAAGTAAAATCAAGGCTCTTGCAATTAGTTACTACATTTTTATTTAGTCTAAATTAGTAAAAAGAAATACTTCATTTAGAAAACCAATGAAATGTTTTTGCATAACAGCTGCTTGTTTGCACTTTAGATTCTGAAATCATTTAATTTCTCTAAGTAGCTTCATATTTGCTTAAGCATTTACCCTGTACATTTATATGTTTAATAAAATCATGGTAGAGATAAAAGGTTAGGTTATACATTGGTGAATTCTAGGAATATAAATTCAGCATACTAAGTAGCAATTCAATGTCTGAGGCCTGATTTTTTTAAAAAATGGTGTGCAATGGTTAATTAAAAAGAGTACAAAACTCTTCAGTTAGTTTAAACAAACCTGAGATTCAGTCCTGTAGGTTTTGCCAACTAGCATTCTACTAGTACAGACTTTATGTTAATGAAAAATGGTTTCTTTTTTTCCTGTTTAAAGTAGGTAGATGCTGATAAAAAGTAAAAAACAAATGAGAGAATGTATGAATGCCTTTATATCTACTTATTAAGGCCCAATATCATTCACATAGAGTTTGAGGTAACATGTTTCATAGCCACTTTTGATTTTAAGTATCAAATATTGTGGTGGACACACCCTAAGATGACACCCAATGAATCATACCCCTGTATAATCCCCTTCTCTTGAGTCCATACAGGACCTGTGACTTGCTACTAACCAATATAATATGGCTAAGATTATGAGATATCACTCCCATTATAGAAACCTCCATCTTAGCAAGCTGCAGCAGGAAATTGTCCTGTTGTTCTTGAAGAATCAAGCATCCATGGAGATGCTGTCAATGGAGAAGGCCATAAAGCAGGGAACAGTGGCATCTCTAGGAAGTAAGAATGGGCCCTGACTTACAGCCAGAAAGAAATCAGGGATGTTCATCGTACAGCTGTAAGGAACTAAATTGGTCCAGCAATATAAATGGCTTTGAATAGTATTCCAAGCTTCAAAATGGAATGGAATGCATCCTGGCCAACACCTTGATTTCAGCTTTTTGAAACCCTGAGCAAAGTATGTAGCTAAACTGCACTCAAACTCCTGACCACAGAAACTATAAAATAGTAAGTGTGTATGTTTTTAAGCTGCTAAGTTTGTGCCAATATATTGCACAGCAATAGAAAACTTATACATTAATTTACTGCAATATTATAGCTCATTGTGGACTAGAACATGAATTCAAAAGCTGGCAAAGACTGAAGTTTCTTTGGTAATACATAACTTTTACTCATGAGTTCCATGCTTCTCACTGGGTTTATCCTCTGTTCTACTATGTACTTAATATCTTCAATAACAACTTCTGCTTGTAACAGGCCAATTCTCATCTACTAAGTCTCATCTCTCATGTGTTTTAAGCTGTGGATTTCACCAGTAACTGCCTCAATTATCATTTCCTTTTTTCCTTGTAAAAATAGGCAGCCATTGTATCAAGGGTCTATTTGTGGTCTAATCAGCTGTGGCCAAAAGATGGTGGAGTAACTAGGCAAAATTTACATCCATCAAAGTTTTGTCTCGGGCCTGTGTACTTGATAGATTCCTTTAGAAGTAACTGTGATCAGACCATATGTAAATTTGAAAGTTTAGTATATATGATTGAAATTGTCATAAAGTATTGAGGGAAAATGAAGTATTTCAAGTTGACAGACTGAGCTCACCTGTCTACACTATATTTTATGTAATAAACTGTAAGACAATGTAGTACAAAAATAGCTTTATATAACAGTGCTTAAAAACAAGGGTGATGTTGGGAGACCAGATATTTGAAGTAATTAAAAAAATAAAGAGAGACAAAAAGGCAAACAGAATTACTCATATAAGAAAGCAATTCTGGAGAAAACTGTAGCTGAAAATATTTGCAATAAAGGGCTACTGTCAAGATAGTTGCTGATTGCTATAGTTTGGTTGATTTGTCCCCTTCAAATCACATATTTAAATTTGATCCTCAATGCTGTAGGTGAGGCCTGGTAGGAAGTGTTTGGGTCAAAGGGGTGGATCCCTCATGAATGACTTGGTGCTTTCCTTACAGTAATGATTGGTTCCCATGAGGACTGGTTATTAAAAAGAGCCTCATACTTCCCCACCCCCTCTCACTCCCCTTTTTACCATGTGATCTCTGCACATGTTGGCTCTACTTCATCTTCTTCTGTGAATGGAAGCAGCCTGAAGCCTTTATCAGAAGTAGGTGCTGGTATCATGCTTTTTTGTACAGCCTGCAGAACGATACAGAACCAAGTAAACCTCTTTTCTTTATAAACTATCCAGCCTCTCAGATTCCTTTATAGCAACACAAATAAGCTAAGCCATTGATTCAGAAACATCAGCTTAAAGTCAAGGGCCATAGGAGAAAATGTCATATGCCCTGGGCCATTATCTGGGAACTTAACAGATAATGCATTTGAACAGCTAGCTTAACCACTAGTGAATGCTTCCCTTTCCTACTTGTGCTCTGCAGTGGAAAAGAACTGTGGTTTTCTCCTCCTTTGAATCGTCAGCTCATTTCCTCTGCCCATTTCTCTGCCAGATTGCTTTTCTTATTGAGTTATAAGTATTCTTTACATATTAGATCAGTATGTTTTTATCATATATGTTTTAAACACTTTTCAAATTTACTATTTATGCACTTTGATATTTTGGATTTTATGTAGCTCAACTTATCAATGTTTTTCTATGTGGCTTCTGTTTCTCTTTGTATGTTAGAAAGAGTTTTCCCAATTAGAGATTATAAAAATATTAACCTACTTTTTAAAATATAGGTATTATATTATTTGCTTTTTACATATTTTTTAAAGAAGCTAGAGTCTATTTTGATGTATGGTATATTTATCAAATTTACATTACATACCAACATATAAATGTACACATATGTATAAAATATAATTCATTTAAAAATAGTTAATAAATTAATTCCATAACATGTTAAACATCTTTTTTTCTTTAAATCATTTTTTATATATTTAGTTTATTTTTATTATATACTTAATTCTTATGTAGACTAATATTATTAGTGAAATTCCTATCATTTTCTTTTATTTGTGTATTATTTTACATTTTTGTAGAATATTCTAATAATGGATATTATATGTCTCACTTTAATTTTTGAATGTTATTGCATATGAATAACATATATAAACTTTAGAATAAATTTGTTAAACTACTTTTCAAGTACCTGATTGAGGTAGTGGTTGTATGGTTCTAAATTTAATATACATTTGGACAAATTTGCTATGGGAAATTTGCCATGGCTGGGATATTTACTTAAATAGTTGCATGATTTTGGTCCTATGTTTTCTGAATGAGTTGGTTTATATTAAATTTTTCTAATTTTATAGTAATATGGCAGAACAGGAAGTTCCCAGCTCTTGTCACTTTCACAGAAAAAAACAATTAGCAAATATCCACAGATAAAAATGCCTTTGTAAAAATCCCAGCACCCAAGGGTGAGGTATAGCATCCCTAGAGATCACAAAAACTGAGAAAAGCATTATTAGAAGGGTACGTGAAACAAATTCAATTTGACCACATTGCCTCTCGCTCAAACTGAGACAGCACTACAATGAGAGGGAACTTCTGAGCATATGGTTCCTCTAGTGGGGAAAAGAGAGACTGAGGTGGACATCTAGCTTCCCCAGGGTTCTGGGGTGTTCCCTAGAAGGTATACTTTTTTCTCATCTCATTGAGAACACAGAGGAAATTGTCAGACCTAGACCATTTGGGTTCAATATGGAGGTTGAGATCACAACCTCCTGAACATAAATCTTGTTAGTGGTACTGTGTTCCTGCTGGCAGCCTCACAAAACTAGAGAGACCAGGCAGTGATTATGCCCACCTACAGAACTGAGTCCTTAGCTCTGTCTGGTTAGGGAGCATGGTAAAAAGTTATTTTTCACCACGGTCCCCAGCTAGCATTCCAGTATGGCTACAGAGCATAGCCTACTTGTTGAACACAGTCAATGACCATGTCTGACTGCTGAGGACAGCTGGTGGCCCTACCTGGGCAAAGATGCAAGACAAGCAACCCTTCCCAACTACAGAGCACAGCTTGTAGCCCCATCCAACTAGGGAGCCCATCTAGCAACACTGTCCAACTGCAAAGCACAGCCTGTGGCCCCCTGTAAACATGAAAACCAGTCAACAGCCCCACCCAAACTCAACACATAAGCAGTGGCTTCACAAAACCAGAGATCCTGGCAGCAAAACCCATCTGCCCTCAGATACTACTAGCTGGCCATTCCAAAACCCCAGGCTGGACTGACTGATGAAGGTGTTTTCCTGCCTAAGCAATCCTATAAAGACTGGCAAAATAAAGAGTATAAAGAAGAAATTTACTGTGTCCTTTTACCCAACAAAAGTTACTATTAAGTTTACGACATTTCCCTTCATTCTTATTGTTATACATATCTAGGTATGTAATTTTTATTATTATCTACAACTTTTAATTTTCTCTTTTTGTTATTTTTTATATTTTTATGAATGAAACATCCCTTTCAATCTAAAGATAATAATTAATTCCATATTTTTCTTAGGCTTCTTTAAATTTTACAATTCTTTAATGCATCTATGTCCCCCACCCTCCTTTGGTGTGCAATGTGATGTGTGAGATAAAAATAAAATTTGACATTGTTCAAACTAGCAATTGTTCCAAACAAAATTTATTGCATAATCTATCCCTACCCTACTAATTTATGACCATTCATTTTGCAAACACTAAATTCAGGATGTTAGGCATACGGCCACCTTCTCTTGTACTCATAGTGGGCATGCCTAAACATCCATAGCACTCTTCTCCACCAAGCTTGTATATGGCCTCAGAATCCTTCACAACTCCAGCTCCAGAAGGTTACTACCACTTGATCAAATGAATACATGTGATGAAACCTATTTGCAGAATCTTGATTAGGATTAGATACATTTTAGTAGTCTCTTTCAGGAAAATTTTTGTCCAATAATCTGTCTCCTGGTTCTCATTTTGGTTTTATAAGTCAGCTATGATAGTTTGATAAAGCATTTTAGTGTATTTTTGGTCTAGGCAGTCCTATTGCTTTTTAAAAACATCATTTATCCTTTTCTGTGATGACAAATTAATAAATGTGCCTTATAGAAAACCTGGGACATATAAAAACAAAAATAGAATTAAAATCACCCATAATCACTACCTACATATAAATAAGCACCAGAGGGAACTTGATGTATATCCTTGTAACTCTTTTTATTGCTCACATATAAACATAAATATGGATTTTTTTCTTACATAAAGATAGCATATTTCATATACTGTTATGCCACATGCCTTTTAGTACTATTTTACAATCATATTTTATATTATGCATTTCTACAGCATCATGTGTAATGAATGGATGCATATTATTCATATTAGGAAATAATGATAAATGTGTATTTCCTATATGTAGTTTTTTCTATTCATACAACAAATACTTATCAAGCACCTACTACATGTCAGACAGTGTGCCAGACATTGGGAATATGAATGAATAAAACAAGCAAAAGACCCATCCCCATGGAGCTTCCATTCTAGTGAGTACATATATATCTGTGGAGTGTGTGTGTGTACAATTAATTTAATGAATGATTAAGTTATATAATACTTAGAGGTGCTGAGTGCTATGGAACAAAATAAAGAAGAGTAAAGGAAGAAGGAATAGTTAGATTAGGTCACGTTTGATGAAAGGCATCTGTACAGATATCTTGGAAAAGAATATCCAAGTAGGGGAAAGAGCCAGTACAAAAGCCCTATCGACAGAAACAAAAGAATGCCAGTGTAACTGAAATTGAGTGATCCATAGGTGTGTGGGCTGTCATAGGAAATGGGATGAGAGAGATAACAGAGGTCTACGTCTTGTAAACCCTTGTAAACCAGGGATTTTATTTTGAATAAAATGAGAAGTTAGTTGTCTCAGGCTTGGACGAGGATGGTAGCAGTGCAGACAACTATTATGGTGGGATTCTGAACATATTTTGAAGTGCAGCCAAAGGACTTCCTGACAGATTGTATGCATACATACATATATTTTCATATTTATTACTCAGATTATAGCATCTTTTATATACTTTCAAAAATAATTTTCCCTCAATCTGTCATATTCTGATGGTGATATGTACAATCTCCACTGCACTGGACTGAACTTGGGTTTTGGTCAGTTTTTTTCTTTCTTTCTTTTCTTCCTATCTTTCTTTTCTTTTTCAATTTATAGAACTTTTACCTTTTGTATACTTTGATGTCATGAAAGCACATAGAGCCTTACAATTGCTCATTTTCACTATAAATAATATATGTTATTGATATAAATCATTCTTTTGAAAAATTTTCATACAGTGCTGTGCCTGATTTTTGTGTTTATTGTTTTGCTTATTTGTTGATATATTGCTGCCTATTGGGGTATGTGTGTGTGTATGTGTGTGTGGCATTTTTATATTTTATTGTCACTATGTCTCTCATAAGTAGTCCATCACAGGATAAAATAAATGAAAGCCTGAGAATATTTTTCTTTCAATAAGAAATTTGATAAATTTTCATTTATTATCACTAATATTATCTTTGATTTTGCTTCTCCTTGCTACTTATAAGCTCTCATTTATTGTTTCCTTTTTTTATTCCCACTTAGACTTTATACCTCAGCTTTATTGAGTTATTTTAAAATTGACAAATGAAAATCATATATACTTAAGGTGTACAATATGCTGCTTTGTGTATACATTGTGGAATGCTTACCACAATTAAGCTAATTAACATATCCATCACTTCACATATTTACTTTTTTTGTGGTGAAAACATTTAAGATCTACTCTCAGTAAATTTTAAGTATATAAAATATTAACTAGACAATTTTTGTTATTATTTTCTGTGTTATTTAAAAGACAGATATTGTGCATTTAATTCCAGAAGTGGTTACCTCAAAGCTTTTCAAAACTTTCTTAAATATATATTGAACTTTCCACCAAAGTAAAAATAATTGAATGATGTTTTTATTATTTGTTGTAGAAAAGCAATTAGCTAATTTTACTCACCTCTTTCACCATTACTCCCGTATCTTATTTTTCTGTGATTATGACCTTTTTCTATAAAAAGCATTTTTTCAAAGAAAAGATTATCAAATTTATAGCCATATTTAGAAAAATTATTTCTGCTCAGTTCTATATATCTAATTGAATTTCATGCTTAATACCCAGTTCCTTCTAGAGGTGATTTCCTCATTCTTAAGTTCTTTAATGTTTCAATTTTTCTTTCTTCAAGTACGGCATTCAAGTAATTTTTTAGAAAGCATAATTTTTGAAAATTTGTCAATCATGTCACTCTTCTGCTCAGATCCCTCCAGTTGTTTCCAACTATGATCTTACTCCCTCTACCTCTGAATTCATCCCCTAACACTTTATCCATTTTTTTACTCCATCTCAGCCACACAGGCTATCTTGCCATTCATCAAACACACCAGACATGCTTCTTTCTTTTGGCTTTTTCTGTATTATCTACGTCTTGAATGATCTTCCCCAGGGCTCTGCATAGTTTCTTTCCTCATCACACTCTGGTTTCTGTTTAGAGAAAGCTTACCAGAAAAGTTTTCCTTTGCATTCTCTACAAAACAGCAATCCTCCACTCTATTATAGTACATTTTGATGCTCTTGCACTGTTTTAGTTTTCTTTATAGCACTTATATTACTTGGCATAATCTGCTTGTCTATTGTCTATCTCCCTCCACTGGAAGTAGAGTTCATGAAAGCAGTGACATCGCCTGTCATATTCATTAAGATGTTGCCAGTGTGTACAATAGAACCTGACATATAATAAGCTCTCAATAAAGAGGGCAAGGCTTAATAAGAGAGAGTCTTGATGGCTCTCCCTTATTTGTTGAAGGAAATAATAAATGAACTGCTTTCCATGGCCTTCAATCAGGAGTGGTAACTTGATTTAGCTATAGAATTTTGGGATAATTCTTTAGAGCAATCCTTGGCTGTGTTGCAGCTCTCCTTGGTCCAATCACCTTGCCAATTCTTGGGTTTTCTTGATTTTCTCAAATCCTATGACACTGGTAAGTTCCAAATACCTTTAGTCTATACATTTTAGTGAAGATATAAATATGATGTACTTCCAGAGCCCCACAGATTCTCTCCATGTTCATCTCTCACCTTCTGAATCAAGAGATGTTAAGGTGAATTTTGTTTCTCTCCTACTTATTCCAAGAATGTCTTACTGTTTCCCAGGAGTAATAATGTCGAGTAACCCCATATGCCTCCCATTAACTTGATTCAATCCTTATTATAGCTAGTAGTGATTCCTTGAATTTTTATAGGTAAATAACACCTTTGCCTTTATTTTTGTCAGTGCTCATGAAAGTTATACATATTTAGCATATTCCATTGTTCATTTCCATAGGAAAATAGGGAGAGGTGGGGGTAAGGGTGACAGTGATCCCAATGCTATCAGTCTTCGAAGTTCTCCACTTTATATTTTTATTTGGATATCTTTATAATACCTCTAACTGAATCTTCCTGTCTTCCTTATTTAGCTTAAAAATTCTGTTTTTCCTTAGGCAACCAGAATCAATACTGTGAGTCATTATGCCTTTCTTTTCTCTTGCTTCATATGGTTCTTACCACATTCAATCATCTGTTCATATTCTATTTTCAATGCATTCATTCTTTTCTATTTCTAGCACCAAAAATTCCACTTCAACTGTTTAATGCTTCCATGTAATCATTTGATTACAGCTTCCACCTTTCCTTTCTCCATTTGTGCTCCCTCTCCCTGTGTATACTTTTGGTACAAAGGTTAAATCATTCCTCTTCTCTACATGTCTCTACCACCATCAACAAATACCTGATTGCTTATAAAAATCTGCTTCAATGTTCAGTGACTCTTCAATTATAGGATGAAGTCAATGCTACTTTCCAACATTATGTAGACCAATCCAATCCTTCTGTAAATTCTAGGGTCTATCCTTCCAACACTTGACTTAATGGCAGGAACATGTTTGAGAGACCAAGGAACAGTAAAAATGGTCATGGGCATAGAAGAAAGATACTGTCATTCAAATCCTGGTTTCCAGGTTGTGTGATTTCAGGTATGTTACTTAACTACTTAAGCCTCAGATTCCTCATGGGAAAAATAGTACATACTTTCTTATGTGTTGAGACAATTAAATACAGTTGGAAATACAGTTGGAAATAACAAAAGCAACACAATCTCAGCATCTCATTTCACATTCAGCTCATTGGACATTTAATGTTTAATACATTCTTGGTTCTTATTCTTGGAAGTTTATTGCTAGAGCAGTTAGCGTGCCATGAACTTTGCTTTAATACATTTTATATTACTGTCTAGCACTATGGCACCTGTAGTACATTCAAATGCAGTGCAGCAAAAACATAAGAAAGCATACCACTCTTTCTAAATGAGCTAATGCAGACTGGAATTGTTGTTGCTCTTGCTGTATTTTGGAAGCAAATAACACAGGGGAATTTTGAACATTCTGTTTTTGAATGTCATCTTTATTTTGCCTTAAGCGTTTCAAACTCATTCAAAGTTATCTAAGAATGATACCAAAGAAATCCATGGTAATCTCCTCCCCCCATTGGCACGGCCTATGTCAGCAGCTTGTATTCAGTTAAAGACAAGTGTAACACTGAGATCCCATCCACTGGGACAGTACCCAAGGGAGCCTAGGAATGAATGGAAAAACAGTATCCTCTGTAAAATCACCAATCATTGATAATATGTGAAACTATGCCAAGAACCCACTCTTTTAGCCCTCCAGAAAAGGCAAAGAGAGCTTTTATCCATTTAAACATTTTATATCTGGCATTAAGAGTGAAACAGAAATTAAGATTTAACTAAACTTTAGAGAACTTGTCAGTCTCCATCTTCCTCAGCCCCACTTAACTTCTGGCAATGATTTTTATAAAGAATTGGCCAAATCTCATGCCATTCTTAGACAAATACTGACAAGAGCTGTCAGGATAACTGGACTACAGCCCTCAAATTGGGGTTTGTTTTATGGAGGTATGACTACATGGTGAGTGCCAGGCACACTGTCTGGGGAAAGGATATGCTTGAGGCTCTGACTCAGGGGGATGGACGGGACATGGGCAATATATATAACCTGAGGTTTTGTACCCCCCATAATAAGCTGAAATAAAAAAAATCAATCTTTCCCCAAGTTTTGAATCTGGCATGTTCACCAAGTTGAAGACTTTTCTCTTTAAACTTTATGCTTGCCAATACTGTACAAATATTACCCAAGTCTGTTTCTCATCCTGTATATCAATGGCAGACTTTAACAATCAATTATGGGTTTTTACCTTCTTTAATCCTAAATGTGGTTTTATCACCCTTTTCAAATCAGTGCTGGAGGCATCCCCTACTATGAAATACAGCTAACACACCTAAGATGAAGTCTATTTTCAATGTCTGTGCAAACCTCTTCTCTATATAACTTTAAGCAGTAGCTTTGGTCTTTCTCTATACTAGATAGATCATGTAAAGCTGATATCACACACCAGAATGCAATTCTACTCTCATTGTTGTGATACATATATCAGCTAACATCTGCTTGAATAGCAAGATTTGCTTAGATTGAAATCTAGTTCACCATGCCACCTTGGGCACTGATTGGTGGACTGATGGCTGTTTGCCCTACTCCAACCATCCAGCACTAGAGACTGGTTAGCTTCTTCATTTTTGCCCCACTTAAGTCCTGACTTTTTGTATGTATCTACTGACCTGTACTGCTAATGTCCCAGGATACTTTGTTGCCAAATTCAAGTTCTATCATGCTGACATAGAGAGTTCTGAGGTTTTTATTATTATTAATAAAAAAGGTATGCAGTTTTCCTGAAAAAGGTCAAATATTTACTCAGTAAATAATTAATGAACATATACTTTAGGCCGGGATGTGTTTTAACACCAAAGACACAGAAATTGATCTGATACTATTTCTGTCCTTAAGGAGTTTACATTTTAACAGGAAGGGTCCACTATTTACACATATAACATAAGTGAAATAATAAGTTCAAAGTTCAGAGAAGTGAAAAAGCACAACTAAAAATGTGGGGTTTCAATGGTAGTTTAGTTTAGAGGAACGTGATGTCCCTTCTAGCTATGTGGTCAGGTTGCTCCAGTACGGTGTAAAACAAAACAGAAACTCAATTTGAATCCTAGTTGAGTGGCCTCATGAAAGCTATTGGATGGTATGGTGTATTTTTTTTTTTTTTTTGAGACAGAATCTTGCTCTGTTGCCCAGCTAGAGTGAGTGCGGAGGCGTCAGCCTAGCTCACAGCAACCTCAAACTCCTAGGCTTAAACAATCCTACTGCCTCAGCCTCCCGAGTATCTGGGACTACAGACATGTGCCACCATGCCCGGCTAATTTATATATATATATATATATATATATATATATATATATACATATATATATGTATATATATATATATGTATATATATATTTTAGTAGGCCAGATAATTTCTATTTTTTTTTTTTTTTTTTAGTAGAGACGGGGTCTCGCTCTTGCTCAGGCTGGTCTCGAACTCCTGACCTTGAGCGATCCACCCACCTCGGCCTCCCAGAGTGCTAGGATTACAGGCCACCGCGCCCGGCCGGTATGATGTATCTTTAAGCTAATATTGGAATCTTGGAAGGACTGCCTCAGATATTTGCACAAACCTGTCTGTGAGCTGCAGTGATTGTGTGGCTATAATTTCTCTCTTGCTCTTACTCCCATCCACATCTGCTGAATATTAGTCTACTTGGAAAACATCTTATAAAGTCTATAATGATTATAAGAAAACCATTGTGTATATTAAGCATGTTGAATGTATATGTTTCTAGCCCTCAGGGTGCCAGAACATGTCTAAATTTTATGTAGAGGTGGGGAAACACTATTATAATTTGTTACCTGGAAACTGAAGCAGCTTTGCTTGTGCCTACATTCTCAGTTTCCCTCAAATTTGTGTCCACCCTTCCCCTCAACCCTTGCTCAAATCATCAGAAGTTTTGTTGTAAAAATACATGCTACAAATATCTGGTCTTCTAACACTAGGAACTCAAAGCAGTTCGTGGAATTATACAAGTATCAAATGCCTTAGCAACCTGCATATCTTCCTCATTTTTCCTTCTGATACTCTCCCCCATCCAAATCCTTCCCCCTCTACCAATTACAAACAAATGATCTCAATTTTTGAGATACTAAGAGAGTGAGTGTACAAGTTTACTCTCTATTTAGCAGAGTCCCCATTCAGGGAAAAAAAATAATAATGTTCTTCACCTTGAAAATAATAAAATACAGTGATATTTGCAAAAGTTTCATGACATATCAAGGTGTATTTTTAATCGTTTTTTTCCTAATTACTCTCAGCTTAGTCAATTCAACATAATTCAAATATTGCTATGGCTAATTGGTATGGCTCTATAATCACTGATAATCTCATTTGTCAAATTGAAACTCAAATTTGCCTTGAAGTATTAAACAAAGGATATTTAAAGTAACACAAATTGCTGAAGAGAGAGAAAAAAATCATAGTGGCTCAACACAATGGGAATTTCTTGCTCTCGTAAAGTGCAAAGCAAATATTCCTAATGAGTAGGGAGCTCTCCTCCAAGCATTCATACCAAGCCTCATACTCCTTTCATCTTCAAACTTTCAATCTAGAGTGTATTCTGAAGTATCAGGTATCTGAAGTTCTTTTCAGGTCATAATAAAGCGTCTGAAGACATGTTTCCCATCTTACCGCTGCCCTTTCCATTTTTTATGTCTTGTTTTAGGAAACATAGATTGGAAGTCTACTATATGCCAATTACTATGCTAGGTTCTGGGGAGAAAAGCTTCAAACAGACAAAAATTGATGTTGTCATTGAGTGTATAGTCTGCAAAAGACAATAGACATTTAAAGAAATCATTTCTAAATTTCTTAAAGATACATTTATTTACTGTCAGGATTACTATAAAAATAAATATTTATGAATATATAAAAGAGGACATATAACCTTCTCTGAGGAAGTGATATTTGCATTGAAATAGTAGGCAAAGTGTTCCCAACAGAAACAATGTATGTGCAGCATGATGTATCTGGAATGTAGTCAACAAGGTTGGAATCAGCTATAAAATGAAATGAGAAATAAAGCCAGGGATGTGATGTGTTAAAAGTCTTGATCTTTACTCTGAATTCAATGAGAAACCACTAAGCCACTCAAAAGTTCTCAACAAGATACTTATTTAATGAAATTTAGAAAGATTAATTTGACTTCTATGTGGAAGAGGAACTGATATGGGGGGAATAAAACTTGTGAGCACAGTTAGAAGATAGTTGCAGCAATTCCAGTGAGAGATACTGCTTAGTTAGACTTGAATATATTTGGAATGCAGTGTAGAGCTTTTGGTGGTTGGTTGACAAAAAGGATATGACAGAGAGGAAGGATTCAAAGTTGAGTGCCAGGTTTATGGCTTCAACAACTAGATAGATGGTGGGGACTGCAAATTAAGTTGAGTTTTTGCCATGCTGAGCTTGAACTCCCAGGGAGAAATCAAATTGGAGTTGCTGAGCAGGCAGTTCAACATACAGGTTAGCAGCCCCATGCAAAAAAAAGTGCCAAGTTAGAGAAAAAAATTTGGGAGCCATCAGCATGTATATGTGCTAGTTAATACTTTGGTACTGAATGAGGTCACCTAGAAAAATGACCACATCAAATATGGTCCAAACCGGTACTCTTTTGAGCATTAAAGGGAGAGTTTTGAGAGGTGATAGTTATGACAGGATGGCAAGCATAAACCAGAACTGTCCTGCGTAAAGCACAGCTGTCCTTAGCAAATATTTAAAGGTCAAAATATTTGGTCAGCAAGGAAAGAAAGAACAGTCAGGAAGGAAGGAGGAAAAAACAGGGAAGTGGTGTGTTACAGAGGTCAAATACTGCTGAGAGTTCAATTGATTCCTCATAATTTAGTGATGTCCTTTGTTATATGCTTTCATAGTACCCTGTACTTTTTCTTCATCACACTTATCATCACTGAAATTATATTATTTGATATTTGTCTTTCTATCAATGAACGGAGTGCCTGACACCTGGCTGACAATCAACAAATATTTGTTGAATGAATAAAGAAAGGAAGATGAAAGTGAAAAGTTTCCATTCAATTTAGCAAAACAGAGATCATCAGTGCCTTATCAAGGACAGTTTTGGTGTAGTAGTGAGTAACGGAGTGAATTTGCATTAAGAAGAGAAGTGAGTGGGAGGTGAGAAAGGGAAGACAGTAAAAACTGACAATGCTTGGAAAACGTTTGACTGTGAGCCATTGGCTTAATGGACACCTGTTCTAAGTAGGCTGATTGTTCCTTTGGGTTCTGGAAAAATGTCAGCTTGTGATAGTTTTTTTGGAAAGTGATTTTACTAGTTGAGGGTAGACATGCCTCATTTATGAGATTTTAAATGACAATCAGGTGGTTTCATATATATTATATATTTTGCCTAGAATAAGCATAGTCCCCTTAAAATGTCATATTTTAATTTAGAGATAAAATTATTTCTTCTGTGTCAAAATATAGTATTTATGGAAAGTATCTTAAGGGTCACGCATTTCATATCTATTCCATTTGATACTTAAAGCCTGTACTGAAAACAAGTGAAAGCACCAGAAAGTTGCATGATTTGACCAGTCCTTTGTCATATCAGTGAGCATTTTTATTCCCACTGTACTCACTAATGGCAGTTTGGAGTAACAGCTATGTGGATTCCAACTCTTTTTTTTCTCCTTATATCATCATTGTTGAGGACAATTTATTTTATATTACTCAGAATATCTCTATGTCAAGCACTGCATAAGCCATTTCTTTTTGAATTTAGTACTGGAAAAAATTGTATCTCTGGAGAAATGTTCACATTTCTTCTTTCCTCTAATAGGATCTTTTGGATCCACCTTTGTTTCCTTTATTCCATGGCTGTCAAGGAACACAACTGAACTTATGGTCAGCACATTTTTATTCTCTGTTTTTCTATTTTTCTGTTCCTATTTTATTATAGATTTTATTTTTATTAAATTTTTCTAAATCTTCTATGGAAACACAGAATTGATTTCTATTTCTGTCTTATTCAATTAGATACTTCCCTCTTTCCCCTTAAATAAAATGACAGTGTCATCATTGCCAAGAAAAAAGAATTGATAGGCAAGAAATACGTGTAATGACAACAGAGGTAAAAATGTGTTACATAGACACACACACCAATGTATATGTACATGCATGTGTGTGTGTGTGTGTGTGTGTGTGTGTGTGTATGATGCAAAGACAATTTAAAATTTTCAAGTTATTTTCCAATCAAAGATTACTGTCCTTGGAACCAACAATCTGCAATATGCTGAAAGATTCACATACCAATCACCTGATCTCATATCATTTCTACTACTGTAATCTCCAGCTTGTACCTTTTACAAATTTATCTGGATATTATTAAACAAAACCTAAACAAACAAAAAAGAAGAAACATATACTCTCAATGGCTATACATATGAAAATACAATTATGTATATGTATAATGCAAATTGACTTCTGTTAAATCAATCAAGCCAATATCTAAGAAATAGATTACCAGTAGAATATGCCAGTGCATAAATATGCAAACAAGTATATCTCCATCTTGGAGAATATATCAGGATCCTAATATGGTTTGTCATTTAAATCAATACAAGCTGCTACCTTACCCATCTATCAATTTATTTTAATTCAAAGAATAATGTGATATTATATTTTATTATATTTTAAAAATATTTATTTTTTGTGCTGAGAGTTTTAGGATGACATCAAAATTGCCTCTCAATCTTAATTTTGCTATATTATTGTTATAATGAAGATATACTTGACAAAAGAAGGTTTGTTTTCATTTTTAAATCACGTTTTATTATATTAATAGAATATCACTAGAAATGGACAGTTCCTTAGCTGTTTATGTCAACTGTCTACCCAGTCATTCACCAAAGGTCTACATTTAGATATTGTCTTTCTAGATTACCTCCATTAAGTACTTTAGTATTTTGCAAACAACTAATTAACCTCTTGAACCCAGTTAAGGAATAATAACAAGAAAGACAATTACCGAGACTGGAATTTGGTCAGTAGGCTAAGACTAATACATTATTATTAGGAAAGAAAAAAGAAACCCTTTAATCCTTTTAATGACTACAGATGATCACAGCAGCTGTGTAAAATCTTTTTTTTTTTTCAAATAATAACCCAAATCTGGAAGAGAGGGCTCCACAAAAGGACTGGGTCATGGACTCAGCATTAACCCTGAGGAAAATGGCCACCTCAAAGGCACCAACTTCAATCCTTGTTGCAGTAGGAATGGCTACAAATTATACTTGCCTGTATTCACATATCACTTGACAGTTTGCAGAGGGCTGTCACCTACATAATTTCATTTGATCCTTCAAGCAATTCTGTGAGTTAGATAGCTCAATATTATTATCTCCATTTCAGAAACAAATAAGTTAAGTGCAAGAAGGATAAATGACTTCACAAGTATCATGCAGCTATTAAGGATTAGAGCTCAGGTTCAAACAGCGATTTCCACCATGGCACTTTTTCTGACAATACAACTTGATGACTGTATATATTAACAAAGAATCCTCTGTTTTCTCATGCAACTCACTTTTCCTTTTGTAGGTCTCAGTTATAGTTTGTCTGGATTTAATAAGGGATGGCATTAGGGCAACTCTGATGACCCTTCTAGTTTTCATGCTCTGCACATCTATGCTAACTATATACCCTTGGCTTGCCAATATTCACCAGGCCCTAAAAACTAATATGCAGCTTGCTCTTACCCTCTCTTCCAGGAAAGTTCCTGATAGTTGCCACCCTGAGTGATCTGTCAAACTCCTTCTCCTATGAGAGAAATATGGTGCCTAAACACATCCTTATGAAACACATTATGAACAAACATAAAATTTGGCAATCAAATTTTTAGTGAACAACTACCTAAAAAAAACCATGTGGTCAGAATTGAAGTAGGGATAAAAGAAATGGAAATTGAGAAGAATGTTCTCTAGGTGGGGAACCTAATTAAATCAAGAAGTTGCCAGTTTTTTAATCCCCATAAGTTATAACTTATTGAGAGATAAGGGAGTGAAATAGGCTGGGAACAGAGAGAGAAGGCTAGAGGCATAGGAGAGATGAGGAGGCAGTCATATGTGTGGTACTAAATGAGTTGAGGTTAAGAGAAAAAAAATGTGCTGAGCTATGTAAAAGGAGGCAGAAGAACTACTTATAATGGACTAGCAAAGCAGAAACAAGGTACAAAAATAGTTACCCACAGCCTACTAAGATAGGAAATAGAAGCTGAGAGTGAGGTCTGTGACAGAGAAAAGGAGAAACGGTCTCCTCATTCTGGACTTTAGGAAGTAGTGGGACTGGATTTTGTTTAGTAGAGTTTCCATATTTTTCAAATAAAAGTACAAGATACTCAGTTAAATCTGAATTTTACATTAAAAATAATTTTTGTGTGTTTTATGCAGTATTTGAGACATAAATATTCAAAAAATAATTGTTGCTTATCTGAAATTCAAGTTTAACTAAGCGCCTTGTATTTTTTCTGGCAAACCTATTTGCAGGAGACATGTTATTCAAGAGGACTTCTGTTCAGAGGAAATAAAGTGGTCCCAACAATATGGTGGTAGACTGTTAGCTCAGAGAAAGAGGCTCAATAGGAAATTGTTATGGTGAGAATCAGGACTAACGAGTGTGAGGGCTGTGCTTTCCTGTCTCCAACTCTAAGTTCTACCACATGCAGACCTTGGGGATTTTAATTAACTTACATGGGTCTTAGTTTCCCTTTTGTGACATATGGGTGACCCTAAATCAGTCTTATTGGGGTGTTGTGAGGATTAAATGAGGATGTATACATATGTACACATACACAGGGGTATATAGGGTTACAAAGCTGTTTTATTTGTTTACATATATAAGATATATGTAAACATTCTTTGGTACATGGCAATCACTCAATAAATTTTGGCTATTATTATCGAAATATTGTATCATGTTGGCTTTTTCCTGGGTAACATCTGAGAATGATTAATGGAATATATTAGAATTTCCTGAAGATCCCTGTATATATGAGGGACAAGCCACAAGTTCCAGCAGTTATATGGATAAATATTATTGTAAATGGGGGATTAAAAGGAAAAGTAAACTTAAATTTCATGAAATCTGAGTTTTTCATTTATATTTCTTGGCTAACTTCATTGATTATTGTATTCCTTCATTCATACATCCATTCAGCAAACATTCATTGAACAGTTAGTATGGTGTCTGGTGCATAATCATTGCTCAGCAAATGTTGGTCTTTATTTGTGAGATAATTTAATTCTTAAAAATTGTGGTAAATATCATGAACAAAATTTGCTAAGAGCATGGGTGACAGGGTTTATAGGAGACCTATTAGGAACATCAGGAAATATTGTAGCTGAGCTCTCAAGCATGAGTAAGAGTAAGCCAGGCAAAGTTTAGTGGGAAGAATATTCCAAACAAAGAAATGATATGAAAAGGCCTAGATGTGGGAAATAGCAAGGTATATTTTTAGTACTGGCAAGAACCCCAGTCTGGAGGACATGCAGAAAGCAGATTGGAAATTCTATAGAATGAAGCTGCAAAGTGAGGTAATGGTCAGATCATGAGGATCTTGTAGGTGTGTTAAGATTTTGAGAATTTTTGCCAAAGAATACAGGGAAAAATAAGCAGAAGAGTGATATGATAGGTTTTTATTTCCAAAAAGTCTCTCTAGCTGCATGAAACACAATGGCTTGGGTGTATCTATGGCATCTGAATTATATTTATTATGCTCTTAAATATATAAATATTTGTAACTCTAATTTCTTTAGCCTGGCCTTCAAGAACTTATAAAATGTGCTTCCCACTTAGGTGACCATTGCCTCATTCAAACAAGGTAAACACCATCTGGAAAGCCTGTGCCCAGGTTTGCTTTGTGAAAATCCAAACTTAGTATTGTGGTAAGTGTCACCTCCTCCATAAACCCTTTACTGAGCCCCTCAACTACAAGTGCTAGATCTCTCTGAATTTTCACAAAACAGACTCTGTATCTCTCAATGAATTTTCTTATATTGTATATTATATTTTTAAAGTCCATTTTTAACTCTTTCACTGGACTGTCAGTTCCTTGAAGGCAACCACTAAAGTCCTCTATCAACTTCAGGAATATGCTATGCATAACAAGTGAGTAAACACTTATTCTCTAAACAAATGAATACAAAGTAAAAAAAAATAACTGGCTGAATAGACAAGATTTATTTTAATTTCAGTTCCCTCTATTACTGATCCTTTTATGTTAGCAATAAGGTTTATTGTTTTCATGTGAAATAATTTGTACTAACCTGGGAAAATAAGAACAATGTGTTTTGTTTTAAAGGAGTTTTTATTTTAGCCTGAAAATGACCACTTTCTATTCTGAGATTCCATCCATTTTCTGACTGGATAGAACAAGATTAGTTGCCCACCCTTCTCCTTCACCACATGCACAGAGGTATAATCTGTAAAGATGTTAAAAGAGATCAATAATGCAATGGGCAATTATCTATCCTAGACTCAACCTCTAGATAAGTGGCTACCATGAATAAACTGTAAGTTTTGTCAAGGCTCCAGTATGGACCTATAAGAGAGAGAAAAATGTTGATATTTGTGAGATTACATGCCTTGTGTCTTTCTAACATCTGCCTCATCCCCTGAATACACACACATGCACACACACAGATAAAACCCTCACCCTTTTCCACCACCCACAGCTGAGCTAGAGGCATTTCTATGTCCAAAGATGTTCGAAACTTTCTGAGTTTACTGTTATCTTTTGGAGACTACATATCAAAGGATAAGGGAAAAACATCAGGCTATATTTCTGGAGACCTACACTTTTGAGTATGACATTTCCTACTTTAAATGTAAGATGGTCATACAGAGCCAGACCATCTTAATAGGAACTGGGGGAAAGGAGAGATAAAAAAAAATGATCATTAACTGTAACTCTTACCATCTAGATGCTTATTATTTAGTGTTGTGGAGAAGTACCAATATCCTCAATTTTAATCTATAATTTATGGAAAACAGCTAAAACTTGTGTTGTTTGCAATGTTTTCCTTCTGTTTTCCTTTGTCCTTTGGGGATGATAGTGTTATTCTCACTGCTAAACTTGATTCAAGATACGGAAGTTTTTAGGTGGTTTCTCTCCTGAGATTATCACAACAAGACATACATTGTGTTCTCTAAACAAACTTGTCAAAAATTTCAGAAAATAAGCTAACTCTCTAAAGTTGTCTCCAAAAATGAAGAAGGTCAAAGACAGTGTGGCATTTTAAAGGGCACCAGCAATTTGCAATTGATGCTCCTCTGATATGTCAAAACCACTTTAGCATCTTATCCAGATCATAAATAACTTGATGAATAATATGATCTTAAAAGGAAACACAGGAATCACTACCTGGCTGAAAAATTAGGTTCAAGGATAATGTGTCCCAACTTAAAATGAGAATTTATTTTTTTCTTCAAGGTAATATCTAGAGCCAGATTTGTAGTTGAGTATAACTCAGAATGACGGAATTATATTAACCTCTTTATATATCATAAATAAGTTCCATATAGCTTGTATCAGGTGTAGTATAATCTGCATTTTAATCCTATAACAATATAAAAATGCTGATTTTTTTCTGACTTGAGTGCAATTCATAGTCAGTGTGTGGAACTCTGCTGGTAGTCTATCCATACACACTATGGAGGACTCACCTATTTATTTGAGTTGTAATATGTTTTAAAACAAAATAAAAGACTCCCAGACACAATATATTTTTCCATCTAATAGATAGTTGATAGTTAGACAAGGAACATATGACAATACCATCAACAGGACTAGAGGGAATATATTGAGGGAAATAGGTTGTATTGAGGCAAAAAGTTTAGTTTAATGTAAGAAGGATATCTTGATTTTATATTTCCAAAATTCTGCTGTGACAGAGCAGCAGTGAAGGTATATGACTAGAGGCTTCACCATATGTGAGTATGTTACTGTAGAGCTCGAGCAGAGCCTTGGCTGGAAGTGTTGGTATAAAATGCAGTTTAAAGTTTGTCTTAGTTGTTTGGGCTCCTATAACAAAATACCATAAACTGGGTGGCTTATAAACAACATAAATTTATTTCTCACAGTTCTGGAGGCTGAGAAGTCCAAGATCAAGACCAATTTTGTGTCTTGTAAACGCCCACTTTCTGGTTTATAGATGGCATCCTCTTCCTGTGTTCTCATGTGTTGGAAAGGGCGAGGGGTCTCTCTTGGGCCTCTTTTATTAGAGCACAAAGCTCATTCATGAGAGCTTTGCCCCCATGAGCTAATCATCTCTCCTCCACTAACCCTATCACCTTCAAGGTTAGCATTTCAACATAAGAATTTGGGGGTGGTGGTAGATAAAAACAGACCACAGGATAGAACATATTGGGGAAAATGGAAAAGTTGATCTAACTGCTTGGATATGGTAAAGTGAAGTGGAAGAACAAATCAAGGCATGATCATAAAGTACTAGAAATATGTATGCATCCAAAATTGTTTCTAGCAAATGTGATTTAAGAAATGAAAACTCTTTTGAGCACAGATTATATACTGTCCAAACTGAAGTTGTACATGTATTGGGATGATTTGGTGATCAAGGGAACATGACCCTTTTGCAACCCTTACTGCTCCCTCAAAGTCTGGAATATAACATGTACTACACTGTGTTTCATGTTGTATTTATATATTTGCTTTCATTTCAACAGAGTCTAGTTTCTTTTAAAATAAGGAAATCTCTGTATTGAATCACATAGCAGAGTACCTGAAAACTTTGGAGGAAATAAATAAATAGACAAGGATTAAATCTGTTCTCACGTATATTTTTCTCTTTCATCAGTGAAATTATTTCTCTCTCTCCCATTAAACTATTGATTTCTTGGAGTCAGAAAACCATTTCTGGAATGTGGTAAGCACTAGGTTTAGGTTTTCTAGGTGAATGTTTGCCTTTGCTTCCCACCTTATCCAATCACAACCTTATTTTGGAAATTTCACTAAACTTGAACAGCTTTCTAACTTACATTCCATCTCTGAGGACAATATTATTTTATTTTAAAAATAATATATACTCTGTATACATTCCATGTATACTCTGTATACAAAGTATTCATGGAATGTATAGTCAACCATAACTGCTCTAACAATTGATATAGTCTCACTTTTGTGCTTTAGGTCTAGAAGAAAATTTTAAAAATACATAATATTTTTCAATAGGTTCTTTTGTGCCATTTTATCTCAAATTGCAATCTTCAAATAAGGAAGTCGAGCAGAGTTAAGCCCTAGATTTTGTAACTCAGATCAATAACAGTGTGTTTCTTCATGTTGTTTTATTTGTTTGTTTTAACAGTAAAACACATATTTTTCTTTAATTTCTAAAGCCTGTCCCTCAAGAAATAATCCTTTGAGGTATTTATGAATATAGTAAACAAAGCGATTGTTTCTATTCCATTTGATGATTGTCTCTGATGGTGACACCATATAGTTTTTGTTCACAAGTGTCTATTATCATTGACATGATTAAATAATTTATTATTTAGAAAGGCGGTGCAACAGATTGACAAAATTTGTTTCTGTTAAAGTAAACAATATGCTTAGCAAGAAAATTATACTTTAGTTCCAAAATGATGCCTCATTCTTCAATGTATTATATTTTGCTTAAAGTAATATTAAATGTCTTCATTAGAATTTGTTATTTGTAAGTTCTCCATAAATATAAGGCAGACATGGCTTAGTTTGGCTAGTAAAATGTAAAAAGTTCAGGTATCTTTTCAGAAACAATTAATTATTATGTATTTGCAATCCTATGAGAACAATTAGCAAATTGAGGCTTGTAGTGCTCAATAACACTAATCAATCACTTAGTCACACTTAGGTGATTGCTAATTAGTCATAGCAGATAAGCAGGCACAAGTACAAAAAGTAGACCCACTTGATTAGATATAAAGGAGAAACTAAAACAGAAAGAAGGCTCTGAATACACAATTAAGGGTGGAGGCTGATTAATCAGGCAGCAGGTAAAAAGACTTCAACACATGTTATAGTTTGGTTATCTGTTCCTTCCAAATATGTTGAAGTTTAATCCCCAGTGTGGACATGTTGGGAACTCGAACCTAGTGGGAGGTGTTTGGGTTATGGAGGTATGTCCCTTATGATTATATTAATGCATGAATAGACTAGCTCACTCACTCTTGGTGTGAGTAAGTTCTTGCTCTATTAGTTCCTATAAGAGATGGATGTTAACAAAAGCCTGTCACCTCTTCTCTCTCTCTTGCTTCCTCTTTTGTCATGGGATATCTGAACATGCTGGCTCTGTTTCACCTTCCACCATAAGTGCAAGCAGTCTGAAGCCCTCAGAAACCAAGTGGATGCTGGTGTTATGCTTCTTACACAACTTGCAGAACCATGAGCCAAATAAACCTTTTTTTATGTATAAATTGTCCAGCCTCAAGTATTACTTCATAGTAACAATAAACACACTAAGGCAACACATAATTATGAGTATGGGTGTCTCTAAATATACGTGATTATAGATCCAATATTTAGTTGGGATTACACTTGTCCCTGTGCTTTCTCCATAGGCAGCATATTTTAATACTAAGGGACCCCCATGGAAAAGAGGAACAAGACAATGTTTCTGACACTTGTGGGAGGAATGCTTTTTAAATTATTCAATATTAAGATAATTTTCAATTAATTTTATAGTGTTTCTCCCTACCCGTGGTTTCCACATTGAAGTAGGATTAATATAACATCTCACTATTTCACTTTACACATTAATCTTACAAATAAAATATTCATTGGTAACTCATCTCTTCTTGGGGAAAACTGAGGCAAGAAACGAGTATAGACAGGAAGTTGCCACTGGAATTTCAAGGGATCTGAGAAAATGTGAGTATGAGTTCTTTATTGGCAACCAAAACCATAGGAGTAAATGATTCTTTCAAGTGTCACCATTTACTCCATAGAGAAAGTGGCAAAAGTCCTTCAAGGATTTAGTTCCTGATATCTGGGAGTAAAACTTACAAGTCTAGTCTAGCCTAATAGTTTAAGAAAAATGTTCTAAGAGACATTTCATACAGTTCAGCATTCGGTCTTTTTAATAGCAACAGCAGTTAGTTTTCAGAGAATAGAACGCATCATACTCAGACTGATTTTGTTGTTTTTACTGATGAGGGTATTAATTCATTTTCACTTTTTTCATTAAATGATCAAGTGAGTAAAAACAAGAAGGTAAATGATATGATGAATAGTGGTACACACCTGGGTTTATAATTAAAATTCCACCACATAATTGCCATGTGATATTGGACAGTTTACATTAAACTCTCTCAGTCTCGGTTTCTTCATCTTTAAAATCATAATAATAGAATCTATTTGTAAGGATTAAATTAAAAGATACATGAAAATGTCTTAGTAGAGTTCCTGGCACATATAGGTAGGTGTTCAAGAAAAATCAGATTCCCCATTCCCCTGTCCTAAGCCCACTGGGTATATGCACATCAGTATAAATTGATTGAAGAGTTTCACATTCATCTTTGGAAAGTCTACTGATTAGTTTTATGCTCTATGTATAATCTGGTTTTAAAATAGCATTTATATGGTAAAATTTATCCAAAGAAACTGGGATTAATAGCTGATATGTGTAAACATTACATTAATTGAGTGTCATTTATTCTAAGCATTGTAAGTCTCTATTTTTCTTGATTCAAGTGTAATATGTCATTCCACTTTCAAGTGAGTCTTTTCAAATAAAACATTTTGTATTGTATAAAAGTAAGTGAAGTCTTCTACTACCCTTCCATGCATAGGTATATCCCAATAATTTACATATTGCCCCAATCTGGTATTATGATTTCTAGGAAAAATAAGGTTAGGCTTGTATGTCAGGTGGGAGAATATAAATCAGGTAGGCTTCATTAACATGGGATGTAATGGACTGAGAAATTTCACTAGGATCATAGCCACATGGATGAGTGAAAGAGAAAGGGAAGCAAGTGGAAGAGGTAGAGAGGGGGAACCAACAAATACAGTAAAAACATCCTCCTCCAACACAAATAAATATATACATACAAAAATTGTCATATATCAGTAACATGTTGGAAAACATTCCTGAGTGAACATTGTGCATTTAATTCTGACAAAAGTGATATGGAGAGGGTACTATCATTGCCCATACAATACAGATGATGAAATTGGGGCACAAGAGGAGGTTATATAAAATCACTGACAGTTGTAGAGTTAGCTAGTAATAGATTTAGGATTTGAATCTGTGACTATAATAAATCAAAGTCTATGTTCTTTTATCCACGAAATACTGTCTTCAATTTTCTAAGATGGAGTGAAAAAATTGTCTGCAAGTCAAATATGACTCTGTAAACTTTTTGTAAGTTAAAGAATTATTGAAACATAGCCAAGACTATTCATTTATGTATTGTCTATGGCTATTTTCTTGCCGCAACAACAGAGTTGAGAAGTTGTGATAGAGACCATATGAGACATAAAGCCATAAATGTGTATTGTATGGCCTTATACAAAAGGGTTGTCAACCCCCACTCTAAGAAGCAACTAGATGTGTTTAGCTACCAAGGATAATATTCTTCTAGAAAGAGAGTGAAAGTAATCATCAGTTAGTAAAATGAAAAAAAAAAATATTAGGAATCAAATTCAGTTAACATGAAATTGTACCGTAACCCATGTTAGTTCATGTCAATCCTCACAATAACCTTATAAAATAGGTATTAACTCTTTTACATGAAGATGGAAACTGAAGCTCAAAGAATTTAAGATATTCATTGGCACAAAATTGCATAGTTAGGCAGTGGATAGAGCTGATATTTGAACTCAGATGTGTATTAAAGTCCAGTGCTATTTCCACCATGTTTGAAAACCTAATAAAAATATAGGTTAACAGCAGGGGAAAAATCAAGCCATGTTTCCAGAGTTCCTTGGCTAGAAAGTTCTCCTGTTTTCTCAATACTCAGTAAGAACAAGCAGATAAGAAAGCCTGCAAACTCCCTGTCAGGAAGGAATCAAAGAGCAGCGTTATCATCAAAGAACAATCATTGTAAGTGTCTGATGCATGGAGGAAATATACAAATGTCACCATCAAGGAAATTTAGTAGGAATTTTGGTAATGAGCTCACTAGGGAAACTGTGAAGGGAAGAGTCTCTAACAGTTTAGGTTTTAGGCCAATGCAGGAAAAAGATTAGTGATTAAATTAAAGAATTTTTGGACTGTCACCTTAGTGATAGTATTTCCTCTCACTTTCAAGATTGAGGGTAGGGAGTACTGCTGCAGGAGCAGCTTCTTTATCTATCATTAACAATAGAGTCATGCTGCTTTTGTACTTGAGTCAAGCTCCATTAGGTTAACTCCCCAAATTCCAATGCTATTTTGGTTTGGAATAAGGCCTTGGGTATTTCTGCTATGCAGCATGATTGAGACCCACAGTCCCAATGGAAAGCACTATTTCTAGAACCTACCTCAGTCACTTTTATAGACTCTTCCTTCCATAGGAATGCACTCACCTCCTTCTCAGCCTGGCAAAACAACTCATCCTTCAAAGACCCAAATCAAATGCTGTCCCTGACCTTTCTGGTGGGGTGGGTACATCATGTCTCAGAGTGTGTATTGCCACTTATTTTACTTTATCTAACTGTTTCTCACCCCAGACTAACCTATTTGAGAGCAGAGACTGATGCTTACTAATATGTTTTATGCCAGCATCTAGTATAATACTATGCACATAATAAATACCCTATAAATATTCTTAATTAAAACTTTTGAAATGGATTTTTATGTTTAGGCAGACTAAATATAGACTTGTTTATTATATTGGAACTAGTTTTTTTTCTTTTTATTTAAATCAGCTGAATTTTAGGTCACTTCCTCTCCCACCCCAACTTTCACCGTATGTGTACAGTACATAAGGCATCATGAGGGCCAGATATATTTGGCTGGGTGTTTTGCTCTCAAATCTTAATACCTACCTGCCAAATACTACAGGCTCAATAAATATTTGATAAAATATTTATTGAGTGTATGAATCAACAAAAGTGCTTTAAAGATAAGGGGCAACGTATAAAAACAGAATTAGGAATCCAAGAGTGATTCTTTTCTAATTCTCTAGTGTTCCCTAACAGGCTGCTATACGAAGGGAGATAGAATTTTGTGGATACAAAGCAGGTTGCTAATAGGGAGTCAGAAATCTGGCAGAAACCAAAATGAAGATAGGTTGCAAAGGTAAACGTTTCTGTCTAGCAGAGACTCTGGTAACATAGACAGTGACTCTATTTGAAGAGTTACTTGATATATTAAGCTTGCATCTCTGGAAAGTGTCTGAAAAGTATTTTATTAAACTTTTGGACCTCATTTTCAATCAAATAAAATGTAACTTTAATTTCCACACTTATTCTCCTGAACTGCAATGCTTTAATGACAGTTACTTCACTGACAGACTTTATTGATGCTTACTGGGAAGACGACAAAAGCATGTCTTTTCAGACAGTATTCCAAGAATAAGTAAGATGTCAACATTTATTGAAAATCTGTGAGAGAATCCTTTGCCATCAGCCTTACTCACTTCAGATCACTGCTTCCCTTAAAAATTTAACCTTACCCAATGCCTGAACTGGATTTGAACACGGCATATATTTCATTTTGAGTTGTCATACTGGGTAGCAGGGGTGGGGAGTAGAATGGAGAGGGTGACTAGAATCATTCTAGCTAGCATAAACTACTCTTTAATGGATCTACATTTTTGGTTTTCAGCCAGAGTTTTGTACCAGAACTGTCTGGAGAACACTGAAATAAAAGTTTATTCAAAATTCTCTTATCCTTAATGACTCCCCATCATCAACACCCAGCAGGGGGATTCTGATATGCCCTTGTTGAAGAGGGGGAGGTGAATTTTTAATAAGTAAAATTTTTAAATGCTCCTAAGATAATTATGACACCCTTTGCCTTCTGTTCCTTGAGAACAATTAACATAATGTGAACATTCCTACAGAGCTCCTATAATTTCTGTTGTGTTGCTCACATTCATACCATTACTCTCAGACACAGTATTGGATTCTAGTAAAGAGTAGGAGGTCAATATGTGAGTCCAGTCTCAGGAAACTATTTGTTCAGTGACCTTGCACAAGTCAGTTAAGCTTTTTGAGCTTCAGTTTCTTTATCTCTGAGATGGAAATAATAACTCCTATGTCATAGGCTTAATGGGATGATTAAAAGGGAGAAAGTGTAGAAAACTCTTAGCATATGCCCAGCGTAGTCTTTGTATCAGCAAGAATTTAGCCAGGAAAACCCAAAACACTTTATGCATTATATTAGGAAGGAATTTAATGCCAGAAATTAGATGCTTACAAGACTTTTGGAAGAGTTTTTTTTTTTCTTTCTTTTCTTTTTTTTCTTTCTCTCTTTTTTTTTTTTTTTGTGAGGTGAAGGCCAGGGAGGACCACTGTTGGCTTTCAGGATATCAGTAAGTACAGAATATGGAAGTAGCAATCCCTGAGGATCTCAGCTGCCTGCAACACCAAAGTGGGTGATTTACAGGAACTTTTGATGAAACCACTAAAAGCTTCACACTTTCCATTTCCCCATGTATTTCTGTCTCTGATGGAACAGAATTGTAGCTTCTCTTTCTCTTGAACCTTCTACAGTTTACATAAAGTTATATTAGTAGACTCTAAATTAGGACCCTTCTGGCGAGAGAATCTGTGAAATGTGGTTTCCAGTCTTCCAACTCCAAAAGTACAGGGAAGAGCATGAAAAGGAGTGGGAATAGTGTTGAGATACCAAAAGATAATCCAGTACAACACTAGACAAATGGTCATTCATATTTATTGGTCTTCTGCCTCTGGACTAGTCCATTTTCCCACTGGGACTTGATATTCTACTTTGGACTCCAGTTCTATTTGGCTGAGGTAGGATAACTTTTCACATGATAACTTTCTACTGGTACAGTAGAAAGAACACAAGCTTTGGAGGCAGGCATAATGGGGTTGAGAACCTCACCCCAGCACATGTTAACTGGGGGTCCTTAAACAAGACTGGATTTCTAAATCTCTCTAGGGCCCAGGGTTCTAGTAGAGCTTCTTTTTTTTCTCTTGGTTTTATCATCAGTCCAGTTATGAATTCCTTCTAGTATTATCTTCCTGTATTTTCTCCAATAAGTCCCACAAAATCATAATATCTAATATGTCCTATTTTAGCCTTCATTAAGCGGGGCTGGTTGGAGAAACAGAAAGAATGATAGACTAGGAATCAAACCCTAACGACTGTATACAGAGGTTATGGACCATTTAAACTTTTACTTAATCTTACTGGGCCTTAATTTTGTTACTTGTAAAACAGCAACAATAGCTGCTTAAATTCTTCTCCTTCTCTACTGAGACAAATGATGGAATAATTCAGGTAGTATGAATTTCTCAAGGGCAGGGCTATTGGTGGGAGAATTTTTCACTCAGAACTGTCCATGAGTAAAAAATAGTGGGCAAGAAAGTTTGAAGGTTAAAAGTGATAGGCCAAGCTTAACAAGCCAAAGAGGTAGATTCTTAAAATATAGATGGTCTGATGCTGATATGGGTAACTGGAGTTTCAAAGCAAAAAGATTGAAGATCTACAGAGATAATGGCAAAAATCTAGAGATGTGTGAGCGAATATTGGAGTCAGAAATTGTGGCAGGTGACTGGGCATGATAAAGTATCACACACCTAAATTCCTAGGACACTCAGATCCATTTAATGGGCTGAAACAGAACAGATTCTATTTTACATAATTGTTCTGATGATTAAAAAATTAAGAAAGTTGGCCAGGCACGGTGGCTCACGCCTGTAATCCTAGCACACTGGGAGGCCGAGGTGGGTGGATCGCTAGAAGTCAGGGTTTGGGACCACCCTGAGCAAGAGCAAGACCCCATCTCTACTAAAAATTGAAAGAAATTATATGGACAGCTAAAAATATATATAGAAAAAATTAGCCGGGCATGGTGGCACATGCCTGTAATCCTAGCTACTCGGGAGGCTGAGGCAGTAGGATCACTTAAGCCCAGGAGTTTGAGGTTGCTGTGAGCTAGGCTGATGCCACGGCACTCACTCCAGCCCGGGCAAGAGAGTGAGACTCTGTCTAAAAAAAAAAAAAAAATTAAGAAAGTCCTTAAAAATTAGTAATAACTCTTAAATAATGGATTACGAGTAGTAGTAGTACCAATGAGGCATTTATCTATTTATTTGTTCCTTTTTATTCTCAAAGAACAAATAATTTTGCAGTCCTTGTGCCACTATAGGCTTGAATTGAGTGAATTAATTGTGGTTTTATTCATGGATATATTTTTTAAAACCATCATATACATGCTTTATTACATGCCTAGTATATTATTGGAATTAAACAATCATGATAAATGCAATCCCAACATCTATAACTGTTCCTTTATACAAGTCAGTTTTCCCATTACAGTGTTTACAAAGAATGCAAAACACAAAATATGGTATATGATACCACTTACATAGACAAGTTTCTATGTTTTCTATGTGAGAAAACTGTAAATGATAAGCTCAGTATACTGGAAATATTTATCAGCAAAGATATAGAGCTTAAGAAATTATATGAAATAAAAGAGAGAAAAATAATTATCCAAAACACCAAGATCCTATGATTGCCTTTTAGCTTCCTTTTTTATTACTTAAGTGTGCTAATGTCTCAACTGAACAGAGAAAGTTATGTGGTTCAAAGATAACTGGACTGGAAAAAATAGAAAAGTTCATGAGCTCAAATTCAGCTCTCTGTCACTCACTGTAAACTTGAACAACTCATTTACTTCCAGAACCTGGTTCCATTATCAGTAAAGGGTAATAAACTCCTACCATGGATCTCATTTCACTTATTCTGTCTTGATACTGACAAAAATATTGTGACCTCTGATATTCTTGGAACTCCATCCCTCTCTATCTCCTATCTTATATGTTCACTTCTCTTTTTGTCCATTAGAGAAATGTTTTCCCTTTCCATTACCCAGATCCTTTGCTAAGGAATCTAGTAATCATTTTCTCATCTCCAGCTTTAACATAATGGGGAAATTCCCCTAGAGAAGTTTATTAGCATACAAAATTAATGCACACAAGTCAGAGGCATTCATATATGCCAATAACAGTCAAGCCGAAAATCAAATAAAAAATGTAGCACCTTTTACAATACCCTCAAAGAAAATTAAATATCTACGAATATATTTAATAAAAGAAGTGAGAGATATATACGGGGAAAACTATGGAACACTGAGAAAAGAAATTTTAGAAGATGTAAACAGATGGAAAAATCTACCTTGCTCATGGATTGGCAGAATCAACATTGTTAAAATGTCCATACTCCCCAAAGTGATCTACAGAATTAAAGCAATCCCTATCAATGTACCATCATCATTATTTATAGATCTAGAAAAAATAATTCTACGCTTTGTATGGAATCAGAGAAGACCTCATATAGCCAAAGCAATCTTAAGCAAAAAGAACAAACTGGAAGGTATTAGTCTACCAGACTTCAAGCTTTACTACAAGTCTATAGTAACCAAAACAGCATGGTACTGGCACAAGGACAGAGACATAGGCCTTTGGAATAGGACTGAGAACCCAGAAATTAAACAATCCACATATTGCCATCTAATCTTTCACAAAGCAGACAAAAATATACACTGGGGGAAAGAATCTCTTTTCAATAAATACTGCTGGGAAAACTGGGTAACTACATGCGGAAGATTGAAAATGGATCCACACCTCTCACCTCTTACAAAAATCAATTCACAATGAATAACAGACTTAAACCTAAGGCATGAAACCTTAAGAATCGTAGAAGAAAATGTAGGAAAGACTTTCAGACATCAGCTTAGGCAAGGAATTTATGAAGAAGACCACCAAAGCAATCACTGCAGCAACAAAAATAAATAAATGGGAACTGATCAAATTAAAAAGCTTCTGCACAGCCAAGGAAATTATCATTACAGTGAATAGACAGCCTACAGAATGGGAGAAAATATTTGCTTTCTACACATCTGATTAAAGGGATGACAAAAAGAATCTATATAGAACTCAAAAAATCAACAAGAAAAAAAATCAAAGAACCCCATCAATAAATGGGCAAAGGACATGAACAGAAACTTTTCAAAAGAAAACAGAATGACCAGCAAACATATAAAAAAATGATCAACATCTCTAACCATTAGGGAAATGCAAATTAAAACCACAATGAGACATCACCTAACCCCAGTCAGAATGGCCTTTATCAAAAAGTCCCAAAATGACAAATGCTGGCGAAGATGTGGAAAGATAAGAACACTCTTACTCTGCTGGTGGGGACTGCAAATTAGTACAACCTCTGTGGAAAATAATTTGGAGATACCTCAAGGAGCTAAAAATAGAAATACCATTTGATCCAGCAATAGCACTACTAGACATCTACCAAAGGAACAAAAGACATTCTATAATAAAGACATCTGCACTCGAATGTTTATGGCAGCACAATTCACTATTGCAAGGATGTGGAAACAACCCAAGTGCCCTTCAATCCATGAGTGGATTAATAAAATATGGTATATGTATACCATCAAGTTCTACTCAATTACAAAAACAATGGTGATCTAGCACCTCTTATATTATCCTGGATAGAGCTTGAGCCCATTCTCCGAAGTGAGGTATCACAAGAATGGAAGAATAAGCACCACATGTACTTGCCATCAAATTGGCACTAACTAATCAACACTAAGGTGCTCACATGGTAGTAACATTCATTGGGTGTTGGAGGATGGGGATGGGTAAGCACAATTAATGGATGCGGTGAGCATTGTAGGGGGGAAGGGCAGCCTTTAATCCTGGCTTGGGTGAGGGAAAGTCATAACATGTAACCAAAATGTTGTACCCCCATAATATCCTGAAATAAAAAGAAAAAAAAAGAAGTTTATTGGGACAATAATAACATACTTCTTTTATTTTTGCTACAGTACTCTTATTTTACCTCAAAGATGACTGCTATCAATTCCTCCCCACTCTATATGTATAAATAAGCCTTTCCTCAATTGAAAAAATGAGTCTATTCCTACAATTTCTTAAATTTGTGTTAGGCTGTGACTGTTTTGACCAATAAAATATGGTAGAAGTTATACTATGTAACTTATGAGACAAAATCATAGGTAACCATGAAGCTTCTGCCTGGTTTTTTGGAACTCTCACTGTGGGAGAAACCAACAGCTATGTAAAATGCCTGACTTCCTGAGATGACCATTCTATGAGGAAGCCCATGCTATTCATATGGATTAGCACCGTGGAGACAGTGATACCTAAGCAGCATCCAGCTGTTGCAACCCTCCCAGCCCAAGCATCAAACATGACAATAAAGAAGCAACCATATGAGAGGCTCTAGTGAGAATCATCCAGCTGCGCTTATTAATCCACATAACTATCAGAGACAAGGATTAATTTGCTTTTATGGCAGTGATTTTTAGGTTGGTTTGTTATGCATCAATAAATAAACAGAAACATTCTCTTCTTTCCAAAACACATAATTAACCCTGAGGTATTAGTTTAGGAATGATTCAAGTATACTTAATACTCTTTCAGGTACTATTATACTTTCTTACTGAAGTGAAAGATATTATATTGAAGGAGTGCAATGTTCTAATTTAAATAATAAGTACATAGAATGTATTTGGTGATGGAAGAATGTAATTATGTAATTATACATATGAAATGAGGTATCACTCAGAAATATTTTATGTGTTACATTAGCACAAATAAAATAAGTTAAATTGGTGGAATTATAAGAATTTGCCTTGATCTTTTAGATAAATGAATACACAGATAAAGGGGTGGAAGAAGAAGGATACAGAATGCTTACATTTTTGTGATCAAAATAATGAGGCAAGCCAAGATCTAGAATTTTACTGAATGAAGTAGAGGACCCAGACAGTAATAATCTTTGATGGCTTTACCCCCATATTTCCCTGGTTTGAGAACACAATACTCATGATAATGACATTCTATTTAATTTTTTATTTTTTTTTAATTTCAGCATATTATGGGGCTACAAATGTTCAGGTTGTATATATTGCCTTTGACCCACCAGAGTCAGAGCTTCAAGCTCCCAGATGGTGTGCACCACACCCATTAGGTGTATGTATACCCATCCCCTCCTCCTCCCTCCCATCTGCCCGACACCCGATGAATGTTATTACTATATATGCACTTAAGTGTTGATCGCTTAATACCAATTTGATGGTGAGTACACGTATATATAATTATGCTCAGAATTACTAATTACCTCATTTGTGTGTATGTGTGTGTATTTTTTAAATTATATATAATTATATATACATGCTTTTGTAAACTACAGCTTTAAGAGAAAATTAGCATGGTTTGCAAGAGTGCTGGAAGAGAGGAAAGAACTCTAAATCATGTATGAAAAGTTTTGGATGATAAATAAAAGTTGCACACTGAGCCAGGGTGCTCTTCATCCTAGTCACTCAAAGTGTGGTCCCTGGACCAGCAACACCAGCACTCTGGGAGCTTATTAGAAATGCAGAGACTCAGTACCCACTCCAAACCTATATTAGAATCTGCATTTTGACAAGATTCCAGGTCACTCATATGATACTAAAGTTTGAGAAACACTTATCCAGAGAATTTTGGGCATGGTATCTAGCTGTGTGGTTTTTTTTCTTACTGTTATTGTCACAGCAAGTATAAATAAAACAATTATCTTAGTCCATTTGTGTTGCTATAAAGGAATACCTGAGGCTGAATAATTTATAAAGAAAAGAGGTTTATTTGGATTATAGTCCTGTATGCTGTACAAAAAGCAAATGCATGGTGTCATCATTTGCGACTGATAATGGCCCCAAGCTTCCACTCATGGCAGAAGGCTAAAGAGATCCCACCACATGGTGAAAGCAGAAAGCAAGAGAATAGGTGGTGCTAGGCTCTTTTCAATTAGCAATTCTCTAGGGAAATATGAGTAAGAAGTCGTGCATTACCATAAAGACAGCACCAAGTAATTCATAAGGAATCTGCCCCTATGACCCAAACACCTCTCATTAGTCCCCACTCCCACTATTGGGGGTAAAATTTCAACATGAGTTTGGAGAGGTCAAATATCCAAACTATTTCATGACGTATAGGTAAATTCAAGATGCCTAACCTGTCCTTCTTGTTGTCATTACTGAAAGGAAGGAATTTTGCACTGGGAGGTAACAGTACTCATTTTATAGGGTGCTTTAGTGAGTTGGCTAAGGTTGTGAGCAATAATAGCAGACTGTTACTTGAATTGCTTTCCCTATCTCAACCTGCCACCAAAAAGTATAATATTACACAGAGAAAGAAATGTAGAGTAGTCAACATCTTTCATCCATGCCTTTCTACTGAGTGTAGACTACTTTATAGGCTCCTTTCAAATTTTGTGATAAATTTAATCTCAATGATCCAATTGTCCTCCCTCATGATCTGGTTTTCTTTAGGGATTTCCCTCCAGTCCATGAAATATGCATAAATATGCTCATATTGCAATTATGCACAGAGTACATGTCCTTTTGCATGGGTCACAAGAGGGGTTTGAATTTACTGGTTTGTCGTGAGATGAACCAGGAAACAAGGACAGAAACAAAAAGATAAACCCTACCTCTAGTATTGTTGCTCAAGAGACATATTTCTATATGTAATGGCTAGTAATCTCATTAAATCAAAATAGCAAATGGCGGTGGCCACTCACAGTAAAAAGGGGTTTTAGTTATCCCTACATGGCAGTGTATCTGGACCTTAGGTCTGACACATCCAAGACCTGTGCTGTTTATCTTCTACCCACTATTCCTGTAGGTCTGAGGCTTAGAGTCCAGGGCCACTAAGGATTGATAAAATACCTCTGATCCTGATGGTTCTTTGGTACTTGAAAAAATCAGCAATTAATTACTCTGAGTCCCATATATAATTTCCATGGTAATTTGGCACTGAAAAACATTTCTAAAATTATTCAAATTATGTTGAACAACTTTTTGGCACCCATAGTGGTATTTTGAAGGATTAAAAAAAGGCAGTTTGATATGGTACTTTGGAGCCAGGCAGATTTCTGTCTAAATTCTGCCTCAGTCCCTTACTAGTTTTTTGAGTTCAAGGAATTTACCTAACATATTTTAATTTCTAATTTCTTATGAGTAAAATAAAGAAAATATAGCATGAAAACTAAAATGGGAGAAGTAAAGGATGTTATGAGGGTCTAAGAAGGACACTCTAACCTGGACATGGGAGATGAGAAATGGCTTCATGAAGGAAATAAGAGCTAAGTTAAGATAACATACTGAATAATAAAAAAATTGTGTAGAGAGTATATTTTAAGTGTTCTCATCACAAAAAAATAAGTATGTAAGGTAATGCACATGTTAATTAGTTTTATTTAGCCATTTCACAATTTATACATGTATCAAATCATCAGTTTGTACCCTATAAATATATGCAATTTTTATTTGTCAATTAAAAGACAAGACCCTAAATTGGTGGAATCCCAAATGGATGAAAGGATTGATGCTACAAATAGTGTTTCATGTAGAGGGATATGTGTGATACTTCACTTAGTAGAATGGGCTCCAGCTCTATCCAGGATAATAGAAGAGATGCTAGATGACCATTGTTTTTTGTGGCTGAGTAGAACTCCATGGTATACATACACCACATTTTATTAATCCACTCATAGATTGATGGGCACTTGGGTTGTTTCCATGTTTTTGCAATTGTGAATTGTGCTGCTATAACCACTGTAGTGCAGATGTCTTTTTTATAGAATGTCTTTTTTTCCCCCTTTGGGTAAATGCCCAGTAATGGGATTCCTGGGTCAAATGGTAGTTCTACTTGTAGCTCTTTGAGGTATCTCCATATTACTTTCCACAGAGGTTGTGCTAGTTAGCAGTCCCACCAGCAGTGTATGAGTGTTTCTATCTCTCCTGATCCATGCCAACATTTATTGTTTTGGGACATTTTGATAAAGGCCATTCTCACTGGAGATAAATGATATCTCATAGTGGTTTTGATTTGCATTTCCCTGATGATTAGAGCTGTTGAGCATTTTAAATATGTTTTTTGGCCATTACTCTATCTTCTTTTGAAAAGTCATGTTCATGACCTGAATTCTATACAGATTCTAGTTATCAGCCTTTTATCGAATTTGTTGCATGCAAATATTTTCTCCCATTCTGTAGTTTCTCTGTTCATTGTAATGATAGTTTCCTTGGCTGTGCAGAAGCTTTTTAATTTGATCAGGTCCCATTTATTTATTTTTGCTGTTGCTGTGATTGCTTTTGGGGTCTTCATAAATTCTTTGCCTAGGGCAATGTATATGAGTTTTTCCAACATGTTCTTCTAAAATTCTTATTGTTTCAGACCTTAAGTTTAAGTCTGTATCATGAGTTAATTTTTGTAAGAGGTGAGAAGTGGGGAACCTGTTTCAGTCTTCTGCATGTGGCTATCCAATTTTCTATGGTGTTCTAATATGGCCACACTAAGAAGATGGTTCAATAGTGGCTTATTAAGTGGTTTTTAGTGTATTGTCATTTAGCCATTATCTATTGTGAAAATATTACTTTTAAATTCCATTTTCACCCTCTTAATGAATAAGTACTTATGGATCCATGATAGTTTTAGAGAGACTGATCTATCTAGAAATGATGCTTTCTGCTTTTTTAAATGATAGAATGGTACATATCTCCATGAGCTCATCTTTGAGCTCTTATGTACCTGCATAAGAGTTATGGCATTTATTCTGTAACTGGAGACTTTTTAGCTGAGTTTCAGAAGATGGCTATATGAACTTACATTGATGATTGCCTCTTGTTCTTAACTGTTTACTGGATATTCCAAGCAATAAGAAAAGTCTAGCCTATTATATCAACCTTAAGGGGATGTCAAATATTTACAAGGTTTGGAGTACTCAAGGAGAAGGTGTGGAGGCCATGACGTGGTGTTAACTTTAACAAGAGAGGACCAAAGAACCAGAAGCTTTCTGGATGAAGATGGAATGAAGATTTTGAATACCATAGTGCTTGATGAGCCCAGTCAGCTGAGTAGAGTGGGCCATCTCAGCACTTGAAGGGGAAATTCTCCCTTCTTATTTGCTAATATTTCCTAATCAATGCCACCTGTAGGGGAACTACAAATTATGTTGAACGACTTTTTGGCACCCATAGTGGTATTTTGAAGCATTAAAGAAAGGCAGTTTGATATGGTACTTGGGAGCCAGGCAGGTACTTCCAATTTGATGAAACTTGGAGAAAATTTTCTAGATTCTCACCTATGGAACACCCTGAAAACCCAGTATTCTTCCTTTGATGCTGCATAGGGAGGGCTAGACTTACTAAACTTTTTTCTTCTGGGAAGTAACTCTTCCCACATGTTTTTCATCACCACCAGAGACCTTGTATCAATGTGTTAGCTTGAAAAACCAGCTGTTGTTTTAAAATCTTACTGAATTAACAGGTTGGGTTCTCTGGGAGCAGATACTCAGACACCTTTTGGGGTGCAAGATTGTTAATTAGGGATTAACAATTCCTAATAGTGTAATACATGGAGAGGAAGCAGGACTGGGCAGATGAAGAAGTTAGACTGTGATGTGGCCCTAACAAATTAACAGCCAACCATTTTGGAAGATCTGGATTAAATACTGTCTACCGGAAGTACCCTGCATTAGGCCAGAATGGCTGGGACTCTCTTTCCCACCTTCCTTAGTTACAAGATACAGTCTTACTTGGCAAGTGTGTGACCTTGGGAGAAGAAGGTAGGTTCAGTACCTTAGCCAAATTCTAAGGATTGTTACTAGTAAAGTCTATCTATCTAGTGACCATACTTCTAAAATCTGGGCAGCAAGTCCTTTCTTGAAGGTGGATCAGGATAACATATCGCTATTTATACCACAGTATATTTATGTTTTTTTCAGGTCCATTTCTCCATATACTTTTGGAGAATAACTCTTCCAAATTTCTGGGGGACAATTCTCCTGAAAAGAAGCTTAGAAAAGGGAGAGTAGCAGGACAAATTATAGCCTCTGTCACTTCAGTTAGTCTTGGGGTGGCAATCAATACCCAATCTCTCTATCTCTGTGCCACTATTAATTCTACAACCCTCTTATGCTCAGTTACCCCATCTGATTTACTTAGTGGTATGACATAGAACCTCATTTCTGTTAGATCTAAGCCCCTAAGTCACCATGCCTTCTCAGACCAGGGGCACTGTACCTTATCAATCATTGTCAAAATTGAGCAATGAAGTATTATAAGATGCCCAAATAAATCACCTGGGTTCTACATGTGTTCTTTCTTATCTATTTTGTAATAGTAGTCCCAAATCCTGATGATCAGGGTTATACCTGCCAGGATAGTGTCTCTTCTTTTTATGTGTTGGTCCATGGATACAAAGAATTTAAAGTACCCATGAAGTCATGACAGTTTGGAGTTCAACAAGACTCTTTTTCTGTCCCATGATGTAAGTGTTTTCACTTGGGACTAGGATCTGTAACTCAGGAAATTCCAGAGCTGAAGGGAAAGGAAGCACAAAGTTCCCCAGGATGTCATTCAAAGAGATGGTATGAGGGGTCTGTATTGCTTTCACTCCTTAGGTTCCAGACTCATGAGGTTTTATATTCCATAGAAAAGTTAAATGAATCAGATAATTTCAATGTAATACATAAAGAGTTCCCTGAAGGACATTACCTCAACCTTACAGAATATTATCTCTAAAGATAAAATAAAGGTAGGCCTTCAAAAGGCTATCTCGATACTCTATCAGCTTTGTAGCCTGTGGGTGGTGCAGAGTGTGATATAACTAGTGGATCCTGTTATCATTGGGATGTTCCCACACCTCCTTTACTATTAATTTGGTCCCCTATTCTGACATAATGTTATATAGAATCTCATACCAGTGGATCAAAATCTTCATAATCCTTCTGGTAGGGTTGCTGTCTGAGACCTTTCAGGAAAGGCAAACAAGGAATGAGTGTTTATTCTTCTAAGAAATAGATGGAAATGCTGCAACAAGAAAATGGAGAAGGAGAAGAGGGAGAACAAAAATCTATATCCTTGGAGCAATACTTGTGAATTTCACAGCCCAGAAACATAGGTGGGCTAAAAGGCTAAGATATAATCAGAAGATTAGGGAATTTTCCTCTCCTCCACATCTTACCATCACATCATCAGGGTTTCAGTATAGTAACAGTTTATTACAGCTGAAAGAACTACAAGACATCAATGCTCTCTGAGGAGGAGTATATAGGACAGCCAAAAGTCAAGAGGAAAGCTAAAAAACTATCCTAGGGGAATTTGAGGCCTCTGGCACCTACAGCTACAGCAAACATTAAATGCAAGCTAACACCTAGAGAGATAAACATAAAATTACATACTAACAACCTATTTACTTCAGTCCTTCTTATTCAATATATCAGGTCAGGCACTGGAACAAAAATTATAATGCATGTGAAAAAGAAAACAGCCCCCCACATGCACAAAGCCGTTTGAAGAGACAAAGAAATCATCAGAGACAGATATGGCATAGATTTTGTTAGTATCAGAAAGGAAATTTAAAATAATGATGGTTAATATATTAAGGCTTCTAATGGAAAAATAGGAGACCATGCAAAAACAGATGGATAATACAAGCAAAAGTGGAAACTGTAAGAATAAAAAAGAAATGTTAGAAATCAAAACACTTCAACAAGAATGGAGAATACCTTTGAAGAGCTTATCAGTAGACTTGACATGGTCAAAGGAAGAATCAGTGAGTGAAGATAGGTTAATGGAAACTTCTCAAACTGAAATACAAAAAAAAAAAGAATAAAATAAATAGAATACAACATCCAAGAACTATAGGGTAATTCCAAAAGTATAATATATACACAATTGGAATATTAGAAATATAATAAACAGTGAATGGGGCAGAATAAATATTTGAAGTAAAAATAGATATGAGAACCTTACAAAGTTAATGACAGGCACCAGACTACAGATTCATCTCAGAAAACATCACAAAACAACAAAGAACATCAAAAAACACAAAAAAAACATAAAAATAAACAAAAAACCCCACAACAACTAGTCATATCATAATCAAGCTACAGAAAACCAAAGATAAATGAAGAAGACTGAAACAGGACCCACACCTTTCACCTCTCACAAAAATCAAATCATGGTGGATAACAGACTTAAACCTTAGGTGTGAAACTATTAGAATTTTAGAAGAAAATGTGGGAAAAACTCTTATAGATATTGGCCTAGGCAAAGAACTTATGAAGAAGACCCCAAAGACAATCACAGCAACAATAAAAATAAATAACTGGGACCTGATTAAATTAAAAAGCTTCTGCACAGCCAAAGAAACAGTCACGAAAACAAACAGACAGCCTACAGAATGGGAAAAAATTTTCGCATGCTACTCATCTGATAAGGGACTGATAATTAGAATCTATTTAGAACTCAGGAAAATCAGTAAGAAAAAAATCGAACAACCCTATCAAAAAGTGAGCAAAGGACATGAATAGAAATTTTTCAAAAGAAGACAGAAGAATGGCCAAGAAACATATGAAAAAATTCTCAGCATCTTTAATCATCAGGGAAATGCAAACCAAAACCACAATGAGATATCACTTAAGTCCAGTGAGAATGGCCTTTATCAAAAAGTCCCATAACAAATGTTGGCGTGGATGCAGAGTGACAGGAACACTCATACACCGCTGATGGGACTGCAAACTAGTGCAACCTCTGTGGAAAGCAATATGGAGATACCTTAAACAGATTCAAGTAGACCTACCATTCGATCCAGAAATCCCATTATTGGGCATCTACCCAAAAGAACAAAAGTCATTCTATAAAAAAGACATCTGCACCCAAATGTATATAGAAGCACAATTCACAATTGCAAAGATGTGGAAACAACCCAAGGACCCATCAATATATGAGTGGATTAATAAAATGTGGTATATGTATACCGTGGAGTATTACTCAGCTATAAGAAATAATGGTGATATATATAATCTCTTATGTTCTCATGGATAGAGGTGGAACCCATTCTACTAAGTAAAGTATACCAAGAATGGAAAAATAAGCACCACATGTAGTCACCAGCAAGTTAGTTTCCCTGATCATCACCTAAGAGCACATTTGGGAATAACACTAATCGGGTATTGGGCAGATGTCAAGGGGTGGGGGAGGAGATGGGTGTATACATACATAATGAGGGCGATGCATACTGTCTGGGGAATGGACACCCTTTAAGATCTGACTCGGGGTGGGGGTGGGGGAGCAGGGGCAATACATGTAACCTAAACTTTTGTACCCCCATAATATGCTGAAATAATAAAAAAAAGAAAAAAAAATTGAAAGAAAACATTGGCAAACAGAACCCAGCAGGATTTTAAGAGAATACTATTGTGTTCAGGTGGCATTAACTCAAAATTCCATAAGCAGTCTCAATATTAGGAAATTTATTCACATGATTTATCTTGAGTATGTCCAAGAAGACAAATGACACATCATGCATTTAATAAAATTCGGAAAACTTTTCTTTTATAAATTCTTAATCAAATTGTGATAGATGGACACATTGTTAGAGAAATAATAATTTTTAAAAGCTGTGTAACTCAAATCAGAACCCACCTCTGTGATCAAAGAAAAATTCTAGAGTAATGGTTCTCAAAGCTAAATGTCTGTAAGAATCATCTGAGGATCTTGGTGAAATGAAAAATTTAGGCAATGCTCCTAATATTTGAGAGTGTATGTTTGGAAGAAAGACCTTGGAATTTGCATTTTTTAAGACTCCAGGTGGTATTGACTGAGTGGCCTATAAATTGCATTTTGAGACTCTAAATTAGAGGCAATGTTTTCGTTAATTACAAAGAAAGGAAATGTTGTATTTCAGTAATGAGAACAGTTTCTGAAGTCTAATTGTCTTGTTAGAATTCTTATAAAGTCATTCTGAATATTAAGTAAACTAATCCAGAAAAGCACTAAGAATAGCATCTTGCATAATGCAGATTCCTGAAAAAATGCTGTGATTATTATTATTATTGTTATTGTTGTTATTTCTGTCACCACTGTCATTTAACATAGTTCTGAAAGAGCCAGATAATATAATTATATAAGACAATTAAATAACAAGAATATTATAAATGATGAGACAATATCAGCACTAGCATTATTTAAATATCATGATGTTGCCACTAAAAAACTCAAAATAATCAACATAAAAGCCATTAGAAATAATTTCAACATGTGTCTAATTATAAAAGTAATATACATAAATGGATGTCCTATTGCAAACAATAATCAAAAAATAGAATGACATAATATATCATTTACAAAAGCAAGCAAGAAGACAAAATAACTACGAATTAACTTTATAGGAAATGTACAGGACACTTTGTAGGAAAACTTTGAAACACTACTGAAGGACATAAACTGTACTTAAATAAATGGGAAAACAAAACTTGTCCTTGATTAATAAGACTCTGTAGTTTAAAACCGATGATGTCATTAAATTAATCTATAAATTGAATTTTGTCCTAATCAAAATTGCAGTGTGATTTGTTTTTTAATTTTACAAATTGATTTTGAAAACTAAAAATGTGTGACAGCCAGATTGTGAATCTTAGAAGGCCCTGTCTCCACAAGCAGACTTTCTGGTTGGGTGGGGCCAATTCAGCCCCTCCCTGGTGGCTTTACCAAGAAGCTATGGAGCTGATGTTTGACTGCTGCCAAAACAATTACCTTACCAGCTTTTGTAGACCCTGAGGGCTCACCCAACCCAGCTCTGCCCAGCCTTACTCCCCTACCTGCCTTTGCTGTGGCAGAAAATAAGGACTCACGTGAAAGTTTCAGGGACGCACAAACCACCTGGCAAATTTGAGCACTTCTCCTGAGGGACTAGAGCTGGTGAAAGGAACAACACTTCAGCTTGTTCCTTTGGCAAGTGCCATCCACTGACAGGGTGGTAAATTTGCATGCCCTTTACAACATTTACTGACTCAACCAGATGGGGTTTGGTTGATTTTCATTCAAAAGCACCATCTACTCTCTCAGAGATTGAACTGGGCATGCCAATACAATTCACATGGTTAAAAAGATCACAGGACTCAGGAAAGAGAATGAGTCTCATAAGGCCTTATCCTCCCTCATCAAAGAGAGATAGGGAATCTGCCCACTCACATAGCTCACCACTGCTATAGCCTACAAGCCACCAGAAACTGAGAAAATCCCCACACTATTGATCTCTATAACCAAGCCATCTATCCAGAACACAGATCACCATCAAAGCAACTACAAGCAAAGCCGAAGTTTCTTATCAAACATATACTACAAACACAGCCATATGAGTGAGGGGAGGGTAAAAAGCCCCATTTACACAAAATAAAATCCCAAAATAAGAAGCAACAGTTGCTCCAGATGAGAAGAAATCAACAAAAGAACTCCAGAAGTCTGAAAAATCAGAGTGTAAGGATACCCTCAAAAGGGAGCACGAGCTCTCTAATAATGGATACCAACTAAAATGAAAATATTTAAAATGACAGATGAAAAATTCAAAATATGTATTGTAAGGAAGCTCAATGAAATCCAAGAGAAAATGGAAAACCAACTCAAAGAAACAAGAAAAACAATTCAGGAAACTAATAATAAAAAGATCACTAAAGATATTAACATATTTTAAAAAATAACAAATAGAACTCTGGAAATGAAAATTTAATTTAAGGATATGGAAAACACAGTGGAAACTTTTGAGAAAATAGACCAGACCAAGCAGAAGAAATAACCTTAGAGCTTGAAGACAATTCTTTTAAATTAACTCAGTCACTAAAAATAAAGAACAGAGAATTAATAGGAATGAACAAAACCTATAAGAAATATGGGATTATGTAAAACAACCAAATATAAGAATCATAGCCATCCTTGAGGGTGAAAAAGAAAACACACAAGGGCTGGAAAAAATATATGAGGTAATAATTGAGGAAAACTTCCCTGGTCTTGCTACAGATTTAGACATCCAGGTAGAAGAAGCTCAACGAACACCTGGGAGATTCATTGCAAAGAGACAATCAACAAGCCCCATAGTCATCAGACTGGCCAAAGTCAACATGGAGGAGGAGCTCCTGAAAGCCGTAAGGAGGAAACAACAAGTAATTTTTAAAGGAAAACCCCTCAGGCTAACTGCAGGTCTTCTCTACTGTCACCTTCCAAGACAGAAGAGATTGGGGCCCCATCTTCAGTCTTCTCAAACAGAACAACTGCTGGCCTATAATTTTATATCATGGAAAACTAAGTTTCATATATGAAGTAGAAATAAAGACTTTTCCATACAAGCAAACACTGAGCAAATTTGTCAAGACCAGACGTACCCTGCAGGAAATATTTAGAACTGCATTATACGTGGATCAGCACTCACCAGAGTAAAACCAACCAAAAGCTAAAGCTCAGAGCTCATATAAAAGAAATAATACAAGAGGTAAAACAAAGCAATAAGGTACTACCCAACAGGATAAACAAAACAGCATCCAACATATCAATTTTATCAATCAATGTGAATGGATAGAATTCCCCACTGAAGAGACATAGTTTGGCTGAATGGATAAAAAAAAGCAAGCCAAGTATCTGCTGTTTCCTGGAAACACATCTAACCCACAAGGACTCATACAGACTCAAGGTGAAGGGATGGAAAGAATATTCCATGCAAACGGAAATCAAAAGAAAGCAAATGTAGCCATTCACATATCAGATAGAATTGACTTTAAATCCACAATAATAAAGAAAGACAAAGATGGCCATTATATAATGGTAAAGGTAGAAATTCAACAAGAAGATATAACAATCCTAAATATTTATGCATCTAACACAGGAGCACCAAGATTCATAAAGCAAAGCCTACCAGATCTAACCAACATAAACAGCAACATTTTAATTGCTGGGGACTTCAACACCCCATTGAGAGAACTGCACAGATCATCTAAGCTGAAAACAAATAAAGAAACACTGTACTTAAGCAGGACTCTAGAATAAATGAGCCTAAAAGACATTTACAGAACACTTTACACCAAAACTACTGAATATGCATTCTTCCCATCCGCACATGGAACAGTCTCCAAGACTGATCATATTTTTGGCCACAAAACATGGCTCAGCAAATTAAAAAAATAAACAGAAATCATACCATGTATGATGTAGATGAAGTAGATCAAATCTTTGAAAAACACATCAGAACTGATTCAAGATGAAATAGAAAAAATCCCAATACTACTCTATTTAATACAGAGATTGAATTAATTGTCAAAAACCTCAGGAAAAAAAAAACAAACAGGTCTAGGTGGTTTTAATGGTGAGTACTGTAAAACAAAGAATGAGGAAGTAATTCTAGTCTTACAAAAATATTTCTTAGGATGGGAGAGTTAATACATTTCAATTTGTTTTGTGAGGACAACATAATCCTTACATTTGTATCTGAAATACAAGAAAATAAAATTATACACCAATATCTCTCATGAACATAGATGCAAAATTCATTAATAAAATACTATTAAATTGAATAAGCAGCATATAAAAATGATAATATTTTATCTCCAAGTGGGATTTGCCCCAGAAATACAATTTTGTTTCAATACTGTAAAAGTAATCATTGTCATTCCCCACATTAATAGGAAAAATGGGAAAAACAATATTATGATCTCAAAAGATGAACAAAAAAGCATTAAAAAATTCAACACCATTTTGTAATAAAAACTCTCAGCAAACTATAAATATAAAGGAATTTATCTTTTCTGCTTAAAATTATATATGGGAATTCTATAACCAATTTTATATTTAATGACTAATATTTAATAATTTCCCTCCTAGAGCAAGAAGGCAAATATGTCTACTCTCACCTCTTATATTCACAATTGTACTGGAGACCCTAGCCAATGCAGTATAATAAGAAACAGAATATTTAGGCACTTAGATTGAAAATGAAAAATTAAAAATGACTTTATTCACAGTCAAAACTTTTCATTGCATAGAAAATCCTAAGAAATCTACAAAATAAAGTTAATAAGTGATTATTTATAATTGCAGCATAAAACTTGAATATAAACCTATCCATATATTTTTATTCTAGAAGAAAACAATTGGAAAAAAACAATAACAACATCTAGCTCTCACAATGATGTCAAAAATGTAAAATACTAAACTCCTATTTTGAAAACTAAAAACACTGCTGAGAGAAAGGAAAATCAAATAACAGGAGCGACAAACCCCATTCAAGATTGGGAAGATTCAATATGAGAAGATTCCGGGTATTTTCAAATTGGTCTATAAATCTCTAACCCTCTTAATTAAAATCACAGCATTATTTTTGGTACAATATGGAAAGATTATTCTAAAATTTATATGGAAATGCAATGGACCTAAAATAATGAGAACAGTTTTAAAAGGTACGAAAGTTGAAAATGCATGCTCCCTAATTTCAAGACTTACCAAAATCTAATAATTGAGAGCATGGCATTGTTCTTAGGATATAAAACAAAATTAATTGAACAGAATAGAGTCTGAAAATATACTCTTCTAGATATGGTTGATTGACTTTGTTAAAATTTCCCTGGCAATTGAATTGAAAAAGTAAAGTTTTCTGAACACTTGTTGCTAGAACAATTAGATAATTATGTGTGTGTTGGGGGAACCCCAAATCATTCTAGAACCTTACATATCACCCTAGACAAAAATTAATTTGAAATTAATCATGGACTTAATTATAAAAGCTAATACTATGTTTTTTTGGAAAATATGTAAGAAAGTATCTTCATGAATTAAGGAAAGATTTCTTAAGTTGGAGAAATACCTTCCATAAAAGAAAAAATAATGATAAAACAAATTCCATCAAATTAATGACTTCTTTTTATCAAAAATCATAATTAAGAAAATTAAAAGATAAACTATAGAAGATATTTTCAATATATATAACTAATAAAGAATTCACAAGTATAATCTATAATGTATTCCCCAATTAAATAAGAAAAGCCAGACAACCCAAAATAAAAAGGAAAATAGGTGAACAGATACTTCACTGAAAAAGATGTACAAATTGGCAATAAGTTCATGAAAAGTTGCTCAACATCATTAGTTATCAAGGAATGCAAATTTAAAACATAATGAGATACCACTTCACACCCACTAGAATGGCTAAAATTAAAAAGACTGACAACTCCAAATGTTGGCAAGGATGTTAAGCAGCCACATCTTTCATACATTGCTGTTGGGAAAGCAGAAAGTTATTGTCACTTGGGAAAACTCTGGCATTTTCTTATAAAGTTAAATGTGGGCCAGGCACGGTGGTTCATGCCTGTAATCCTAGCACTCTGGGAGGCTGAGGCGGGAGGATTGTTTGAGCTCAGGAGTTCAAGACCAGCCTGAGCAAGAACAAGACCTTGTCTCTACTAAAAATAGAAAAATTACCTGGATATTTTGATACATTTCTATAGTCCAGGATTGCTTGAGCCCAGGGGTTTGAGGTTGCAGTGAGCTATGATGATGCCACTGCACTCTACTCAGGGTGACAGATTGAGACTCTGTCTCAAAATGAAAAAAAAAAAAAGTTAAACATGAACTTTCTATGTGATCCTGGAACTCCTCATCACAGCACCTCTCTGAGAAAAATGAAGATATGTGTTCACACAGATAATTTTATAAGTATGATTTATAGCAGGATTGTTTATAATATTTTTTAAAAAGAAAAAAACACAGATGTTTATCAACAGGAAAACAGATAAATATTTATTGTATATCCATATAATGAAATATAGTAATATAGTCAGATTTAACTACTGGTATATACAACTGTAAGGATGAATATTGCAAATTTCTTATTGAGTATAGAAGCTGACAATAAAAAAATACATAGTATGAATACTTATTTATGGACTTCAAGAACAGGGGAAACTAATCTCTAGTGTTAGAAATCATAACAGAGATTATTTGTAGGAGAGGTAGGAATTAGCTGGAATGGGACTTTAGGGAACTTTCTAGGGGGGGTGGAAGTATTTTATAAGTTAATTGGTATTTGGTTACATGGATGTATACATGGGTATGCTGGAGTCAGGTTTTACAAGTTCTAGAGAGCCATGTCTTTCTAACTCCTCTTTCAATGTCACCAGTGTCCCCATGTCAGCAGCTTGAAGTAGGCCGTTGTGGGGAGTATTTTCAGCATGGAAATCAGAAAATGCTATATATCCTGGCTTTGATTTTCAGTGAAATGGTTTTCTAGCACATCACTGGATTGTGTACAGTTGTAAACTTGTCTATTGAACTGCTGACATAAGGTGTGTGATATTAACTATATAGTGACTGTTTACCAATCCCAAATTTTCAATATGTTCTAAATTCTTTCTACTTTAGATATATAAATGATATCTCTGCATCTCAGTTCATAGATGCCCCCATAATTCATTTGGGAGCAAATATTAAGTTTGTACTCAATCCAAGATTGACTCTTTTTCAAGGAAACAAAGCATGATACTATATTTTTGAAGTTATTTATTTGTCCTCAGTATACATAGCTGCATGTGTGCTGGATGTTTCTGACTGTTTCAGGCTGATCACGGCCTTAACTAAAGTCCTTTCTCTTTTATCTTCCAGTTATGTTTATTCTCATCCTTCATATATTTGAAATGAATAGGTGTTCTCTTTCTAAACTGATAAGGAAAGCACCTTCTTTGCAACATATTAAATTATTGTGTGTGTATGTGTGCACATGCATGTGTGTGCAGGCGTGTGAACTTTAATTGCACAAAGCAGGATAGGTAAGGAACATTTTACCCAAGTAGTGTTGCTATTTATATCACTACAATTTGAACATATGACAGTTGCATATACCTTTATTTGTTGATTATTTAAAAATTGGATCCAGTATTTTCCAAAGAAGAATCAATGTCTCTTCAAAATAGTACCTCTAATTGTACCTGAGCCTGGAAAAAGCTCATATGATTTTATTGCTTTGATAAAATTATGATTGGAATTAGTTTGAACAGAACATTCTCTGCAAGTGAATTATCTCTTGCTGTTCATTTAAAGTTCAAAACCAGAGTCTTGAAACAAAGAGATCTACTGTCTTCAAACTAAATGCTTTCAGAAAAATAAGTATATACTGAAATGGACCAAAATGTGTTTTCGGCCTTAATCAAAATAAAAGCATTAGGAAAATATGACAAATGATGATGTATTATTTATTAATAATAAATTTCATTTTTTTATTTCAGATGGACAGTCCAGATTTACTTTCTTGAGGCATATGACACATATAAATTATTCGCTTAGAGATCATTTGCTTCTGTTGCATCCTACAAACAGTGCCTTATCTATATGGCATGTTTCAGCTTAATGTCTATAAGGCTATGAGACTATTTGAATACTTTCTCTGTTATTCAACAGTTATTTTTTGTGGCTTTGTACTAGAAAAAACAAGTATGGCATTTTTGTTACCTAAAGGCATGTTTCCTTGGCAAAGATTTCATCTAGTAATGCAGTGACTCCATATCCTAGTGTTTGAAAGAATTTAATTGGGAATTTATCAGACATTGGCTAAAATCAATGCAAGCTGTATAACATTATACAAGTAAGTTAACTTCTCTGAGAGTCTGTTATGGGGTAACAGAATCATAGTGACGTTTAAGTGAGATAACATAATACTGGCACATAATGTAACCAATAGTATTTTATAACTTAGTGTTGTTTTAATTAAAGCCACTAAGTTACTAGGACAGGCAGGTATTGTGACTTATTTTTCTTTTTCTCAGTGTCCAGAACAAGGTCTGAAACATTTTCAATGCTCAATAAATATCATGTGTTGATGTACTGCAGATTGTGGGTCACCTGAGTTTTTAATAACTTTTATATTATGGGAAATTTCAAACACATTAAGGAGTAGAAAGAACTTCCACATATCTGTCACCTAGCTTCACCAGCTATGGACTCACAGTAGATTTTCTTTCATGTATATTCCTTTACACTCACCCCTTCCCATCTTTCTTGAAGTAAATTGAGTTCAACTTTAATCCTTTTTGCAGTAGGCCTCCCTGCCCTTTCCCAGCTGGCACACTCAGGGGATACAAAGGCTTTTCAAAAGGAGCATAAGCAAAACAAAATTGTAAAGTGATATCTACTGTCATGATCACAGAAAGCATTTCCAAAGCTTAAGAGAAAATATGGATTTTTCTGCTGCTGGTTTTGTCCCTTAGGGCAGATAACTAAGGCTCCATCAGGAAACAAGGGCCAGGTGGTTAGAGTTTAGAGTTTTTTCTGAAAATGACATAAAGAACAATGGTCAGTTTTTCTCTTTTGGATTGAAAAGAACTATCTGCTTTCCTTGCACTTGCAGATGGAGAATATGGAATTCTCCCAGCAATACAAGTGCTAAATTAATTTATGGACATTTATAGTGTATGAAATAGCTATTCACCATACAACTGTAAGCTGAAACAGAGGTTAAGGATGTTCGAGTTGGCATCAGTCATTTAATATCAAAGTGATAAAGTGTTTCAAATTATTCCTGATAATTATTAAACACCGATTTCCCTCTTTCTCATGAAATGCATGTTTCTGTTGTTTATTGGGCTCCATTGCTCTTAGTGCTAGTGAATAAATTCTGTTAGTTGTATGTGAGAGATGTGAGAAATAGAATTTGCAGTAGCAATATTATCCTGATCACAGGCAATATTCTGACGGCTCTATATTTCCTAATGTTTACCTCCTTAAAGAAAGAGGCAGGTGGTAATGGCAGTAGCAACTGTAAACTGTTTTGGAGAGAAGTTTGACATTATGTCTTGATGTAATAGCATATTTCCTTAAAGGCTATTTGAACTTGCCTTGTATTATACAAGGAAAGGGCAGAGTAATTTTTGTTGTGGCAGAATTCATTGATTTGGGGTGGCACTATTGATTGCATGTGCATTTGAGATTATTACAAATAGAAACTGTGCAAGCATATCCTAGTTGTATTGGCAGACTGTCTAAGATGCCAACAGCTGTCTCCTACCAGCACAGAAAATGAAATTGCTTTATAACTTCAGTAAAATATTAAAGTACCTACTTAGTCTTCATTCTTTTAAACATTTATATTGATATTAATATTCATTCTATTATTCAATTATTTATTCAATAAACAGTTGTTGCAGATTTACTTGGTACCTGGTCTTGTACTAGGCAGTGTGAATATGTGTATGAATCAAGCACAGTTGCTACCCATAAAAAGCACTCAGCCTGGTTGAGGAGGCAAACGTTCAACATCACTAATTATCAGGGAAATGCAAATTAAAACTACAATGAGATACCACATTACTAACTCCTTCAGAACAGCCATTATTAAAAAGTCAAAGAATGATGGATATTGATGCAGTTGTGGTGAAAATAGAATGCTTATGCATTGTAGGTGGGAATGTAAACTTGTACAACTGCTATGGAAAGTAGTATGGAGATTCACCAAAGAACTAAAAGTAAGCCTACCATTCAATCCAGCAATCCTACTACTAGGCATCGACCCGAAGGAAAAGAAATCATTTAATCAAAAAGACAACTGCATCAGAATATTTATCACAACACAATTCACAATTACAAAGATATGGAATCAATCTGAGTGCCTGTCACCTGTCAAGTGGATAAAAAAATGTCATATGATACACATACACACACACACCATGGAGTACTACTTATCCATAAAAGGGAATGGAATAATGTCTTTTACAGCAACATGGATGGAATTGGAGACCATTATCCTAAGTGAAGTATCTCAGGAATGGCAAAACAGATACCATATGTTCTCACTTATAAGTGGTAGCTAAATGAAGGATATAAATTGTCACAAATAGCTGCAGTGGACATTGGAAACTAAGAAGGGGGACTGAGAGGGAAGTGAGAGATAAAAATCTATCTATTGAGTACAATGTACACTATTCTGGTGACAGTTACACTGAAAGCCCTGACTTCAGCATGATAAAATTTATCTACAAGACAAAATACACTTGTACCCCCTAAATTTATGAAACTAAAAAAAAAAAACTATAATAGTTTGAAAAGTAGAGGACCAAACTGAACATACTTTGAGTTATTAGGTCATTAAATATGAAATGTCCGATTTCAGATAAAAAGTGTAGTTTATTATATCTCAAACATGAAGCAGTACAATTAATCAAAGTGTGCACCTAAATTATCAACACAGTTTTCCCATCTTAACAGTATGTAGCTTTTTTATGCCAGCATCAAAGAAGCCTGGAGAGGAAGTGGCGATGAAATTGCGAAAGGCATTTTCCACAGCTTATTGAGCATTGAATATTTTTCCTTGCAAGAAATTGTCCAAAGCCTGGATGAAGTGTTAGTTGGTGCAAGGTCTGGTGAATATGGTGGATGATAGAGGGTATCCAAGTCCAGCTTCTATAGTTTGAGCAGTCTTGTTTTTTTTTTTTGCTACATGTGATCACGCGAGAGGATTGACCAGTCGCTATTGACCAATCTTGGCTGCTTCATTGCAAGCATCCTCATCATTTCATTTAATTGGTTGCAGTAGACATCTGCTGTAATTGCTTGACCAGGTTTCATGAAGCTGTAGTGGAGAATACCAGCACTAGTCCACCAAACAGGCACCATTAGCTTTTTTTGATGAATATTTAGTTTTGTACTGTGTTTCGGCACTTCACCTTTATCCAACCATTGTGCCAAACATTGGCAATTGTCAAAAAGAATCCATTTTCATCACATGTAACAGTAAAGTGTAGGAATGGTTCGCCTTTATGTTGTGACAGAAAAGAAAGAAAAAATTTTGAGACGATTTCTCTTCTGACGCTCATTTAATTCACGCAGAACCCATCTATCCAGCTTCTTTACCTTGCCTATTTGTTTCAAATGGTCCAATATTGTTGGAACAGTAATCTCTAAACTTGCTGCTAATTCATGTGTAGGTTAAGATGGATTCACTTCCACTTCAGCTTTCAGCTCATCATCATCCACCTTGGTCTCAGGTCACCCATGTGGCTCATTTTTAAGATTAAAATTACCACAATGGAACTTCTCAAACTACTGACATAATGTGAGTTCATTAGCCACATCCTTCCCAAACACTTCCTTGATATTTTGAGCTGTCTGTGCTGCATTGCTTCTATGACGGAACTCATATTCAAAACTAACACAAATTTTTTACTTATCCATGGTTTCATAAAAATTGCTCTATGAGAAATCTGAAAGATAATCACAAGCCAAAACATTTGTTTGAAAGAATGAGGATGTACCTTCACAATAAAAAAATAAATAACAAGAAGTGTCAAAGTGAAATGTCAGAGATATCAACTGTCACACTTAGTACTTAAGAAAATTGGACATTTCATATTTAATAACCTATAATAATTTGGAATTAATAGTATGATGTCATCCATTGTGGGACATTTAATATCAATGTCGATTGATTTTTAAGAAAAAAACTGCTTTATATAATTAGAAAAATAAAACGCAAAAATAGTTAATACTTGACATTTTACAAAGCATTTTCAAATACATTAAGTCATTGGAGACTCACAGTAAGCCTATAAAATAAGTTGTAGTATATTTATCCCTATTTTTCTGCTGCCTCTTACAACAAACATCCATCAGTTGTCTAAATTCACTAACTTCCACTTCTCTGATTTTTTCTTGGCTTCTTTTCAATTAAGATTTCACCAACATTACTCTAGAAAATCTGCTATTATCAAGGCACCAACAGCCTCTGTCACCAAATCCAGTGTTCAATTCTCAGTCTGCATCTCCTGTTTTCCTCATTGATGTACTTTCTTTCTTTGGCTCTCAGGACTCACTCTCATAGACATCTTCCTACCTCACTTTCTGTGCTGTCCATCTCCCTTACTGAATCCTCTTTTTCCCAGTCTCTCAAAATGGGAATGTCCAGAGATTATTCTCAGATGGCTTTCCATCTTTGTTTACACTCAATTTCTACATGATCTAATCCAATTCTATTACTTTAAATGCCATCTATATGTTGCTGACAGCTCCCTGATATATATCTTCAGTATAGACCTTCCCCTTGAAATCCTAACTTATACACCTAACTGTATACTTGATAAGTGCCTTAAAATTCTTAATGGGCACCTCCAAGTTAACATGTAAAAGTCAGAAATCCCAATTTGCGCCCCTGCTTTCCCAGGCATGCATAACCTTCAGTTTCCCTATATCTTTAAGTAGCAATTCTACTTGCTTTAGTAAAAAATTGGAGTTGTATTTGACTCCTCATGTTCACATATAATTAATATTTACTCCATTGACATATTATATCCACTCTGCATTCAATATTCATTCATTTAACATATTTATTGAGTACTTACTAAGTACTGGGCACTGTTCTACGTACTGGGAATAAGGCAGTACCCAAAAATACAAATGTCCCCGCCCTCTTGTACTTCCCATTCTAGTGGGGAGCTTACATTTGAATGGCTCTACCTTTAAAATATATTCAGAAACTGACTACCTCTCATCATTTCAACCACTACCACTCTAGTCTGGATCACCATCACTTCTTTCCTGGATGACTGTAATGGCTCTCTAACTGATCTCTCTGCTTCTGCCTTTGACTTTCTACAGTCTATTCTGAACAAAGAAAAAATCAGGGTAGATAATTCCACTGCTCTCTTCAGAAGCAAAAATGTTCTTCCTCTGGATATCCACACAGCTATCCACCTCACCTCCTTTGGTTTCTGCACAAATGTCACCTTTTTGTTGATGCCTACCATGACCACACTATAAAAATTGCATAAGAATGTACATATACACATATGGAAATGCATACACCAGTTACCCATTATCCGTTTATCTTAAGTTTATTTTCTCATAATATACATAGATGTTTGTTCAATTGGTCATGTTTTTCTTCTCTCCTTTGAATGTAAGCTTCGTAAAAGTTGGGGCTTTTCTGTTTTATTTAATTGAGTATCTGCCCTCAAGGAGCAATCTATCTAGTGGGAGGGCTAGTCATATATTTTGTAACACAAGACAGGATGGAATTATAGAAGAGGGAATTCTTCATTCTGACTAGAAGGCTCAGAGAAAATGTCACTTATTGGGTGGCATTATAGCTTGACTTTGAAGGATACTATTCATTCTGATAGCTAGAGAATGATAAAAAAATAGATCATGTAAAAGAAATATATCTATATCTATATATAGAGAGAGATATGATAGAGTACAATAATTTATTAACACTGTGAATACAGGGGTGGTGAATTAGAGAGTCATAAATACCTATGAAGAACTTATGAAAATAACACTGAAAAGATAGATAAGGTAAGACTGGGAAGGGTACTTCGTGCCTTTATAGGAAGTTGGACATTATTTTACAGGAAAACAGAAAGCCATTATTGGATTTTGGAAGGGGGTAGGCATGTTCCATTTTTATAATAGAAAGATTAATCTAGCCATATGTTGACTACTAGGTTGAAGAAGCCAGATGCACATTATGAGGCTTTTGAAATAGTCTAGATGAAAAATGAGACCTGAACTCCTCTTCTTACTAGCGGTGTGGCCGTTTTTTATAGATCCTCCCCAACTGAGAAAGTCTATAATGTTCTTCTCTTAGCAGTAGGGGATACATTTCTTTTTGGCCAGGAATGGCCCATGATCCTCTTATGCAATATTAGGCAGAGAGTTGGGAGATGACAGAAAGACATGTTTGGCTTAGGAGAAAGTACAAAAAGTGGAATAAACAAAAATTAAAATATATATGTGTGTGTGTGTGTGTGTGTGTGTCAGTGTCAAGTACAAATCCAAGACAGAGGAATGGTTAAGTAGATTATAATTTCTCAATGTATGAAAGTTTATGGAAAATTATTAAGGATATAAAACATCATTCATTAAACAAATGTGTGTTTAGATGCTATTTAATGTGTCAGGGACTGTTCTAGGTCCTGGGGATGTACCAGTGATAATAAAAGTCACTACTCACAAGAAACTCATCTCCTGGTGGTAGAAAGCCTGTTCTGTGATTATCATTGAGAAAAACAGAATGCAAACTTTCAAATGCACCGTTTTAGGATAAATAGATATACTAATATAGATACAGGTTATCTGTAGAAAAGACTTAGTGAAAACATACCAAAATGTTAAAAATAATAAATATTTATTGCATAATAGAATTATGAATGAATTATTTTCGTATTTAAACTTCACTGAATTCTCCAAAAATACTATTTTATTATCAGTGCATTAGTTTTCAGTGGCTGTGTAATAGATTGCCACATAATTAGTGGCTTAAAAACATCCATTATATCACAGTTCTTGTGGTCAGGAGTATGGGTCTGGATTAGCTAGCTCTCCTGCTCAGGGTCTCAAAAGGTTGAAATCAAGGGGGCAGGTAGGCTACATTCCTACCTGGAGGCTCAAATGGGGAAGAGCATGCTTTCAAGCTCACTTAGGTTGTTGGAAGAACTGATTTCCTTACAGATGTAGTATTGAGTACCTTGGCTTCTTAAGGGCTGTTGCCTAGAGGTTCCTTAACAACTAGAAGCTACCCTTGGCTTCTAGAGGATGCGTGAAGTTCCTAGTAGTTGCCCACAATTCTTTTCCAGGTGGGATGCCTCAAATTGGTTGCTTACTCCATCAATCAAGCAAGTAGAGTCTCTAGAGCAAAACTTGTATAATGTACCATAATCCTGGGAGTAGTAATCCATCACATTTGCCATATCCTATTGCTTAGAAGCAAGAATAGGTCTTACCCACACTCAAGGGGAAGGGCATGCATACCAGGAGATACGATCATAGGTAATCATTTCACGGTATCTGCCACATTAATAAATATCAAATATTTAATAAAATCGGATGGCAATTACAAAATAAATTGTTAGTCAGCTTTTTCTAATTTTCCTTAGGTAATAACTCCAATATTCAAGGCCCTGAAAAAACAAGGGATTATTTCTCCCTCTCTTTGCATGTTGGTTACAGATCAAGATAACCGACTGTTTCCCATACCTCTTCATTCCGGGATCCGGTTTGCAAGGATCAGGCACCAATCTGGGACATGCCATTCTCTAGTGAAGGAAAAAATAAGAGAGCTAACAGAAACTCCAGAATCCTGGTAAAGTTCCTATTATGAAGTGGGACACATTTCATTGGACAAAACAAGTCTTGTGACTAAGTCTGATGGAAATGGGAAAGGCAAGTGTACTCCTGCCACAGGTGGGGACTAAAAGTCATGTGGTCAAGGGTAGGGATGTATACTTGGAAATAGTAAATACTATATACCCCCATTTAATGAGGTTTATCATTGAATGAATACAATTGGAATTGGACTTTGCCAATGAAATTTTATGCAAAAAAGTATTCCAATATATAAAATCAGTTGATTGATACAAAGAGCTGATAATATATCAAGATCTTTTGTTGAATAAGCAAAAAATAGCCTTAATTCTCCTTATTCATGAGTAAAACTTGATGCCCACCATGATGCCTTAGTGTGTTCCTAATGTTACTTTGGACACATATTGAAATATTAACTTCATAATAATGCTTGCAGTAATATTCTGTTAATTTAATTCCTAGAAAAGACATCGTATAACCTTTATTAATTCTCAAAAAAAAAAAAGGAAAGAAATGAAAAGAAACATGTGCCTACCTCAGTGGGTGCCAATTAAATAAGCAGGAGGAAATTTATGTCAGAGATTTAATCAAAATACACTTGGGGAAACACTTTACAGATGCCCCATTGCTTTTCTAACTCAATTCAATATTTTTTTTTTTTAGGACAGAGTCTCACTCTGTTGCCCTGGCTAGAGTGCCATGACGTCAGTCAGCTTAGCTCACAGCAACCTCAAACTCCTGGGCTCAAGCAATCCTCCTGCCTCAGCCTCCCCAGTAGCTGGGACTACAGGTGCATGCCACCACGCCTGGCTACTTGTTTTTTTCTTTCTATTTTTAGTAGAGACAGGGTCTCGCTCTTGCTCAGGCTGGTCTTGAACTCCTGAGCTCAAGCAATCCTCCTGCCTTGGCCTCTTAGAGTGCTAGAATTATAGGCATTAGCCACCACACCTAGCCTCAATATGTTCTTCCTGAGCTTTTCTCACGTGCCCAGGCATGTGTTCAGCCTGTAATATAGGAAAAGTTGAGAATGGAAAAAACAAGGAAGAAGAAGATCCTACTCTTAGATCACAGGTGGCCTTGTAGTGGAAAGAGGTGAATTGGAGAGGTAGTTTCCCTAAGTATTTGGACTTTATTAATAGCAGCTTGGTATTGAAGGACTTTAGGCAGAACAATGACACAACAGACCTCTGCTTTAGATGAGAGCTTATTAAATTTTAATGTGCATATAAATCACCTAAGATATTGCTAAAATGTATATTTTGATTCAGTAGAACTTGGATGGGGCCTGCAGTTCTGCATTTGTAACAAGCTTTCAGGTCATACTGATGTTGCTGGTCCAAAGATTATGCTTTGAGAAATAAGACTTTAGATAGATTCTTGTTCCCTACTGGCTAGAAAGATGGATTAAAGGGAAAAAGAGAATAGATTCATCTATATACTCAAATTCACTATCCTTTATCTTATAAGTGGTCTTTGTAAATTGTTATCATTATCTTTCTATTTATAGAAAACATTTAGATATTGCTATCACCTGATCTCTAATGAGGTCACTCCTAAAGTGTGATTTAGGTTCTGGCTAAGTACTAAGGTAGAGAGGATGATAAATCTGCAAATACTGTGACTCTGCGTGTCTTCAGTACTACAGCTGGATAAGAAAAGAGATGTTGGAAACTGCAAAAAGAATTTGAGGTAGAAGCAAGATCAATCAGTTGTAACTTGAAAGCAGAAGAACTTTAGTACTGAAGTAGAAACGGCTGCTGGAGAGTGAGGTAAAGCAAAATTAGCAAGGAGGTGGGTGAATAAAGGACATGGACACACAGAATCTAAATATATTTTGATCTAAGGAAAAAAACTTATTGCAATTCTGTGCATTTTTTTAGTCCTAAGGAATATTCATTAATATCTGGATAATTTTTTTTTGTCTTTGAAAATAATACTACACTGAGATAAAGATTGCCTTCTTGGAAGGCCCTGACTTCTGGAATTGCTCACTAGAGAAATATTTCAGAGTATAACAAATAGAATACCTTGGAGATCATGTCACATCAGAGTATCAGCTCTGTCTTATAGATGAGGAAATTGAGGTACATCAGAGCAGCTGAGACCCAGTCATCTGACCCTTGTTCATTACCCATGCCCATGGACCAACACTAATATAAAAAGAACATACATAGAAAATGCATAACTCTTTTTTTGATTCCAAGGTCACTGATATGCTTAGTCTAACTTGTCTGTAAAAGTTACAATATTTATAGAAATACATTAATTATCAAATGGGATATTTTATAATGCATATTTGGCAGCACTGGAAATGAAAAAAAGTAAGCTGTGACAAGCTGATGTGAAAGTTATCATTTTAATATATTCAGTTTGACATATTTCCATAAAAGCAAGCTGTTTTTAACTGCAGATTTATTGCTCATGTCTCAATGTTGTGTGTCACTGAAATCCTCAGTTTAAAACTCAAGAATAGGAAGGAAGCCAATCATCATTAGGTAATGATAATGCAAAACATGTTTGAAATTTTATTTGGGGAAAGGAAGAAAGGATAGAGATCAGTGGGTACTTATTCCAAAACAGCATGTGCCTGTGTGTCCAGTGATGTATTATTTGGCTGCCAAAGGCATTAGACAAAGTAGTTTTGCCTAGAACTAAATTGAAAACAATTGATATGTATTTGTAATGTTAATGTTCAAAGCCTATAACTCTTAAACTGTGTGCAAAAGAAAGCATTTAGTGAATTTCTACCCATGATCCTATGTATATGTATACACATTTATTCTTTCTTTGCTTTTTTTAAAAAATAGAGTGTAATACATTAGGTTTCATAAATAATAATAGCCTAAGAAAAATTACTCTTTTCCAGGAACTTATAATGATGGCCCTCATATTGAATAAACAAAATTTTTATAAAGTGATTGAGATACATTTCTGGTTAATTCATATTGGTAAAATATGGTTTGAAAAAAATAAAATTCTGTGATTGCTTGTCTATATTGATTAAATTCATCAAATTGCTGCTTAACTTATTATATCATTATTTTAAGCAGTACTGCTTTTGCAAGCATAGATAACATCATGTTACTTTGAAGGCAGGACAGATTGTCAAATTGTTCGTCTCTGTATATCCTCTGCTAATGTGCCAAGGACTGTGTTGCAGGGTCTGTGAGCAAGCTCTCCTGGGAAGAGTTTAGCTTCATGATTCTCAATGGGAGTGAGAGGGATAGTGTCCCCTGGGGGTATTTTGACAACAGTTGGAACTTTTTTGTTTGTTTCCTCAATGATGGTAGAGGTGCTATTACCCTTTTAGTGGAAAGCAGCAACAAAAAATGTATTTACTTCAAATATCCTAGGGACTCTCATAATTTCTTTTTTTAAACACTAATTTTTAGAGAAGTTTTGAGTTCACAGCAAAATTTAGAGGAAGGTACAGAGATTTCCCATAGACCACCTGCCTCAACACACACATAGCCTGCCCCATTATCAACATCTCCACCAGAGTGGTACATTTGTTACAGTTGATGAACTTATATTGACATATCATTATTACCCAAAGTCCATAGTTCACATTTACATTTACTTTTGGTGTTGTACATTCTCTGTGTTTGGACAATGGATGATAACATGTATCTACCATTATATTGCATAATGATATGTATCCAACAAACTATATAGAACAGTTTCTTTTTTTTTTCTTTCTTTTTTTTTATTTCAGCTTATAATGGGGGTACAAAAGCTCAGGTTATATATATTGCCCATGTCCTGCCCATCCCCCTGAGTCAGAGCCTCAAGTGTGTCCATTCCCCAGACAGTGCGCCTGGTACTCACCATGTAGTCATATGTCCATCCCCTCCTGGAGTCAGCACCTTCAAACATGGCCATTCCCCAGACGGTGTGCAACACACTCATCATGTAGGCATACACACATCCCCTCGCCCCACCTCCCGCCTCAGTCTGATATCCAGTTGGTATCATTCCCTGATGTGCATTTAGGTGATGATCAGGGAAACCAATTTTCTGGTGAGTACATGTGATGCTTGTTTTTTCATTCTTGGGATATTTCACTTAATATAATGGGTTCCAGCTCTCTCCAGGAGAACCAAAGAGATGTCGTATCACTGTTATTTCTTATAGCTGAGTAATACTCCATGGTATATATATACCACAATTTACTAATCCATTCGTGGATTGGTGGGCATTTGGGTTGTTTCCACATCTTTGCAATTGTGAATTGTGCTGCTATAAACATTTGGGTGCTGGTGTCTTTTTTATAGAATGACTTTTGTTCTTCTGGGTAGATGCCCAATAATGGGATTGCTGGATTGAATGGTAGGTCTACTTGAATCTGTTTAAGGTATCTCCATATTGTTTTCCATAGGGGTTGCACTAGTTTACCGTCCCACCAGCAGTGTATGAGTGTTCCTATACAGAACAGCTTCACTACCCTAAAACTCCTCTGTGCTCCACCTATTTTGTCCTCCCTCCACTCTAACCCCTGGCAAACACTGGTCTTTTTATTGTCTCTATACTTTTGCCTTTTCCAGAACATCATATATTTGGAATCATGTTGTAGTATGTGGCCTTTTCAGATTGGGTTTTTGCACTTAGTAATGTGTATTTAAGTTTCCTCTAAAAAATTAGCTCATTTCTTTCAGTGCTGAATATTCCATTGTCTGGATGCACAGTAGTTTATTCATTAGGTTGCTTCCAAGTTTTGACAATAAATCTGCTAAAACATCCATGTGCATGCTTTTGTGTGGACATGGGTTTTCAACATTTTTGGTAAATACCATGTAGGAACATAATTGCTGGATCATATAAGTGTATGTTTAGTTTTGTAAAAAAAAAAAAAAAAAAAAAAAAAAACATCAAACTGTCTTCTAAACTTGTCTATCCCATTTTGCATTCCAACCAGTAATGAATGTGAGTAAGCTCCTGTTGCTCCACATCCTCAACAGCATTTGCAGTCAGTGTTCTGGATTTTTGCCAATCTAATAAGTTTTTCATTGTGTCACATTTTGTTTTAATTTGTATTTCACTTATGACATAAGACATTGAGCATCTTTTCATAAACTTGTTTGCCATCTATATGTCTTCTTTAGTGCGATTTTTGTTAAGGTCTTGGGTCCGTGTTTTAATTGAGCTGTTAGTTTTCTTATGATTGAGTTTTAAGAGTTTCCATATATTTTGGTTATCAGGACTTTATCAAATATTTCTTTTGCAAATATTTTCTTCTACTCTGTGGCTTGTAACCTCATCCTCTTGACATTGTCTTTAGTAGAGAACAAATTTCAATTTTAGTGAAGTCCAGCATATAAATTCCTTCTTTCATGTATTATGCCTCTGAAATCTAAAAAGGCATAGCCAAACATAAGGTCATCTAGCTTTTCTCCAATGTTATCTTCTAGGAGTTTTCTAGCTTTTCATTTTACATTTAGGTGTGCGATCCATATTTGAGTTAACTTTTGTGCATAATTTTCCATCATGATCTGAATCTGAAAACCACCTCCATTTTACGTATACCCAATAAGAATTTTTGCATGGATTTTGTTTTGTTCTGTTTTGTTTTATTTCAGCTTGTTATGGGGGTACAAAAGCTCAGGTTATATATATTGCCCAAGTCCCGCCCATCACCCTGAGTCAGAGCCTCAAGTGTGTCCAATACCCAGATAGTGAACCTGGCACTTGCCATCTAGTCATACCTCCATCCCCTCCCCCCAACCCCCAACTCCCCGAGTTGGCACCTTCAAGCATGACCATTCCCCAGACAGTGAACAACGCACTCATCATGTAGGCATACACCCATCTCCTCTCCCCAGTCCCCACCTCAGAGTGATATGCAGTTGGTATCGTTCACCAATGTGCGTTTAGGTGATGATCAGGGAAACCAATTATCTGGTGAGTACATGTGATGCTTGTTTTTCCATTCTTGGGATATTTCACTTAATATAATGGGCTCCAACTCTCTCCAAGAGAACCAAAGAGATGTCGTATCACCGTTATTTCTTATAGCTGAGTAATACTCCATGGTGTACATATACCACAGTTTACTACTCCATTCGTGGGTTGATGGGCATTTGAGTTGTATCCACATCTTTGCAATTGTGAATTGTGCTGCTATAAACATTTGGGTGCAGGTGTCTTTGTTACAGAATGACTTTTGTTCTTCTGGGTAGATGCCCAATAATGGGATTGCTGGATCAAATGGTAGGTCTACTTGAATCTGTCTAAGGTATCTCCATACTGCTTTCCACAGGGGTTGCACTAGTTTGCAGTTCCCCGAGCAGTGTATGAGTGTTCCTCTCTCTCCGCATCCACGCCAACATGTGTTGTTTTGGGACTTTTTGATAAAGGCCATTCTCACTGGAGCTAAGTGATATCTCATTGTGGTTTTGATTTGCATTTACCTGATGATTAAGGATGTTGAGCATTTTTTCATGTTTTTTGGCCATTCTTATATCTTCTTTTGAAAAATTTCTATTCATGTCCTTTGCCCACTTTTTGATAGGGTTGTTCAATTTTTTCTTACTGATTTTCTTGACTTCTAAATAGATTCTTGTTATCAGTCCTTTATCTGATGTGTAGTATGAGAAAATTTTTTCCCATTCTGTAGGCTGTCTGTTTATTTTCGTGACAGTTTCTTTGGCTGTGCAGAAACTTTTTAATTTAATCAAGTCCCGTTCATTTATTTTTGTTGTTGCTGTGATTGCCTTAGGGGTCTTCTTCATAAATTCTTTGCCGAGGCCAATGTCTGTAAGAGTCTTTCCTACATTTTCTTCTAGAATTCTAATAGTTTCCCACGTAAGGTTTAAGTCTGCTATGCACCATGATTTGATTTTTAAGAGAGGTGAAAGCTGTGGGTCCTGTTTCAGTCTTCTACATGTGGCTATCCAGTTTTCCCAGCACCATTTATTAAATAAGGAATCTTTTCCCCAGAGTATGTTTTTGTCTGCTTTGTCAAAGATTAGATGGCGATATGAGGATGGTTTTATATTTGGATTTTCTGTTCTGTTCCACTGATCTGTGTCCCTGCACTTGTGCCAATACCAAGCAGTTTTAATAATCACAACTTTGTAGTATGGTTTGAAGTCTGGCAAATTAATACCTCCTATTTTGTTTTTGTGGCTTAAAATTGCTTTTGCTAAATGGGGTCTTATCTGGTTCCATACAAAGCATAAAATTATTCTTCCTATATATGTGAAAAATGACGTTGGTAATTTAATAGGGATTGCATTGAATCTGTAGATAACTTTGGGCAGTACAGACATTTTAACAATGTTGATTCTTCCGATCCATGAGTATGGTATGGTTTTCCACCTATTTACATGCTCTGCGATTTCCTTCCTCAGTGTTTCATAGTTCTACTTATAGAGGTCCTTTATCTCTTTAGGAAAATATATTCCTAGGTATTTTATTTTCTTTGTTACTATTTTGAAGAGTATTGAGTCCTTAATTTGGTTCTCCCTTTCACTGTTATTGGCATATATGAATGCCTCTGATTTGTGTGTATTGATTTTGTATCCCGAGACTTTACTGAATTCATTGATCAATTCCAGGAGTCTCTTGGTTGAATCCTTGGGGTTTTCCAGGTATAACATCATATCATCAACAAAGAGTGAGAGTTTGATCTCTTCTTTCCCTATTTGGACACCCTTGATTCTGCTCTCTTGCCTGATAACTCTCACAAGGACTTACAATACTATTTTGAAAAGTAATGGGGACAGTGGGCAGCCTTGTCAGGTTCCAGTTCTTAGTGGGAATGCTTTCAAGTTTTCCCCATTTAGTGTGAGGTTGGCTGTGGGTTTGTCCTATATGGCTTGTATCATTTTTAGATTGGCCCCATCTATGCCTATTTTGTTAAGTGTTCTTATCATAAAAGGGTATTGAGTTCTCTGAAATGCTTTTTCTGCATCTATTGAGAGGATCATGTGATCTTTATTTTTGCTTCTATTTATGTGGTGAATTACATTTATAGATTTGCATATGATAAACCATCCCTGCATCTCTGGAATGAAGCCCACTTGGTCATGATGGATTGTTTTCTTGAGAAGCACTTGGATTCAATTTGCTAGGATTTTATTGAGAATTTTTGCGTCTATATTCATAAGGGATATTGGTCTGCAGTTTTCATATTTTGTTGCACCCTTTCCTGGTTTTGGTATTAAAATTATGTTGGCTTGGTAAAATGTGTTGGGGAGAATTCCAACCTTCTCGATATTGGAGAATAGTTTATGTAGGTTGGGCACCAGTTCTTCTTTGTAGGTATGGTAAAATTCAGTTGTGAACCCATCTGGTCCAGGGCTTTTCTTTTCTGGAAGGTTTTTTATTGTTGTTTCTATTTTAGATCTATATAATGGTTTATTCAGGAATTCTATTTCTTCCTGGATGAGTCTGGAAAGGCTGTGTGTTTCTAAAAATTTTTCGATTTCCTCCTCATTTTCCAATTTGTGTGCAAAAAGATTTTTGTAGAATTCATAGATGATATCATGTATCTCTGTGGCATCGGTCGTGATTTCTCCTTTCATGTTCCTGATGGAGGTTATTAGCTTTTTTTTTCTTTTCTGCTCTTGGTTATTCTATTCAAAGGTCTGTTAATTTTGTTTGTTTTATCAAAGAACCAACTTTTTGTTTTATTAATCTCCCTTATGGATTTTTTGTTGTCCTTTTCATTTAGTTCTGATTTGATCTTAATAATTTCTCTCCTTCTGCTAGGTTTGGGGTCAGTCTGTTCTTCCTTCTCCAGCTCTATGAGTCTGTTCATTAGATTGTCTATTTGTAAGTTTTCTGTCTTTCTGATATAGGCATTTATGGAAATAAATTTTTCCCTCAAGCCTGCTTTAGCTGTGTCCCACAGATTTTGATAAGTTGTGTCTCCTTTGTCATTTAATTCAAAGAATCTTTTGATTTCTGTGTTGATTTTTCATTTATAAAATAATCATTCAAGAGAAGGTTGTTTAGCTTCCATGACTTTGAGTAGAAATGAGAATTTCTGTTAGGGTTCATTATTACTTTTATTCTGCTCTGATCAGAGAAGATGCATCATATAATTTCTATTTTTTTAAATTTTTTAAGACATGCTTTCTGTGCTAGGATATGGTCTATTTTGGAGAGTGTCCCATGAACTGATGAGAAGAAAGTGTATTCAGTGGATTTTGCGTAGAATGTCCTGTAGATGTCAGTCAGGCCCATTTGTTCTAGCATTCTATTTAAGTCCTTTGTTTCTTTGTTTATTTTTTGTTTGGAGGATCTGTCCTGTACTGTCACTGCCATGTTAAAGTTTCCAACTATTAAAGTGTTGTTATCTATCACTTTGTTCAGATCAAGTAGAGTTTGCTTTATGAATCTGGGTGCACCTAAGTTGGTTGCATGCATATTAAGTATAGTTAACTCGTCTTGTTGACTTTTACCCTTCACCAGTATATAGTAATCATCTTTGTCTTTCATTACTTTTGTTGGTTTAAAAACTAAGTTATCAGAGATTAAAACCACCAAGCCAGCCTTCTTTTTACATCTTTTTGCTTGAAATATCAATTTCCACCCTTTTATTTTCAGTCTAAATGCATCCTTGCAGGTTACATGAGTTTCCAGATGACGCAGATACTTGGCTTATATTATTTTATCCTTTGGATATCCTGGGTGCACCTAAGTTGGTTGCATGCATATTAAGTATAGTTAAGTCGTCTTGTTGACTTTTACCCTTCACCAGTATATAGTAATCATCTTTGTCTTTCATTACTTTTGTTGGTTTAAAAACTAAGTTATCAGAGATTAAAACCACCAAGCCAGCCTTCTTTTTACATCTTTTTGCTTGAAATATCAATTTCCACCCTTTTATTTTCAGTCTAAATGCATCCTTGCAGGTTACATGAGTTTCCAGATGACGCAGATACTTGGCTTATATTATTTTATCCTTTGGATATCCTGGGTGCACCTAAGTTGGTTGCATGCATATTAAGTATAGTTAAGTCGTCTTGTTGACTTTTACCCTTCACCAGTATATAGTAATCATCTTTGTCTTTCATTACTTTTGTTGGTTTAAAAACTAAGTTATCAGAGATTAAAACCACCAAGCCAGCCTTCTTTTTACATCTTTTTGCTTGAAATATCAATTTCCACCCTTTTATTTTCAGTCTAAATGCATCCTTGCAGGTTACATGAGTTTCCAGATGACGCAGATACTTGGCTTATATTATTTTATCCTTTGGGATAGTCTATGTCTCTTGAGTGGGGAATTCAATCCATTCACATTTAATGAAAGAACTTATAAGTGAGACGGATTTCTGTTCCTCATGTCGGGTTGAATTTAATTATTCTTTTTTCTCATTTGAGCCATTCCGATAACTGGGGTTTTATCTTCTCTTGAGTAGTTTTATATTCGTGAGTCTTTCTTGTGCCGGTCCGTGTGTAGCTCTGTTTTCAGTACTTCTTGGAGAGCTGGTCTTGTCTTGGTGAATTCTCTGAGTTTTTGTTTATCTGAGAATGTCTTAGTTTCACCTTTATACATAAAGCAGAGCTTAGCTGCATATAAGACTCTAAGCTGGGCATTATTCTGTTTCAGAAGAGTGAGAATGGGGCCCCAGTCTCTTCTTGCTTGTAAAGTTTCAGTTGAGAAATCTGGCATGATTTAGATGAATTTTCCTTTGTATGTTACTTGTTTCTTTCTCTTTACAGCTCGAAGAAGGGCATCTTTAGTAGATATTTAGGTCAGTCTGATAACTGCATGATGTGGTGTCTTCCTAATTGCTATGAATCTTCCAGGGATTCTTTTAGCTTCTTGAACCTGTATATCTATAGTTTTGGCAAGGCCTGGAAAATTTTCCTCAATTATATCTTCAAATAGCTTATCCAACCCTTGCTTATTGTTTTCTTCACCCTCAGGAATGCTGATAACTCTCACGTTAGGCTTCTTCACATAATCCCACATTTCTTGTAGACTCTGGTCTTTTCTCTTAATTCTTTGCTCCATCTCTGTGACTGACTTATTTAATTTGACAGTGTTATCTTCGATCTCTGTGATTCTTTCTTGTATTTGATCTATCCTGCTCTTGAGACTTTCCACTCTGTTTTGTAGATCCCTGAATAAATTCTTCATTTCCAGGTTTTCAGTTTGATTTTTCTTCAATATTTTGATTTCTTTACTGAATTTTTGTTCCAAGCCCTGGAACTTTTTTGCAGTTTCTTTGTGTTGGTTATCCATTTTTTCTTCCGTAATATTCAGCTAATTTATGATCCATGTTTGAAATTCTTCCTGTGACATGTTGCTATTTTGAATCTGGTTTGTGTCAATTGGTAGAGAACTAGTAATCCTCTTTGAAGGCAAGGTTTCAGCTTGATTTTTTTTAACATTTTAAAAATAGCTTTATTGAGGTATAATTTATTTGCCACAATATTATCTTTTTATTTTTATTTTTATTTTTATTTTTTTTATTTCAGCTCTTCATGGGGGTACAAAAGCTCAGGTTATATACATTGTCCGTGTCGCGCTCATCCCCCTGAGTCATAGCCTCAGGCGTGTCCATTCTCCAGACAGTGCGCCTGGCACTCACCTTGTAGTCATACCTCCATCCCCTCCCTCCCCCACATCCCCAAGTCAGCACCTTCAAGCATGACCATTCCCCAGATGGTGCGCAATGCACTCATCATGTAGGCATACATCCATCCCCTCCCTCCACCCCCAATCTCAGTCTGATATCGAATTGGTATCCTTCCCTGATGTGCATTTAGGTGATGATCAGGGAAACCAATTTTCTGGTGACTACATGTGATGCTTGTTTTTCCATTCTTTGGATACTTCACTTAATATAATGGGTTCCAACAATCTCCAGGAGAACCAAGGAGATGTTGTATCATCGTTATTTCTTATAGCTGAGTAATACTCCATGGTATACATATACCACAATTTACTAATCCATTCGTGGATTGATGGGCATTTGGGATGTTTCCACATCTTTGCAATTGTGAATTGTGCTGCTATAAATATTCAGGTCCAGGTGTCTTTTTTATAGAATGACTTTTGTTCTTCTGGGGAGATGCCCATTAATGGGATTGCTGGATCGAATGGTAGGTCTACTTGAATCTGTTTAAGGTATCTCCATAATGCTTTCACAGGGGTTGCACTAGTTTGCATTCCCACCAGCAGTGTATGAGTGTTCCTGTCTCTCCACATCCACGCCAACAAGTTTTGTTTTGGGTTTTTTGATAAAGGCCATTCTCACCAGAGTTAAGTGGTATCTCATTGTGGTTTTGATTTGCATTTCCCTGATGATTAGGGATGTTGAGCATTTTTTCATATGTTTGTTAGGCATTCTTATATCTTCTTTTGAAAAATTTCTATTCATGTCATTTGCCCACTTTTGATAGGGTTGTTTGATTTTTTCTTGCTGATTTTCCTGAGTTCTAAATAGATTCTTGTTATCAGTCTTATATCTGATGTGCACTATGCGAAAATTTTTTCCCATTCTGTAGGCTGTCTGTTTATTTTCGTGACAGTTTCTTTGGCTATGCAGAAGCTTTTTAATTTAATCAAGTCCCATTCATTTATTTTTGTTGTTGCTGTGGTTGCCTTAGTGTTTTTCTTCATAAATTCTTTGCCTAGACCAATGTCTGTAAGAGTCTTTTCTACATTTTCTTCTAGAATTCTAATTATTTCCCATTTAATGTTTAAATCTGTTATCCACCGTGATTTGATTTTTGTGAGAGGTGAAATCTGTGGGTCCTGTTTCAGTCTTCTACATGTGGCTATACAGTTTTCCCAGCACCATTTATTGAATAGGGATTCTTGTCCTCAGAGTATGTTTTTGTCAGCTTTGTCAAAGATTAGATGGCTATATGAGGATGGTTTTATATTTGGATTTTCTGTTCTGTTCCACTGGTCTATGTCCCTGCACTTGTGCCAATACCAGGTAGTTTTAAGAACCACAGCCTTGTAGTATAGTGTTAAGTCTGGCAAATCAATACCTCCCATTCTGTTTTTATTGCTTAAAATTGCTTTTGCTATACGGGGTCTTCTCTGATTCCATACAAAGTGTATAATTATTTTTTCTAAATCTGTGAAAAATGATGTTGGTAATTTAATATGGATTGAATTGAATCTGTAGATTATTTTGGGTAGTATAGACATTTTGACAATATTGATTCTTCCAATCCACGAACATGCTATGGTTTTCCACCTATTTACATATTCTGCAATTTCCTTCCTCAGTGTTTCATAGTTCACTCTATATAGGTCCTTTACCTCTTTAGTTAAATATATTCCTAGATATTTTATTTACTTTGTTGCTATTTTGAAGGGTATTGAGTCCTTAATTTGGTTCTCCATTTGAATGTTATTGGCATATATGAATGCCTCTGATTTGTGTGTATTGATTTTGTAACCTGAGACTTTACTAAATTCATTAATTAATTCCAGCAGTCTCTTGCTTGAGTCCTTGAGGTTTTCCTGATACAACATCATATCATCAGCAAAGAGTGAGAGTTTGATCTCTTCTGTCTCTATTTGGACACCCTTGATTCTGCTCTCTTGCCTGATTGCTCTTGCAAGGACTTCCAATACTATGTTGAAAAGTAATGGGGACAGTGGGCAGCCTTGTCTGGTTCCAGTTCTGAGTGTGAATGCTTTCAATTTTTCTCTGTTCAATATGAGGTTGGCTGTGAGTTTGTCATATATGGCTTGTATCATTTTTAGGTAGGTCCTATTTATGCCTATTTTGTTAAGCGTTCTTATTATAAAAGGGTGTTGAATTTTGTCAAATGCTTTTTCTGCATCTATTGAGAGGATCGTATGGTCTTTATTTGTGCTTCTATTTATGTGGTGAATTACATTTATAGATTTTTGTGTTTTGAAACACCCCTTGCATCTCTGGGATGAAGCCTACTTGGTCGTGATGAATTATTTTTTTATAAGCACTTGGATATGATTTGCTAGGATTTTATTGAGAATTTTTGCATCTATGTTCATGAGAGAAATTGGTCTGTAGTTTTCTTTTTTTGTTGCGTCCTTTCGTGGTTTTGGTATCAATGTTATGTTGGCTTGGTGAAAGGTATTGGGGAGAATTCCATCCTTCTTGGTATTGGAGAATAGATTATGTAGGATGGGCTTCAGTTCATTTTTTATGTGTGGTAAAATTCGGGTGTGAACCCATCTGGACCAGGGCTTTTCTTTTGGGGAAGGTTTTTTATTGCTGTTTCAATTTCAATTCCTGATATTGGTCTATTCAGAAATTCTATTTCTTCCTGATTGAGCTTGGGAAGGCTGTGTGTTTCTAAACATTTGTCCATTTCTTCCTCATTTTCCAATTTGTGTGCATAAAGCGTTTTGTAAAATTCATAGATAATGTCATGTATCTCTGTGGCATCAGTCGTTATTTCTCCTTTCGTGTTCCTGATGGAAGTTATTAGAGATTTTTCTTTTCTGCTCTTTGTTAGTCTAGCCAGTGGTGTGTCTATTTTATTTATATTTTCAAAGAACCAACATTTTGTTTTATTAATTTCCCTTATAGTATTTTTGTTGTCTTTTTCATTTAATTCTGATTAGATCTTAATAACTTCTTGCCTTCTGCTGGGTTTGAAGTCAGTCTGTTCTTCTTTCTCCAGCTCTTTGAGTCTTTTCGTTAAGTTGTCTATTTGTAAGTTTTCTGTCTTTTTGAAATAGGAATTTATGGAAATGAATTTTCCCCTCAGGACTGCTTTAGCTGCATCCCATAGATTTTGATAAGTTGTATCTCCTTTGTCATTTAATTCAAAAGATGTTTTGATTTCTGTCTTGATTTCTTCCTTTACAAAAGAGTTGTTCAGGAGAAGGTTGTTTAGCTTCCATGACTTTGAGTAGGAATGACAGTTCCTGTTAGAGTTCATTATTACTTTTATTCCACTGTGATCTGAGAAGATGCATGGTTTGATTTCTATTTTTTAAAATTTTTTAAGACATGCTTTATGTCCTAGGATATGGTAAATCTTAGAGAATGTCCCGTGAGCTGATGAGAAGAATGTATATTCAGTGGATTTCAGGTAGAATGTCTTGTAGATGTCAGTCAGGCCCATTTGTTCTAGCATTCTGTTTAATTCTACTATTTCTTTGCTTATTTTTTGCTTGGAAGATCTGTCCTGTGCTGTCAGTGGGGTGTTAAATTCTCCAGCTATTACAGTATTGTTGTCTATCATTTGGTTCAGATCTAGTAGGGTTTGCTTTATGAATCTGAGTGTGCCTAGGTTGGGTACATATATATTAAGTATGGTTATGTCTTCCTGTTGAATTGTGCCTTTCACCAGTATGTAGTAACCGTCTTTGTCTTTTATTACTTTTGTTGGTTTATAGACTAAGTTATTGGAAATTAAAACTGCCACACCAGCTTTATTTTGGCTTCTGTTTTCTTGAAATATCGATTTCCATCCTTTTATTTTCAGTCTAAATGCATCTTTGCAGGTTAGGTGAGTTTCCTGAAGACAGCAGATACTTGGTTTGTGTCTTTTTATCCATTGGTCCAGTCTATGTCTCTTGAGTTGGGAATTCAGGCCGTTGACATTTATTGAGAGAACTGATAAGTGGGACAGATTTCTGTTCATCTTATTGGGTAGAACTTCATTGCTATGTTTTCTCTCTTGAGCCATTGTGGTAGCTAGAATTTGATCTTTAGCTCTTGGGTGGTTTTACATTCGTGGGTCTTTGTTGTGCTGATCCGTGTGTAACTCTCTTTTGAGTACTTCTTGGAGGGGTGGTCTTCTCCTGGTGAATTCCCTCAGTCCTTGTTTATCTGAGAATGTATTAATTTCTCCTTCATATAGAAAGCTTAGCTTAGCTGGGTACAAGATTCTAGGCTGGGCATTATTCTGTTTCAGAAGAGTGAGAATGGGGCCCCAACTTCTTTTTGCTTGTAAAGTTTCAGTTGAGAAATCTGGCGTAATTCTAAAGGGCCTCCCTTTTTATGTTACTTGTTTCTTTCTCCTTACAGCTTGAAGAAGGGCCTCTTTAGTGGATATTTTGGTCAGTCTGATTACTACATGGTGTGGTGTTTTCCTATTTGGTATGAATCTCCCAGGGTTTCTTTGAGCTTCCTGAACCTGTATATCTAGAGTTTTAGCAAGGCCTGATAATTTTTTTTCTATTATGTCTTCAAATAGTTTATCCAGCCCTTGCTTATTATCTTCTTTACCCTCAAGGATGCTGATAACTCTCACATTAGGCTTCTTCTCATAATCCCACACTTCTTGTAGACTCTGATCTTTTTTCTTATTTCTTTGCTCTATCTCTGTGACTGACTTATTTAATTGGAAAGAGTTATCTTCAATCTCTGAGATTCTTTCTTTTGTTTGATCTACCATGCTCTTGAGACTTTCCACTGTGTTTTGTAGCTCCCTGAATAAATTCTTCATTTCTAGGATTTCAGTTTGGTTTTCTTCAATATTTCAATTTCCTTAGTGAATTTTTCTTCCATGTTCTGGATTTTTTTTGTGGTTTCTTTGTGTTGGTTATCCAGTTTTTCTTGTATATTATTCAGCTTATTTATAATCCATAACTGAAATTCTTCCAGTAACATGTTGGTATTCTGAATCTGGTTTGTGCCAATTGGAGGAGAACTTGTATTTCTCTTTGGGGGCAAGGTTTCCATTTGGATTTTTGTGGTCCCCATATTTTTCCACTGAGCCCTTCCCACTGGCTCTATTGTTAGATCTTTTCTCACAGCTTTAGTCTGGTTTACAGCATGCCTTGTATTCTGTTCTTAGGCTGTGAAACAATCTAGGTTTGTTGCTTCCTTTGTCCAGAGGGGGAGACTGTTGTGTGTTGTTTAGAGTTTTTTCTATCTCAGTTGGGGGACTGCTTCTGATGGGTCCAGCCCCAGAGGATTGGCTTTACCTAAGACCAGTTTGACAAGTTAAGTCACTGTGTTGTGGACTTTCAGTTAGCAGGCAAGATTCACACTATTTGCAAGCAGAAAGTCTCTCCCTCTCTTTTTTTCCCCCCTGTCTTTTGGTTCTTCCTCTAGATGTGTGGTTTCTGTCTCTTTCCACAGGAAAGACACTGGCTAGGGGGAGGAGGTGGTGCCCCCACTCGCTTAGTGCCCCCCCTGCTGAAGCTCCCAAGGGCACAGTCTACCATGTCCCAATGTCCCCAAGGTCCAGGCTCCACACTCTTGCATCTGGGGAAGCACTCAGTGTTCACACCTGGGAAGGGGACCTGGAGAGGGTCCATGGTCCAATGGATGGAGCCTCCTGGAGAGCTGCCTGGCACCCTATGGCTCTGCAGCAGCTGGGCCTTGACCCCACAATGGTGGCTGCCCACCTGCAGATCACCAGCACTGGGGGGGTATGTTCAGGGTCCAGTTGGAACTAGAGCTGGGGGCCTGGAGAGCTCAGGAGTATACAGTAGCTCCTGGGCTAGAGGGCCACCAAAAAGGAGAAAAGAAAAAGAAATAAAGAGAAAAAAAAATACGAATAAAAAGAAAAAGAGAAACAAAAAAACAAAAAGCAAAACAAAAAAAAAACACGTAATAATAATAAAAAATAATAATAATATCTAAAAAACCAATATGAATAAAAATAAAAAGAAAAAGAGAAAACAAGAAACAAAAGGAAAAAGAAAAAAAAAAAAACCCTTTTATTCCGCGACCAAGAGTCTTAGCTCTTTCCTGCTGATGTCTCCTGTCCATAGAGTTCATATAAAGCCACAGCTCTTGGCGTGGGTTCACGGACTATAAAAAGGAGCTGTGCGGGGACCTGCACGGCCCCCTATGGATCCGCAGCAGCTACCCTGTGGGACCCATGATGACGACTGCGTGCCCGCAGATCACCGGCGCTGGGGGGAAATGTTCAGAGCTCAGCAGGTGCCAGAGCCCACAGCATTTCCCCAGCCAGGGGGCCGCCAAAGAAGAAAAAGAGAAAGAAAAGGAAAAAAAAAAAACACTTTATAATTTCATGATTGCGGTTCCTCGCCTTGGTGCAGCTCCGCCCCCTCTCCCTTCAATCGCTTTGTCCCCACAGGGATCCCCCAGGGTCCAAGCTCTTTCCCGCTGATGTCTCCCATCCACAGAGTTCACACAGAGCCACAGCTCTTGGCGTGGGTTCAAGGACTATAAAAGGGAGCTGCACAGGGATCCGCGTGGCCCCCTATGGATCCGCAGCGGCTACGCTGTGGGACCCAAGATGGCGACCACCCTCCCGCTGGTTGCCGGTGCTGGAGGAGAATGTTCAGAGCTCTGCAGGCCCCAGAGACGGGGGCCCGGCGAGCACCACAGCCCACAGCAGCTCCCCGGCCAGTGAGCCGCCGAAGAAGAAAAAGAGAAAAAAGAAACCCATTTTAATATTTCACGATTGTGGTCCCTTGCCCCAGCGCAGCTCCGCACCTATTCCTTTAAGTGTTATGTCGCTGCGGAAACCCCCCAGAGTCTAAGCTCCTTCCCGCTTATGTCACCTGTCCTCGGAGCTCCACGTTTCCCGTGGTGATTCTGCACCAACTACAATCAGATCCCTGATTGAGTGGATGTGGAGGTCAGTGGGGAGAACAAGCCACTTTGCTGTGGGGCTGAACCCGCCTCACTCGTTGGTGAGGTGGGTACAGCCGTCCTGCCCTCCGCTGTCTATTTTCCGTCCCACATTCTCCAAATTATCTCGGTCTGATTTCCCACTCGCCTCTGTTTTTTCTTGTTCTCTGTGTCCCACGGTGATTCTTTGTGGGTTCACACCGCCGTTCCTGTGGGGGAGCGATCCTCTAGCGTTGTGGCAGGTCAAGATCCATGCCTTCCTCTCCAGGAGCACGAATCCAGGAAGTCACCTCTATTCTGCCATCTTCCCAACCCCCCCCAGCTTGATTCTTTATACTCCCAAAGTTCTTTCGCTGAGGCCTTCCCATCTGGATCAATCCTTAGGTCCCTTCTTTCAGCTAGCTTTAGGCTGGACAGAGGCACGCCGTGAGCGCTGATCTTGGGCTGTGCAGCAGCCCAGGTAAGCTGCCTCCTCTGTCACTAGGGGGAGCCCTTCACGTGTTGTTCAGGATTTTGCTACCTCAGCTGGGGGGCTGCTCCTGTTGGGTCCAGCCCCAGAGAATTAATTTGACCCAAAACCGGTTTGAGAGTCCAGTCACTGGGCTGTTCTAATTGCAGACAGAAAGCTACTTTTTCCTTGCCTCTTCCTCTCCCGAGGTGATTTCTGCCTCCTCTGCATGAAAGACAGTGGCTAGGGGGAGGGGACGGTGCCCTCACTCACTCAGTGCCTGGGCTGCTGCAGCTCCCGCAGGCGATGGTCCACCCTGTCCCAATGTCCGCAAGGTCCACACTCCACTCTCTCGCAACTGAGGAAGCACTCAACGTTCACACAAAGGCAGAGCTCCTCGTGGGGGTCCACAGATTAGGGGAGGTAGCCGCTCAGAGAGCTGCCAGGTACCCAATCGCTCCGCAGCAGCTAGGCTGTGGACCCCAACAATGGTGGCTGCCCGCCTGCTGATCGCTGGAGCTGGGGGAAAATGTTCGGGGTCCAGCAGGGGCCGGAGGAGCCTGGGATTGAGGGAGCCCAGCCACCCACGTAAGGGAGACAATTCAGCATCCCCCAGTTGTCTTTCACTGCAGCCTAGTGCAAACCCTCTCATGCCAGTTGCAGTCTGCCCATAGAGCTCTGGGGTCCAAAATGCCTCCCACTATTGTCTCCTCTCCACAGAACCCCAAGTCTCCCATGGTGATTCTGCACCGACTTCAGGCAGATCCCTAATTGAGTGGGTGTGGAGGTCAGTGGGGAAACAGGCCACTTTCCTGTGGGGCTGAACCCACCTCACTCGCTGGTGAGGCGGGTGCAGCCGTCCCATGCTCCCCTCTCTATTGTCCATCCTGCACTCTCCAAATTTTCATGATCTGATTTCCCATTTACCTCAGTCTTTTCTTGCTCTCTGTGTCCCACTCTGATTCTCTGTGGATTCACACTGCTGTTCTTGTGGGGGAGCAATTTTCTAGCGTTGTGGCAGGCTTAGATCCATGCCTTCCTCTCCAGGAGCACGAATCCAAGAGGTCACCCCCACTCCGCCATCTTTCTCTATCAATCTCTGCATGGATTTAACATAATCTGAAGTTTCCAGGAAAGCAACCAGGTTGGTGCACAAGTAATTGCGGTTTTGGACTGTGAATTTTAATTCATAATAACTAGGCTCAAACACATCTTTATTAATCAAAATAGGAAGTATTACAATCAATACATTTTTCCCAATAACAAATAAGTTTGTTTATTCCTGTAGCATAAAAATCCATGCTTCGGGATTTGATGAATTCTTGGAAAGCATTTTCTACATCCTGCTGGTTGTGGAAGTGATTTCCCTTCAAAAAGTTTTTGAGATGCTTGAAGAAGTGGTAGTCAGTTGGCAAGAGGTCAGGTGAATATGGCCGATGAGGCAAAACTTCCATAGCGCAATTCTTTCAACTTTTGAAGCATTGGCTGTGGGACATGCGGTGGAGAAGAATTGGGTTCTTTCTGTTGAACAATGCCGTCTGCAGGAATGGAGTTTTCGGTGCATCTCATCCATTTGCTGAGCATACTTCTCAGATGTGATGGTTTCACTGGGATTCAGAAAGCTGTAGTGGATCAGACCACCAGTAGACCACCAAACAGTGACCATTACCTTTTTTTGGTGCAAATTTGGTTTTGGGAAGTGCTTTGGAGCTTCTTCTTGGTCTAACCACTGAGCTGGTCATCACCAGCTGTCATATGAAATCCACTTTTAATCCCATATCACAGTCTGATAGAGAAATGGTTCATCGTTTTTGCATACAGGAAGAGAAGATGGCACTTCAAAATGACAATTTTTTTTTTTATTTTCGGTCAGCTCATCAGGCACCTACTTATAGAGCTTTTTCAGCTTTCCAATTTGCTTCAAATGCTGAACGACCATCGAATGGACAATGTTGAGTTCTTCAACAACGTCTTGTGTAGTTGCAAGAGGATCAGGTTTGATGATTACTCTCAGCTGGTTGTTGCCAAATTCCGATGGCCAGCCACTGTGCTCCTCATCTTCAAAGCTCTCATCTCCTTTGCAAAACTTCTTGAACCACCACTGCAGTGTACATTAGTTAGCAGTTCCTGGGCCAAATGCATTGTTGATGTTGGGAGTTGTCTCTGCTGCTTTACTACTCATTTTAAATTTGAATAAGGAAATCGCTCGAATTTCCTTTTTGCTAAACATCATTTCCATAGTCTAAAATAAATATAAAATAAACAGCAAGTAATAAGTCATTAGCAAAGAACATAAAGTGAGAAATGTGAATTAAAATGATGTATAACCTAACTACATTTATTTATAAATGTATTCTAATAGCAAATGGCAAATTTCAACAATGCTAAAACTGCAGTTACTTTTGCACCAAACTAATACTTGCAAATTAAGTGAAGGTAATATTTCACTAAGAGTTTTACATACCATTTAAGAAAATTATGTTCCTGACAATAGTACTGCACATGGTATCATCTTTCTCAGTGCAACACAACTGTGTCAGTCTATAGTTTAGTTTATTATATACTTTCTTAGTGATTCTAGATGTATTTGCAAGCTTGTAACTACTTCATGTTCATTAATTTTCCTTCTATAGTTATGTCAGAGCATTTACGTATGAACATATACAGCATTCATTTTAAAGAAATTTTCTTTATATATCCTCTGTTTTACATTTAGGGTGTTATATTAATGTTTTAAAATCATTTATTCATTCAACAAGTGTACTTTGAGTGGCTGCTACATGGTAGGCACCATTCTACACACTTGATGTATACAATTAAACAAAACAGACAGAAATACTTGCTCTCATTCTAGTCAGCCGAGAAATACCATAGAAAGTAAATGTAAAGAATGAGTAAAATATACAATATATTAGAAAGTAATAAGCGCTGTGGAAAAAAAATAGGATAAAAGTGAGATGGAATGCCAAATTTGGGGAGAGGGCAAACACTGAAATTTTAAATAAATGGGTCTTGAAAGTCTTCATTGAGAAGGCAACATTCAAGAAAGACTTGAAGTAGGTTGTGTCATGTAGATAGTTTAGAACAGACATGTTCTCAAGATATGTCTCTTTCTTCTCTACTTTTCCTTTAAATAACCTTTTCTTTCAGTTCTCTCTTCCTCCCTTGTCCTCAGTGATTTATTCTGTCTCTCTCTCTCTCTCTCTCTCTCTCTCTCTCTCTCTCTCTCTTTTTTTGTTTGTTTTCTATTTTTCTTTTAGCCCTTCCACTGGCTACTGGCTACTACAGGCCATTTTAGGTATTGCTTAGAGCAGCATTCCCCAACCTTTTGGCACCAGGGATGAGTTTCACGGAAGACAATTTTTCCACAGACAGGGGTGAGGGGGATGGTTTGGGGATGATTCAAGCACATTGCATTTATTGTGCAGTCAAACCTCTCTGCTAATGATAATCTGTATTTACAGCTGCTCCCTAGGACTACCGTCACCACCTCAGCTCCACCTCGGGTCATCAGGCATTAGATTCTCATAAGGAGTGCTCAACCTAGATCCCTCACAGGCACAGTTTACAGTATGGTTTGCACTCCTATGAGAATCTAATGCCACCACTGATCTGACAGTAGGCAGAGCTTATGTGGTTATGCAAGTGATGGGGAACAGCTAAAAATACAGATGGAGCTTTTCTTGCTTGCCTCTTGTTGTGCAGCCCGGTTCCAAATAGGCCACGGACAGGTACCAGTCTGAGGACCAGGGATTGGGGACTGCTGGTTTACATTCCTTAGGATTAAAGAGGTTGTTGACTCATTGCTTAAAATGGTCTTACATCAATTAAAGCTGCTGATGATTTTGAGAGCACAAATCTTTCTTAGGTGGCCACATGAACTTTTAGGCTATATGTTGCGTGTGTCATCAGTTTTATTTGAAAGATTGACTGAAATAATTCACACATAGTCTCCTCAACCTGTTACTCCTCAGTGTATTCTTAGTTCTTTGATCATAGAATGTCCTCAAGAGGCTTTTTAAGAGTTAATTTTAGCTTCACCCATAGAGCTGAAAATAAAATTCTTCCATTATAGTTAAGTGGATGGCGGGATTGCTTCTATAATTCCAACCTAGCTCTTGAATAGAGAATAGGTGCAACACTGTTTGCACTGGACACATTTATTGTCTTGAAAATATTTTTTTTCCGTAACCTCAGGGTGAGTTTTCAATACACATATACATAACACCGAAGTTAATGTATTCTTTCCCTGCAACTGGTTTTCACAGAATATTGTGTTTTCTATTATATATTCTTTCCCTTGTAATCACTACAGAAATAACTAAAATGTGGCACAAGAATCATTGTTGTTTTTTTTGCTGACACAAGATTATCAGAATAAATGTTTATTTTACATGAAATAACATATGACACATCTTAATAGAAAGAACTTGAAATATCTGCCCTATGACCTCAATATTCTAGATATTGGCAGCCAATATCAAGCCAATATTCCAGCTCAAAATTCAATGCCTTGGGTCTTTTACTCAAGTTCCTCATCTGTCAAATTTATTTATCATCCTTTCAGGATTTGCAAGGAAGTGTATGTCTCTAAGAGTTTATCTTCAACTTTGTGCTAGGTACTATGGCACATCATGATAGGAGCTGCTCACATCTCATAGCCTTATATGGGAGAAAAAAAGGCAATCATTGCTTCCATTCTTTGTTGTGCATATTACCATCTTCCCCTTCACTTTTATAACTTTTCATTTGATGGCCTGATTGTTGCTTCTGGCATCCCTTGAATGTGTATGTTACTAAGGAACATTTCAACCCCATATAGCCTATATTTACTTGCATCCCAACCTGTATAATAACACATCATGGTTTTGTTTGATTTTGATCTCTTTTCCTAGTGGTATATGTAACTCTACTTGTCCTTACATGCCTATATAAGCTGTAAGGTTAGATCCTAATCCATATAGATTTCCATCAGTTATCAAGGCCATCTTTACAGAATGAAGCTGTCTCAAATCCAACACAACCAGATATTTTGCCTATGGGGCCTGTTAAAATTAACCTTCCTCCACCATTCAAATGGGGGGGGCACAGCTATCCTTTAATTAGACCAGATGTTCTGAAGTGGCCATAAAGGTTCTAGCTAAACAGGGTGATTTAGATGAGAAAAGAAATTTGAGTCCCTTCACTGCCAACTCAATTAAAAGATGCCACATTTCTATTTGAGAAGAATTCGTCAGCTGCACAAAAGAATGATTGCAATGCTATGACAAATCATAGGATGCTTTTAGCCAGAATTATATGTGCACCATACACAGACATATGCTTGCCCATGTTAGACTGTGGAAAATCTCAAATTGTAAGTCATGAAAATGACACTAGAGACTTAAAAGCTTTTTCTGAACTTATGACTGTGCTCAAAACAGAGAGAAACTCCCCAATTCTCTGGCAAGATTTTATTACACACCTCACTTGACATGTCGCATGATGGATACTATGCATTTTGAAAAGCTAAATAATCTTGAGTTTGAAATGAAAGTTCTTAAGCCAGGCACTATGATCTGAGTCTCACCAAAATAGGTGGTAGGCACTGAGACTTGGTGAATGATTGACAACTACTGACTTTCCTTTTGAGAGGAGCACAATTAGTGCAATTTGTCAAGCCTTGTATAATCTAAAGTGGAAATCCTAAATGTGAAATGAGAAAAGGTAGTTAAAATTAACATTCCTCTGCCTGTCTTCCAGAATTTTTTTTAACTTAGGTAAAGCAAGAAAACATAGGCATTAAAGAGGGGAAAGACACCCTGTTATCAGTTCCCCTTAACAATTGTCATTATGTTGAATGTTGGCTGATTTAAGCAATTTATGACGTAGTTTATGTCCATGTTTACCTAGGTCTAGAGTCTCTGATGCATCTATGCCCATTGTGCCTGAATATTGTCTTTATTTTGCTAGTGCAGCCAAGATGAAATTACACTTGTTATTTATCTTGTCATATAGATTTTTTAAAGCAAGTTATTAACACAATCATCATAAATGAGAAAGTATAGCTGTAGTTTTAACAGTAATTGGCAACGTGGCAAAGCTGAGGATTTGAATGTATCACAATATGTACTTCCTTAATAATATGGACATACATGCCATTTCCTTATAATATCAAAAGGATTTGTGATTCAAATGTAGATATCCAAACATCATAGCCTTATGATTCATAATATAAGCACTCACAGTATAAGCAATTGATAACATACAAATGGATTTTTTTCAAGTTACTTTGTAGTCATCCTAGCTAACCTTTGCACAGCAATTAGAAAGCTATGACACACAGGCTACCTTCTTGTCCACTCACAATTCTTCTCTCAGGGAAAAATAGTGGATATTCAGATCCACTGGATATGTTAAGGAGTATATCAAGTTCTGCATTATTTCCACTCTATACTGCTTCTGTGAATTTAGTCATAGCAGAATCAGCATCATAATTTGTATTTGAAAACCTGAGATTATAAATATTTAGAATCCTAAAATTTCAAACAGTAACACATATATTGACACTAAAAGTAATTAGTTAAAGCTATATATCTCCTAAGCTACAGTATTATTAACCCTTCCATGGCATTGATTAATGAAACATGTCATCCCACCTCCAAAATAGCCATGATGAATAGTTTAAGTCATAATGCTGACCACTGGCAATGCGGAAAACATCCTGCTGTGAATTGGAATCTCAGCCTCCAAAACTCAGCTGCCATCCTCGATAATTTTGCCAGTTCTGTTCAGCTTATTTCAATAGCTATTTTCTCTGCTATCCAAGATTTTAGTAGTTGGGTAGTGACAGGAAAGTAGTAGTTCCAACTTAACCATTTTCCACATATAGGTCATTGTCTCTCCTTCATATTTTTCAGCAATTTGAATTACATTTGTCTTCAATAATGAATTTTTAAATTATGGATATTACTATTTTAAAATCACCCAAAACTCAACTATTCAAAGCTACCATTAAAAATGTTGGTGAGATTTTTGAAGGGGATTGTATTTTATATTATATATGTTTATATAGTTTGTAATTCTTTTTTATTCTAGTTTTTCATTGTATTTGAGCATTTCTCAACATTATTACATCTATTAATGACTATATATCAAATGCAACCAGTTAGGAGTGACAATAGAAAAGTATTACATTAATAAAAACACAAATACAAAATATATAAAATTTAATCTAAGATAAAGTATGTCATCTTTTCTTTAAAAAGCATAAAACTTTACTGTGGGATATAAATGAAGCTTAAATAAGTGGACTGGGTTACCACAGTCATAGTACCAGCAAGAAATATAAGACAGATTCAGCTGGGATTTCAATGATACTTCAATCAAAGCACTATTCAGAGTTATGTGCAGGGTTAAGGGAAGGAACTATGAATACTGAGGTTCCCAGGGACTAGGAAAAGTATGAAGCCATTACCACCTCAAGACCTGAAAGGGAAAGGGATCAGAACTGCTTCATCAGAGCCTAGTAAGAGATGGAGGTAAGGAAGAGGGTATGTGGTCATGGAAGAGGGAGAATTTAGTTACTTCTAGAAACATGACACTGAGGCAAGTAGGAGCTAGGAGGAAAAATATTTTGCCACTCTCCATTTTTCTGTCAGTTCTCCCCCTTGGCTGAATCCAAGTCAAAGCCAGAGGGTAAGGGAGCCTGGATCATACAGTCTCCTGGAAGAAAGCAGTATAAGAATGAGTAAACTATGGAGGTAGGGATTAACACAAACAGGGAGTAACCAGGAGACATGTAAAGACTAATTATTCTGAAGATGTCGATTCTTCACCAATTTAATTTAGAAATTTAACACTATCTCATTCGAAGTACTAATGAAAAAAAATGTTTTGGGGAAGAAGGAAAGAATAATATTTTTCTTAAAGTTTATTGATAAATAATGGCAATATTCAAGAAAACACTGGGGAGATTAAAAAACAATAAGGAGGGGAGTTTTCTCTACTAGATAATGAAATACATTATAAAGCAGATTTGTTCTAATAAAGAATGGAACAGAATAAACATTCCATATACAATTTCTTCCTTTATTTAATTAATAATAATGAATGTTTATCATTTTCTGGACACAGTTATAAGTGCTGAGTATGCAGTTGTGAAGGCAACAGACAGGAAGCCTGCACTTGTGGTGTATTCAGGCTTACAAATTAGGAAAAGATTAACGGAGGAAAAGAAGAGGAACAAGCAATTCATAAAAAACAACTATGACTGATAAAAATATGAAAAAAGGCAACCTAATGATATGCAAAATAAAGAAACATTTATCTTTGCAACTAACACATAATGATAAATCCCAGAAATAGAGGGTCCGGGAAAACAGGTTGTCTCATAAATTTTTACATGCTGTCTGCAGAACAATTCGACCTTGTGAAACATAAACTTTACTTTAAAATGCGCATCTCCCTTGGTCCAGCAAATATTCTTCTAATAATGTATTTGTATCAGTGAGGATATATTCAAGAAGACTGAGCCAGGAAATTAGTTACAAAGTATTGGAATAGCTAAAAAGGCAAATGTAACAATAAGACAGTGTGCCACAGGGCAGAGGTGTTGTCACAGCCTGAACCACTGATAAGATGTGGAGTCAAAAAGGTAGAGGTTGTGCAGAAGGATCTAGAGACATACAAGAGCTGCATTATTGCCAGAGAGACTACCTGAAGTGGACAGAGAGAGAGGGAGGGAGGTTTTGCCTTCTCCCCTTTTGTACACTCCACATTTCCCCTAGTTTCTCCCATTAGTTAAAACTACCTGGACGCTAGTTGACAAGAGAGTCTGGAAAATGCAGTTTTCAGGCATTAGACTCCTTGCTGTGCCCCTCAATCCCCTACCCTGTGACACATGCCATCCAGAGCTGAGCAGGGGAAGAGTAAGAAATGGATATGAGGGCAAACAAATAAGTGACTGGAAGCACCCCTTATGGAATGAATTGCAGAACTTAACTAAAATGTTGATACTAGAATTTTTTGACCTTTTTCTCTTAATAATTAAAAAATTAAAATGGTGCTATCTAGTAATATATTAGCTTATTTAAAATGGCTATAAAAGTACATATACTAAAAATAATATATATTTGATGCTTTAGAATATTTATTTCTTCTAAAAGTCTACACATATGTGTGTATGTATACATAAAGTATGTATATATGCATATATATGGGTTTATGTATAATAGCAATAATGATAAAGAAGAGTGGAGTAAAAGATGAGGTTGGGGTGGATCATCACTAGATTATTAACATAAGATGTTTCTGGGTGGTATTTTGGGTGACTCATTTTCTTCTTTGTGCTTTCCAATGTTGTACAAATAATTTAAATATACACATATACATATATATATTATTTTTGTTATGTGAAAAAAATGAAATAATAGATTTTTTATCTTATAAAGCATTTTAGTTGATTTATATTCATTTGTATGTATAATATATAGAATTATTTAATCAATCATATTTTTTGGACATTTAAGCTAATTTTAACACTCCACTATTATAAATAATACCTTTTAACAAAGAGAAGTTAAGTTTCTGGGAATGTTTCTCGGTAGATTTTTGTTCTCATCATCCTGCCAACTAAAGGAATTCTTGTGGCATTTATGAGGTGACTTTTTTTTAATGTCACAATACAATCTAGACAATAATATTTAACTATGATCATGCATTGGAGTCACCTGGGCAGTTATCCAAGTACCATTGCCTAGTACACACTGTGGTCCAGTTAGACTCTCTGGGTATTGAATATTAGAAGTCAGTATATTTTAAAAGATACCTAAGTGACTTCAATATGCAGTTAGGGTGAGGCAAAGGACATGAATAGAAATTTTTCAAAAGAAGATATACGAATGGCTAACAAATATATGAAAAAATGCTCAACATCCCCAATCACCAGAGAAATGCAAATCAAAACCACGATGAGATATCACTTAACTCCAGTGAGAATGGCCTTTATCAAAAAGTCCCAAAACAACACATGTTGGCGTGGATGCGGAGAGACAGGAACACTCATACACTGCTGGTGGGACTGCAAACTAGTGCAACCCCTGTGGAAAGCAGTATGGAGATACCTTAAACAGATTCAAGTAGACCTACCATTCGATCCAGCAACCCCTTTATTGGGCATCTACCCAGAAGAACAAAAGTCATTCTATGACAAAGACACCTGTACCCAAATGTTTATAGCAGCACAATTCACAATTGCAAAGATGTGGAAACAACCCAAATGCCCATCAATTCACGAATGGATTAGTAAACTGTGGTATATGTATACCATGGAGCATTACTCAGCTATAAGAAATAACGGTGATACGACATCTCTTTGGTTCTCCTGGAGAGAGTTGGAACCCATTATATTAGGTGAAATATCCCAAGAATGGAAAAACAAGCATCACATGTACTCACCAGAAAATTGGTTTCCCTGATCATCACCTAAGTTCACATTTGGGAATAACACCAATTGGGTATCAGACCGAGATGGGGGGGTAGGGGGAGGGGAAGGGTGTATACCTACATGACGAGTGCATTGCACACCGTCTCGGGAATGGTCACGCTTTAATGTTCTGACTCAGGAGGATGGGGGTTGGGGGGAGGGGATGGGAGTATAACTACATGATGAGTGCAATGCACGCTGTCTGGGGATGGACACGCTTGAAGCTCTGACTCGGGGGGGATGGGCGGCGCATGGGGAATATATATAACCTGAACTTTTGTACCCCCATAATAAGCTGAAATAAATTTAAAAAAAAAAAAGATACCTAAGTGACTTCAATATGCAGTTAGGGGGAGAACCGCTGCTTCAGGCTTGCAACTAGAACAGAATTGAATGTCTTCTAAAATACAGGGCAATATTCATACTTAAAAGGAATTAAATTCCCTCAAAATAGATGTTACTAGCCAAATTAAATAGAAGACATCCATTGATACAATGACAATTCCCTATTCATGAAGCAGAACTGGGATTTGAGTAACTATCTAAATGTATCAGGGCAAGTTTTAAGATAAATATTTCAAAATAATTATGGTAGGTCTGAGATGACCCATTATGTCAGGAAAAGCTTAAGTGATAAGTATTCATTAAAGAGTTAATTTAATGAGATCCTTTCTCCTTTTATTGAAAAAAATTGCCCAGGGTTTCTGTTCTAAATAGCTTATTTAAGTATAAGCTCAGCTGTTTTTCAGGATTTCTGGATTTTACTTTGCAAATAAACAACTTATTTGAAGAAACAGTTTTTGGGTTAGATTACTCAACAGCCAAACAACTGAATGCCTTGGATCTTTTAGAAGCAAAGATATTTACATTCTTTTAGTCTGTAAAGGTCTTAATTCCTATGAGAACCGCTTTATAATCTCCAAGATATATTAAATTGGTTTAACTTTGTGCATTCCCTTTCCATGAGCTTTTGATGTAGGTGGGCCATATTTGATAATTACTTGTTTCACAAAAGGTCTGAAAGATCTCAAAGCCTTAATGATTAATCTCATTAATTTAACTTTTATAAAATGGAATTTATGTGAAAATAAGATCATAAATACAAAATGAAACATTTGTTTCTCCTGTTGTCTTAGAGTGGCATTAAAGAATTACCATAGGTGACTGCAACTAATACCCTCAGTTTTCATATGAAAAATGTGTGAATAATTATCCGTTCTCAGTTCAAGTTCTGTTAGAACTCTGAGGACTTTACTGACATTATTTTTACTTCTACTTTACTGCTCTCATACGTATTAATAGCTTGTTTATCTATATGCAGCATCTACTCACATAACAACTGGCCTTATATCTACCTAACTTCATATCTCTAATGAGACACTTTTATATAGTAGAAATAAATGGACTTTGAAAGTTTACAGCTTTCATTGAACCCTACACCATCTCTTGGATGTGTAAATTTAAGTAAGCCATTTAAACTCTCTGAGCCTCAGCTTCCTCATTTGTGAAATGGGGAGAATATTAGTACCTAACTCTATGGGTCTCATAACTTTTTAAAATAAAATTATATATGTATAGTATTATGTAAAATACCAGGAATATTTAATGAGATCCAAGGTTGTTAAATTTCTCCTTAATCTTGTTACTGAAATATGGCTGGAGAGATTATTTGGAGACAATTACATATCCTAGGGGGAGGAAGGTATTCTGGACAGATTGATTCTCTGGATGTCCCTCAAATCATTCCTATTGAAAGATCAGGCTTCTGCAAGTCTGAGTTGACCTTGCCAAAATCAGGCTCATAATTCTATGATATGCTCTCTAATCTGTCCCTTTATGTATACCTGACACATTTTCCTCATTGGATCTTGAACTTCATTAAAATAAACACTATCCCCTCCCCTCCACAAAGGATGTAAAGAGAGCAGGTACCACCAATGCCACCTGAGAAGCCCTACAGCCACGACAACTACCATGGCAGGACGTGCACAGGGAGAGAGTCACAGCCACCCAGCAGCCTGGCCCCATGGCCCCACCCTCAAGGAACACAGCCACTGTCTGGCAGGATCTGCCTCCACAGTCCCATATTCTGCCATGGACCCACTAGTCATGTACCACCATTGCACCTGGACCTAAGTAGAGCAAAAGCCCACAGCCCTGACATCTGTGACCATTGTCTAGCTAGCCTTGCCCAGCAGCCACTGTAATTGCCACAGAGAGACCAAGGCAGAGTTATCTCCTGCAGTTCCAGCCTCTATGGAGAAGGACCACATGCTTGAGCTTCTAACAGCAGCCCTTGGGAAACAACCCACCACTCCACATGAAGATCCTCCAGTACCAGCTGGGACTGTGACAAACACAGGGGAAAGGGACAACAAAGAACAGCTGCATTAAAGTCTCTTAATGCATATATCCCTCTCCTGCTGTGTCAATCTTTGGGAACAGGACAACAAAGTACCATCTAGGAACTTTTCTTCCTTCTCACTAAGTAGGAAAGTTCTTAGAAAAGGAGAAAAGGAGTACTGCAAACCTCTCTGCCCTGACCTGAGAGGTTACAGATGAGAAGAAACCAGCAAAAGAACTCTGGCAACATGAAAAAAAAAAAACCATCTAGTTTGACATCCCCAAAGGATCACAATAGATCTACTACAAGAGACCACAGCCAAAAGGAAACTGAAAAGTCAGAAATGGAATTCAGAATATGGATGGCAAATAAGTTGAGTAGGATCAAAGAGAAAGTTGAGAATGAAAACAAAGAAGCCAAAAAAACTATTTCAGGACATGAAAGGAAAAAAAAAACAAAAACGTTGCTAAAGATATAGACAATATAAGAAAGGATATGACAGAACTCAAAGAAATGAGAGAACCATTTATGAAATTTCAAAATACAGCATAAAGCTTCAACAACAGGCTAGACAAAGCAGAAGAAAAAATATCAGAGTTTGAAGATGAGACTTTGGAACTATCCCAGTCAGTCAAAGATGCAGAAAAAGAATAATAAATAATCTTTTAGAAATATGGGACTATGTAAAGTGAGCCAATATACAAATTATAGGTATCTCAGAAGGAAAAGAAGAAAAAACGAAAAGTATGGAGAACCTGCTTTAGGGAATTATTGAGGAAAACTTCTCTGGTGTTGCCAGAGATTCAGATATTGAGATACAAGATGGTGATTGAACATGGGGAATATTCATAGCAAATAGCACATCCACAAGACACATAGTCATCAACCTGGCCAAAATCAAAATGAAGGAGAAAATTCAACAAGCCACAAGATAAAAGCATCAGCTAACCTACGAAGAAAAATCCATCAGTCTAACAACAGACTTCTTAGCACAGACCTCACAATCCAGAGGCAATTGGGGGCTTATTTTACATTTTCTTAAACAGAACAACTGCCACCCAAGTATTTTTTGTCCTGAAAAATTAAGTTTCTTGAATGATGGAGTAATAGACTTTTCCAGATAAGCAAACACTAAGGAGATTTGTCACTATTAGACATGCCCTACAGGCAATGCTCAAAAATCCAGTATACATGGAACAGCAAAATAGATACCCAAGAGTGTAAAAACACCCAACACTTAAAGCTCACAGCTCTTATAAAACAATAGCACCAGAGGGAAAATAAAACACGTTATCATACAACATGACAAACAGAACAGTATCCCACACATCCATAATAACACTGAAAGTAAATGGTCTTAATTCCCCACTAAAAAGACGTAGAATGGCTGAATGGATGAAAAAAAAACACAACCTAACCGTATGCTGTCTCCAAGAAACCAATCCACCTCACAAGGGCTTACACAGACTCAAGCCAAAGGGATGGAAAAAACATATCACACAAATGGAACACAAAAGTGAGCAGGTATAGTCATTCTCATATCAGATTAAATATATATTAAATAAATAATGATAGAAAAGATAAAAATGGCCATTATATAATACAAAGGAGAGCAAATCAGCGAGAATATATGACAATCCTAAATATACATGCACCTAACACAGGAGCTAACAGATTCATGAAACAAATTCCACTAGATCTAAGTAAAGAAATAAACAATAACATCATAATTTCCAGGGAATTCAACACCCCACTGACAAGAACTAGACAGATCCTTGAAGCAGAAAATCAACAAAGAAACACTGGATTTAAATGTGACTCTAGAACAAATGGAACAAAGAGACATTTACAGAACATTGTACCCCCAAAACACTAAATACATATGCTTCTCATCAACACATGGGACAGTTTCTGAGATTCATCATTTCTTAGGCCACAATAAAGGATCAACAAAACAAAAAAACTTGGTTCTTTTAAAAGATAAACAAAATCAATATACCGCTAGCCAGACTAACCAAAAGTAAAAGAGAAAAATCTCAAATAAGTTGAAGCAGAAATGAAAAAGGAGACATTAAAACTGATACCACAGAAATACAAAATATCATCTGTGTATACTATGAAAAACTCTACATACACACTAGAAAATGTAGAGGAAATTGATAAATTTCTGGAATCATACAACTCCCAAGCCTGAATCAGGACAAAATAGAAATACTGAACAGACCAATAATGTGCAGCACAATGGAAGCAGTAATAAAATGTATCCCAAGAAAAAAGCCCTGGACCAGACAGATTCACAGCTAAATTTTACCAGCCCTACAAACTGATTTCTATCCTAGAAAAGTTACTCCACAACATCCAGAAGGAAGGAATCCAATATTCCCCATTTCATTCTACGAAGCTAGTATCATCTTGATACAAAATGCAAGAAAGGACATAACAAAAAAAGAAATCTACAGTCCAATATACCTTATAAACATAGACACAAAAAATCCTCCAGAAAATATTAGCAAACCAAATTCATCAGCACATCAAAAAGATAATTTGCCTTGATCAAATGGGTTTCATCCCAGGGATGCAAGGATGGTTCAACATATGTACATCAATAAATGTGATGCACCACTTAGATAGAAGCAAAAAAAAAGGCCATATGATGATCTCAATAGATTCAGAATAAGCATTCAATAAAATCCAACACTCTTTCATGTTTAAAAAACTTGATAAACTAGGTTTAGAAGGAACATATCTCAAAATTATACAAAAAATGTACATTTTCTGTATGACAAACCCACAGCCAATACCATACTGAACAGGAGAAAGTTGAAAGCAGTATCCCTAAAAAACTGATATAAGAGAAGGGTGCCCACTGTCACCAGTTCTATTCAACATAGTACTGGAAGTCCTAGCCAGAGCAATCAGGCGAGAGACAGAAATAAGTCTGAAAAGTCAGGAAAGAGCAGGACAAAATATCCCTGTTTGCCTACAACATGATCTTGTATCTAGAAAAGCCTAAAGATTCCACCAAAATGGTCCTAGGATTTATAAATAAATTAAACAAAGTTTCAGATTATAAAATTACTCTACACAAATCAGTAGCATTTCTATATACTCAGTCAAGGTGAGAGTCAAATCAAAGAGTCAATATTGTTTACAATAGCTACAAAGAAAATAAAATACCTAAGGATATACTCAACCAAGGAGATGAAAGATCTCTACAAGGGGAACTAAAAATCACTGCTGAAAGTTATCATTTATGACAAAAACAAATGGAAAAACATTCTTTGCTCATGGATTCATAGAATCAACCTCATTAAACTGTCCATACTGCCCAAAGTTATTTATAGATTCAACACAATCCCCATCAAAATACCAACATCATATTTGACAAATCTAGAAAAAATAATTCTACACTTCATTTGGAATCAAAATGAGCCCAAATAGCCAAACCAATCTTAACCAAAAAGAACAAATCTGGAGGCATCACATTAACTGACTTCAAATTATAGTACAAGCCTATGTTAACCAAAACAGCATGGTGCTGGCATAAAACTTATTCAATAAGTGGTGCTGAGAAAAATGGCTAGCCACGTGCAGAAGAATTAGACAGGATCCCTATCTCTAACCATATACAAAAATTAATTCAAGATGGATAAAGACTTAAACATAAGGCATGAAACCACAAAAATTTTGGAAGGAAATGTAGCAAAAACTCTTCTAGATAGATTTTGGCCCAGGCAAAGAACTTATGACTAAGATCCCAAGGGAAAATATAGCAAAAACAAAAATAAATGAATGGTATTTAATTAAATTAGAAAGATTCTGTGCAGCAAAGGAAATAATCAACAGAGTAAATAGACAATCACAGAATGGGAGAAAATATCACAAACCATACACTCAACAATGGAATAATATCCAGAATTGAACAAATTGGCAAGAAAATTAAATAATCTCATCAAAAAGTGGGCAATAGGCAAGAACAGATGTTTTTAAAAGAGGACAGAAAAATGGCAAACAAACAAACAAAAAATGCTCAACAGCACTAAACATCAGGGAAATGCAAATTAGAACCACAGTGAGATACAACCTTACTCCTGTCAGAGTGGCCATTATTAAAATGTAAAAAAAAAAAAAAAAAATGGATGCTGGCATGAACGCAGACAGAAAGACACCCTTATACACCATTGGTAGGACTGCAAATTAGTACAATCTCTGTGGAAAACAGCATGGAGATTCCTAAAAGAAATAAATGTAGACTTATCATTTGATCCAGAAATCTCACTACTGGGTATCTTCTCCAGAGAAAATAATTTATTTTATCAAAAAAGACATCTGCACTTGAATGTTTATAGCACCACAATTCATAATTGCAAAGATGTAGAATCAACCTAAGTACCCAGCAATTAATGAGTTGGTAAAGAAAATGTGGATAAAGAAATGGAATAAAGTGGAAAAGTGGATAAATAAGAGCATGTATACACACACACACACACACACACACACACACACACACACACACACATATATATCATGGAGTACTACTCAGCCCTAAAAAGGAATGGAATACTGTCTTTCACAGCAACGTGGATGGAACTGGAGACCTTTATCTTAAATGAAGTATCTTAGGAATGAAAAAACAAACACCACATGTTTTCATTAATAAGTGGGAGCTAAATGATATGTATACAGGGGTACAAAGAACTGTAATGCACATTGGAAACCAAGAAGCAGGGAGAGTGGGAGGGCAGTGAAGAATAAAAATTACCAAACAGGTGCAATGAGCACTATTCTAGTGATGGGTGTGTTAAAAGCCCTGTCTTAGGCATTATACAACATATGCAAGTTATAAAACATTTGTAGCCTCTTAATATTTTGAAATAAAACTCACAAATAAACAAAAGAAATATCATTCTTATCCTAAATAAATAAATAAATAAATACAGTAGATGCTATCTTTTCTTCTTTATTTTTCTCCATAGTTATTAGAATATAGCTGGGGATTCAATAAATACATACTGAATACTTGCAATGGAACAGAATTACAGGGCTGGTAGAGACATTTAAATAAACTTGTATGATACAATGACTTCATTTTACAAATGAGAAGGGTAAGCTCAGAAATATTACAGTGTTTGCCCAATGTTGCACAGCCAGAAAGTGGCAGAGCCAGTATTTAAACTAAGCACTGCCATATTCCCTTGACAGTAACCTTTTTGCTACCCAGTTTTTTCTTAACATTATAAACTTACCATATCTGAAATTGTAGATTAGCATCATGTATCTGTATTTTGGAGCACAAATTTTATCTTGGTAGCATTATTCATCTTGATTAGTGGTTCTCCCACATTAGCTTGCTTTCACAATCATCTAGATGGCTTGTTAAAACACCAAATATGGGGTCCCATGCCTAGAGTTTTGATACAGTATGTCTTGGTGCAGGTTTAATATTTTGCATTTGTAACAATTTCCCAGTTTATGGTTATTTTCTTGGTTTAGAGATTTCATTTTGAGAAAAACTGAGCGAGAATCATTACGGTTTCTTCTTTCTCTTCCTCTTGAAACCAAAGTTGATCCAAGAGGGCATTGTATAATCTGTGATTCCTCTAATGTATAAGGAACATGGCATGAAAGCACATAGAATGAGCCTTACTCTGAAAGCATCATTCTTTTTTTCAAAATATGGTTATTGAGCAGCTACTATGTAAGTACATGGTGCTACAGACCATCAGAAGGTACATAGGACCCAGTATCTGCCAAGGTGACCCTGTAACCTCATACAAAAAGAAGAGATCCCTTCTAGGCAGGTCTGGAAATAAACAGTGATTTAAGAAATGCTAGCGTTGAAGAAGCCACAGTATAATTGTAGATGTGCTCTAGAAGTAATTATATTGACCAGATTCTATTAATTCCCAATATGTTTCTAGTAACTTTGGGAACATATAAGTAAATTCTGAAATGCTACACATTATTTTAATATAATTCTTTGCTTTAACAGAACATGTGGTATTTTTTTCTAATTTATTTTTTATATGTGCCATTATTAATTATATTGGTATTTGAGGCCTGAGGAAATAATTAACAATTTTTGTAAGTGGAAAAAGATATTCTACATGCTGGAATTTCTGCCAGTTCATATGGCAGAAGTGGAATTAATTCCAAATATGGAGAACCCAATGACTAATACATAGAGGAAGTTAATTATCTTAGCCAGGTTTTTGGGGGGCTCTCTTTTGGACATTAATAACAAGGGCCAGTGGACTCCAAGGTGTTGTATATGTGATCCTTAGGGAATCTGATTTCCATAAAATTTTATGCAAAATTGAGTACAAATTTGCATTTTTTCTGGGGCAGGGATTCTATAGCTTTCATCCAATTCTCAAAGGAGTTAACTACTATCCTATTGGGATACAAAGAAGAAAACAAAAGAACTATAATCCAAGAACTCTGATTTTACTTTTGCCCCAGCATCTCACCTATCATCACTATAAGTCAGGAGGAGCCTCCTTTCTTATTGTTTTCATGGAGGGAAGGTAGAGAAACAGGAGCATTAGGAAAGAGAAATCCATGCCCAGAAGGCAACCAGGTTTTTCACCAACTGCGTCTTCGTCTGGGTTAGTCAATTCTTGATATCATAGGCCCACTTAATCTCTCCTCATCTGTCATTTAGGTTTTGGCCTCTATAAATAATTAATAACCACAGCACCTCACTTCCTAATCTCTTCTGCTTGTTTAAATCTTACCATCCAAAAATGTTCAGCTCAAAACCCTCTTGTTCCATGAAGTCATCCTCTTCCTGCTGGTATAGTATTCTTTTTAGTTCTATCAGTCATTTTTCCACTCACTTCTATTCAGTTTATCAGTAGTTTATGCAAAAAAATGTCTGGTTCATATGTGTATGCTGTGTTCCAAGTACGTGAAATGAACACAAGAGGTACTTGAAAACAGTTGTTGAATAAATGTAGAACATGGTCTCAGTTTGTCAGCAATGTTCTCTTGATGTGAGAAGGAAAATACATTCCATCCTTAACCTCTCACCCTCATAGCACCTACCAGTACTTCAGAGAATGCTGATTGCCCATAAATTCTTGAGAGTAACACAGTTGCAAAAAATCTAGAGTGTGGAAGAGAACATCCATGTCTTTGAGGAAGGATAACTGAGTCAGCAGCTTTCATTTTGCTTATCCTCCATAGCAACAAGAATCTAATAGTTTCAACATCATGGATTCAGCCAACAGTTTCAATGGATTAGAAACATTAGGTACTTCGGCTTTGTGCTGGGAATGGTATGGGAAACTTTAATGTTCAATGACTGTGTTTCTAGACATGATATATGCTATATGTTGAAGATGTTTGCATACTGAATTCTCATTAATTTACAAGCATTTAATTACCAGTCACCCTTGAAAATGCATACTTAAACTATTTCATACTTGAAATGTGGCAAATACTTTCACCTGCTTTATCTCAGCTAATTCTCATAAAAAAGCCCAGCAAGAAATTTAAGTGACTTGTTCAAGACCATTCAGGGACTCCATTCCATGTGCCATTTCTCCAAATGCTATGACTTTTCCCCTAAACTAGACTGCCATTCAAACCCACATATGCCTGCCTATTATGCACCAGACTCAAAAGGAAAAAAATCCTTTTCTCCTGAAAATTGCTTCTTTTTTGCAGATATATAACTCTACCACTTTAAAAGAGTAGAGTGAAGATAAAACTCATAAAAATTAGATTTGACAACCTGATGGAGCACCCCTTTTTGTTATTTGAAAATAAGATCATTAAAGCATCATCATTCAGCAGTCTTCAGTTTCAGCAAGAAAGGGACATGTGTGCTTGGCATTGAAAGAAGAGAATTGAGACCACCCAATCACACAGTAGAAGGCAACAAGGAATTCCAGTTTGACTAGATATTTTTTTCTACTTGCCCTTGCTAGGAAAGGTTTCTCTACGATTCCAGTAGACAGTACCTTATAGATTCCCTTTAATTGTTGAGAAACAAAAACTTTCCAAAAGTCTAGCTTTGTTACACATTTGTTTTTTAGTAGTTCTCATTTTATGTATGCAAAAGAGAAGGCTGGAAAAAGGGAAGATTTATAATAAATACCTTGAGCTGGATGGTTTAGGGTTCCTCATCTGAAGATTGCTTATTGATCATAAGAATTCTTGATGCTGATGCCTTTGTCTGAGGTGTATCATTTTCCCAGAGTTCATAGCTGGAGTAAAAGCAAACCTTTTTTCACTCTATGCTTTTTGTAACTGCCAGGAATGTCTTTCCATTTAATCTGGTAATACATAAATATCTCTCATTATCTGTGTTACTTTCTTAATGAATCTCTCCTTGATTTCTTCAAACATAATTATCCTTTTACTCCTCTGTGTTCCTACAGTATTTTATTTATTCCTTTAGTTTAACACTTGCTGGGTTCCATTAAATTCATTGTTTACTTCTGTGTTTCCACTTCTTGACCATGAGCAACTTGAGGTCATGACTTATTTCTGACTTCTGTTTTCCACAGTGCCCAGCATGTCATTGCCTTTATCCTCATTCCCATCTAGCATTTATTGAGTGCAAACACCATGTTAAGAACCATAGAGGTTAGTCTATGAGGAAGGTAATGTCATCTCAATTTATACTCAGAGAAAGTTGATGGTATGGAGTGGTCATGAAACTTGTCTAAGATCACACACTTAGTATAGTTGAGAAGTCTGGATTTTAAGTTAAAACACATTTTTGAGATAAAATTCACATAACTTAAAATTAACCATTTAAAAATGAACAATTAAGTAGAAGTTAGTATATTTACAATGTCATGCCACCATCTCCTCTGTCTAGTTTCAAAACATTTTCATCACTGCAAAAATAAAACCTGTATTCATTAATCAATCACTCCCTTTTCCCCTCCCTCCTTCCCCTGATAACCACTATCTGTTTTTTGTCTCTGTGGATTTTCCTGCTTTGGAAGTTTTATATAAGTGGAATCATTCAATATGTGACCTTTTATATCTAAAAAGCCTGGGTTGTATTTCAATTCTGTCTATGCCTACAGTCTACTCCCTTACCTACATTTTCCTGCCTTTCATTCATTATACATGCCCACAATATATTTGATAAGTGAGTGAATAAAAAAATAGTTATAGAGAGGACACCAATGATGCTATCAATCACGTTTCTACCTAACCTAGTTATTTATTGTTTGATTTTTCTTCATAAGAGATCCTTTTGCAGATTTTACCAAGATCAGTCTGAAAGACTACAGAGAAGTGATAGATGAACACAGTGGAAAGTGATGAAGAAGCACAGGTTTATGGTTAGCTCTTAAGGGTCCACATTATTTCTAATTGGCACCTAAAACTGATTTAGTCATTATCACATTTTTAGGATAAATGTAGAAAGGATTAGGTGATTGGAGTGAAGTTGACCTGTTACACTGTATGTGAATGTATTTTTATCAATTTGGTTGCCAGGACGAGAAGAGTGGGCTCCTGAAGGAAGAATGAACACATTTCTTTCCCAGTAATCAATTTTCTCTAATATGGGAGCTATTGCTGGACAGAAACTGGTTGGCCAGTGGTGGGGGACTGGCTTATATGGGCTTCCAAGATTTGAGATTTAAGCAGTGCCTCCTTGCTTGAAGGTAGTGTGATTTGTTGTTAGAGGTGTTAGAGTGTTGATTTTTTTTTTTATTCACAATGTGGGAGGTGACTTTTGACACTACTTGAAAAGCAATCAAGCACATGATATTTAATCTACCATGACTTTTACCTGTCTGCTTATAACTAAGAAAATTCCAGATAGATAATTCTTACTTTTTCATGTTTCTGTGTAAATGCACATTAATTTTACATTGCCCACATGTAGCATGTCTCAGACTTTCTTAATTATGTCTCTATTTTTTATTGCAAATTAAATTTCACCTTTACTTATACAACAACAGAAAATTAATACATTTAACTCTTAGACCATCTGCTCTTTGGGGTACCATTTCAAATCTGGTAGTTCTCATTTTGTTTTGTGGTACTAAGGGAAAATTCACTTTTATTTATATTTATTTCCATGAGAAAGATAAATGAAAACTATGGGTCACAAATTAAAGTAATTTTCTCTATTTGTGTGTGGATTTGAGGAAAGAGATAATTACCATCATAGTGATAGGCATACTTAGTAGTTTATTTATGCCTATATTTACCACTGTACATACAGGAACTGCTTACATTTTTTCTTTTTTAAAAAAGTAGTATTATTGAGGTATAATTTATAGAAATAAAATGCACCAATTTTAATTGTATACTTTAATGGGTTTTGATAAATGCTTATACCCATTTAACCACCACTCCAATCAAGATACTAAACATTTTCATCATTCTCTCAAGCCCTTTGCAGTAAATACAATCTACTCTTTGCCTAAGGCAGCTACTGATTTCTTGTCTGTCACTATAGATTAGTTTTTCCTGTTCTAAAATTTCACATGAATGCAATTATAGAGTAAGTGCTTTCAGCCTGGGCCTTGGGTGATACAAGTCAGTTGTGTAAGTTATAAATTCAAGCAGACACTCACACTCAGTTTTACACCAGGGCTGACTCTACAATGTGCTCTGTCCCATAATCTTTGGTATCTTATTTCTTTTGCTCAGTGTACTTTTTTAAAAAATTTCAGAATATTATGGGGGTGCAAATGTTGATTTTTACATATATTGCCTTTGCCCCACTTGAGTCAGAGATACAAGTGTGTCCATCCCCCACATGGTGCAATCCACACTCATTAGGTGTGAATATACCCATCCCCTCCTCTAACCTCCCACCTGCCTGACAACTGATATATGTTATGAATCTATGTGCAAATAAGTGTTGATCAATTAGAACCAATTTGATGGTGAGTACATGCAGTACTTATTGTTCTATTTTTGTGATACTTCACTTAATAGAATGGGCTCCAACTCCATCTACGATAATACAAGAGGTGCTAGATCACCATTGTTTTTATGGCTGAGTAGTTCTCCATGGTACACATATACCACATTTTATTAATCCACTCATGTATTGATGGGCATTTGGGTTGTTTCCACATCTTTGCAATTGTGAATTGTGCTTCTATAAACATTCGAGTGCAGATGTCTTTTTTATAGAATGTCTTTTTTTCCTTTGGGTAGATGCCCAGTAATGGGATTGCTAAATCAAATGGTAGTTCAACTTGTAGCTCTTTGAGGTATCTCCATAGTATGTTCCATAGAGGATGTACTAATTTTCAGTCCCACCAGCAGTGTATGAGTCTTCCTATCTCTCCGCATGCATGCCAAAATTTATTGTTTTGGGACTTTTTGATAAAGGCCATTCTCACTGGAGATAAGTGATATCTCATTGTAGTTTTGATTTGCATTTTCCTGATGATAAGAGATGTTGAGCATTTTTTCACATGTTTCTTGCCCATTCGTCTATCTTCTTTTGAAAAGTTTATGTTCATGTCCTTTGCCCACTTTTTGTTAGGATTGTTTGATTTTTTCTTGCTGATTTTCCTGAGCTCTATGTAGATTCTAGTTATCAGCCCTTTATCAGATATGTAACATGAAAATATTTTATTTCATTCTGTAGATTGTCTATTTGCTCTCATGATAGTTTCCTTGGCTGTGAAGAGGCTTTTTAATTTGGTCAAGTCCCATTTATTTATTTTTGTTGTTGCTGTGATTGCCTTTGAGGTCTTCTTCATAAATTTTTGCCCTAGGCCAACGTCTATGAGAGTTTTTCCAACGTTTTCTTCTAAAATTCTGATAGTTTCATGCCTTAGTTTTAAGTATGTTATTCATTGTAAGCTGATTTTTGAGAGGTGAGAGGTGTGGATCTTGTTTCTGTCTTCTACATGTGACTGTCCAATTTTCCCAGCACCATTTATTGAATAAGGATTCTTTTCCCCAGTGTATGTTTTTGTCTGCTTTGTCAAAGATCAGATGGCAATATGAGGATGCTTTTATATCTGGGTTCTCAGTTCTATTCCATTGATCCCTGCGTCTGTTCTTGTGCCAGTACCATGCTGTTTTGGTTACTATAACCTTGTAGTATAGCTTGAAGTCTGATAAATTGATGCCTCTCAATGTGTCCTTTTAGCTTAAGGTTGTCTTTGCTAAATGGGGTCTTCTCTGGTTCCATACAAAGTGTAGAGTTATTTTTTCTGGGTCTGCAAAAAATTATGTTGGTGTTTTCATAAGGATTGCACTGAATCTGTAGATCACTTTGGGTAGTATAGACATTTTAACAATGTTGATTCTGCCAATTCATAAGCATGGTATGGTTTTCTATCTGTTTACATCCTCTGTTATTTCCTTCCTCAGTGTTTCTTAGTTCTCCTATTAGAGGTCTTTCACCTCCTTGGTTAAGTATATTCCTACTTATTTTATTTTCTTTGTTGCTATTGTGAAGGGTATTGAGCCTTTGATTGGTTTTCAGTTTGACTATTGTTGGCATATATGAATGCTACTCATTTGTGTACATTGATTTTGTAACTGGTGCCTATCCTGCAGAAATTATTCCACAACATCTAGAAGGAAGGAATCCTCCCCAACACTGTTTATGAAGTCAAAATTACCCTGATACCGAAACGAGGAAAGAACTTGACAAAAAATAAAACTACAGACCAATATCCCTTATAAATACAGATGCAAAAATTCTCAATAAATTCCTATCAAACCAAATTCAGGTGCTTATCCAAAAATTAATCCACCATTGCCATGTGGGCTTTACCTGAGAGATGGAGGGATTCAACATTTGCAAATCTATAAATGTAATTCACCACATAAATAGAAGTACAAACAAAGATCATATGATCCTCTCAGTAGATGCAGAAAATGCATTCGAAAAAATTCAGCACCCTTTTATGATAAGAATACTTAACAAAATAAGCATAGACGAGACTTACCCAAAAGTGATAGAAATCATATGCAATGAACCCACAACCAAAATCATACTGAGCAGGGAAAAATTGAAAGCATTCCTGCTTAGAACTGGAACCAGACAAGGTTCCCCTCTATTACCATTTCTATTCAACATAGTGCTAGAAGTCCTAGCCAGAACAATCAGATAAGAGAAGGAAATCAAAGGCATCCAAATGGGGGCAGAAAAGGTCAAACTATCACTCTTTGCTGATAATATGATCTTATATCTAGAAAACCCAAAGATTCTGCCATGAGACTACTGGAATTAATAAACAAATTCAGCATATTCTCAGCTTACATTTTAATTCATCCTTTTATTTTGAGATAATTGTGGATTCACATGTAATTTTAAGAAACAATGGAGAGAGATTCAGTGTACACCTCACAATTTTCCCTCAATATCCTGCAAAACTCTAGCACATGTTGCCAAAGTGTATAGTATTATACCTTGCAAAGCTGTAGTACAGTATCACAACTAGGATATTGATGTTGATATAGTCAAAATATACCACAATTCAATTACAACAGAGATGCTTTGTGTTGTTTTTTAAAGCCATGCCAATCTTCCTTCAAACTTCATCTCTAACCCTGGGTAACCACTAATCTGTTCTCTATTTCTATAATTTTGGCACTTTAAGATTGCTAGATAAATATAATTACACAGTGTATCACCTTTTGGAATTGGCTTTTTTCACTCATAATTCTCTGAATATTCATCCAAGTTGTGTGTGGCATTATGTTTTTTACTGTATATATTTAATGTGTACAAACTGATGTTTTGATATACACATGCATGGTAAAATGATTATTATAGTTAATCTAATTAGCATATGTATCTCTTCACAAGATTACTGTCTTTTGAAGTGAGAGCACCTGAAATATAATTTTTAGCAAAAATCTCAGGTCTCGTGCAATATTATTAATTATATTCATGTTGTAGCTTAGATCTCTAGATTTATTCATCCTAAATACCTGCAACTTTGTACTGTTGATCAGTATCTCTTCATTTTCCCCACCTCTCTGCCCCTGGTAACTACCATTATATTCTCTGTTTCTATGTTTTTGACATTTTTAATTGGAAGAAAAATTACATTTATTTTGCAGGCAAAATAAGGCAATTATAAATATTCAGACCTCAGTATCTTTGTTTTTTAGAATTTCTTCATTACAAACCAATTCTTAAAATGGAAAGTTAGCACATTAATTATGCATATGTGTCTAATCCATGTTTCTGGTCTATTTCTGTGTTGCACTTATTCCAGGACTTTAAACTCTTCAAGGACATGGACCATGCTGTGCTTACCCATCAGTATTGATTTTCTGTTGTGGCCTGCATTTACCACATAATCAAGGAACTACAAAAATAATCAGAAGATTTGAAAAGTGGCAAGTTGTGTTTCCTATCGTTGTTCGCACTCAGAAAAAGAGTCTTTTAAGGGTCATTTATCATGTGTATTTTTCCATTGATACTTTAAAAGTAGATCTAAAGGTCCTAGTATGATGTATGAATTAAATAAAGCAAGAGATAAAAATGCCAACACCAGTCCCCTACTCTTATAAATTCAATAAATATGTTTTGTTGAAATTTTGTTGACAAATTAAAGGCAATGTAAATCTTTCAAATGCAATAAATTCACTAATTATTTCCTCTGTGTTTGATAGAGGCACTATGCCTCAATTATCAATGATACATATGAAAATTTGGGTTAGTTTCTTGAAATACTATGTGGCAATATCACTTTTTTGTTCACTGTATCTATCTATGTCCACTAAACTTTTCAAGGACATTGTTTTCTTTTTCTCTGACCTGATTTATGTTACAGAGTCCCATGTGGGCCTCTCTTCTTGTGATGTTTTAGATTCAGTGTCCAGATATGAGAACAGAAGGACTTTCCCTAAACACAAAAATGACTGATATTATTGCTATTAATAGCTTTACTTTCTCTCTGATCTCTGTGTTTCTCACTTGTCTTTACATCTGCACACTCTACATATTACCAACAGGACTCTAACTGAGGAACAGAGGTAGTCCACCCTCCTTTTAATGGAAAGAGAAGAGATTATTTATCTGCCCTGTGGCGGGACTTCTGTCTTCTCTGTTAGTTGTATTTCCAGGAGATCCATCTGGAAATTTGAAACATATCTTTTTATGTTTTATTTCCTGGTTTCCTTCCTGCAGTGAAAGGTGGGATCAAAGGGACACTCTGGCCCAAGAATTGCATCTATGGCTTAGGGTTCGATGGATCTGCCTTCTTTTAACTCTTTTATTCCCATGAATTATGACTGCACATGAATCAACCCACTATAAATCCTTGGAGCTAGGCTAATTAGTAGAATAGCCTTTGATGCAGGAAGGGCCTGATGTGCAATAAAGAGTTGATTGGCCATGACCTGAATTGTTCCACTCGGCCTAATGATCCACCAAGAATGCTTCCTTGAGGGACATAATAATTTTCAGAGACTCTAAAATCTCTAGGCAGTTTTTGGACACCCATTAATGATATTCAGTATAATGAGGATGGTGATGATGATGACAATGACAATGTTGATAATTAATATTTATTGCTCACTAAAATATAAGCTCCATGAAAGCAAGGATTTTTGACTGCTCGCTTCAGTTATGCACTCCAAATACTGGAAATAGTGTCTAATACATATTAAGTAATCTATATTTTTTATTTTATATATTTAATGAGTATAACATGGTTGATGCATTTATCTATAGCAAAATGTCTATTATAGCCATTCAGATTAAACATATTAGTCATCTAATATAGTTATCCTTTGTGTGTGTGTGGTAAAAGCACCAAAAATCTACTCTTTTAACAAAAAAACCCAAGTTCAATGCCATATTATTAACTATAGTCCTCATGCTGTATATTAGATTTCTAGGCTTATATATCCTATATATCTGCAATTTTATATGCTTTGCCTTACATCTCCCCTTCCTCACCGCCCAGCCTTGCCCCTGGTAATCACTGTTTTAATCTTTCACTGTCTGGCTTATTTCATTTATCATAATGCCCTTCAGGTTCATCTATGTCATTGCAAATGACAGGATTTCCTTTTTTATTAAAGCTGAATAATATTCATATATACATATATATATATATCACAATTTCTTTATTTATTCATCCTCTAACAGACACATCAGTTGATTTCATATCTTGACTACTGTAAATAATGCTGCAATGAAGAGGGTAGTTTAGATATCTTTATAATGTGGTGATTTCAATTCCTTTGGGAATATACCCAGAAAAGGGATTGCTGGATCATTTCCTAGTTCTATTTTTTATTTCTTTAGGAACCTCCATACTGTTTTTCATAATGGTTGCACTAATCTCTACATCACCACCAACAGTGGACAATGGTATATTTTTGTCCACATCGTTGCCAACACTTTTTATCTCTTGTTCTTTGATAACAGCAACCTTAACAAATGTGAGGTGATATCTCCTTGTGAGTTTGACTTGCATTTCCCTGATGATTAGTGATATTGAGCATCTTTGCATATATATCTATTGATCATTTTTAGATTTTCTTTGAAGAAATGTCCTTTCAGGTACTTTGCCCATTTTTTAATTGAGTTGTTTTTCTGCTATTGAGTTGATATATATATATTATCACCATATATACATATATATAGGATGTTAGCCACTAATCAAATATATTGTTTGTATTTATTCCCAATCTGTAACCTACTTTTTCATTGTGTTGTTTCCTTTGTTATGCAGAAGCTTTTTAGTTTGTTGTAGTCCCATTTATTTATTTTTGCTTTTTTAGGTAGAGTTTTTAATGTGATATCCAAAAAATTATTGCCAAGGCCATTGTCAAGGTTTTTTCTCCTATGTTTTCTTCTTGGAGTTTTATGATGTGAGGTCTTACATTTAGATCTTTTATTCATCTTGAGTTTACTTTTTCATATTTTATAAGATAGCGGTCCCAATTTATTCTTTGGCATGTGGAAATTCAGTTTTCTCAGCATCATTTATTGAAGATATTATCCTTTCTCCATTGTGTGTTCTTAGTTGCCTTGTTGAAAGTTAGTTGGCCATATGTTTAGGTGTATTTCTGGGCTGTGTTATGTTCCATTTGTCTACATGTCTGTTTTTATGTTAGTAAAATACTGTTTTGATTACTATAGCTTTGTAATAAAATTTGAAATTAGGAAGTGTAATGCTTCTGTTTCTTCTTCTCAGAATTGCTATGACTATTTGAGGTCCTTTGTGGTTTCATGAGAATTTTAGAAGTGGCTTTTTCAACTTTTGTAAAGGACACTATTGGAATTTTTATAGAGATTGTGTTGAATGTGTATATTGCTATGGCTAGTATGGACATTTTAACAATATTGATTCTTCCAATCCATGAACACAAAATATGTTTTAATTTATTTGTGTTATTTCCATTTATTTTATCAATATTTTATAGTTTCAAGTGTACAGCTTGTTTTATCGCCTTGTTTAGATTTATTCCCAAGTATTCTTTGTGATACCATTGTAAATGGGATTATTTTCTAGATTTATTACTTTCAGCAAATATTTTGGCATGAACAGGTGGGAATTTACTATTTATGAAGCCCTGTGATAAATGCCTTACAAACATTTCTTATTTTAATCTACAACAGAACCTCTTGAAATGTTATTTCTATTCTCTTTGTTACAGATAGGGAAACTAGAGCTTAAAGATGTAAAGCAGTTTTTTCAAGATCTTAGAGCTAATAAGTGATGGAAATAGAATAGAACCAGGCAATTGAACTTCACACTTTATACCCTTAACTATTATATTCTACTATGGTTTTTGGAGATTGTTTCATATATTTTGCATCAATGAAAATGTAAATTAAATCTATAATTCATAAAAAACATTTTAGTTTTAGCTTAAAATGCATACGTGTGATTATCTACTCTGCAAATTATGGAATTCATATTCACTAGGAAAGGTGAATAACCTTGGGGACAAGTGCAGGGAAAACTTTATAATCTCTTTTCAGGTTAAATTGGATGCCTCTGAAGAGTATAAAATATCTTTCTCAGAAAATTCAAATACCTTCAGAATGCTTTGTGTGCACATTGCCTATGAGAGCTGTTGGAATTATGTTTCTAGTGACCAGCTAAAAGGAATATATTGCATTAATAATTAGTTAATAGCATAAAGGTGTAGTAATGCCTTTTTAGTTAAATATCTATGTAATTTATGATTTTAGAGTTAATTATTTTTCTATGTGTATGTTGTCTGAAACCTTAGACTATCAAATTAGTCATTATGCTTAATCTGTGGATCATTTAGATGACTAGTCTATATGGAATTTTCACCATTAGGGAAGGCTCTGTAGTGTAATAATTGAAAGCATAGGCTTGGAAACCAAAATATGAATCCTGTTTTTGCCTCTTAATACTTGGCCATGGACAATTCATTTAACCCACTTGATGTTCAAGTTTCTTATTTGCACAGTGCATAAAAGCAATACTATCTACTGCTCAAAGTTGTAAGATTAAAATAAAACAAATAATAGAAACCACTTATACATTTATATATACATATATATATATATATATATATATATATATATATATATATATATATACAAAAATAAACATAGGTCAATAAACAGTCCCTGTAACATTTTTCTCACCAAATTCCCATGTCAAGAGAAAGCCATTGACATGTTGCATTCACATTCATTCTTTAGTCTTCTTTTTTTATTTCAGAATATTATGGGGGCACAAATGTTTTAAAAGCAAATCAGGAGCAGTATAGTAAAAAGTACCTTAGTTTTTGAGTCAGAAGAACAGAATTCAAGTCTTGGCTCTACAATCTTAACAATTCTCTGATTTTCAAACCTTGAAAGCCAGATCTGATTATCTTAACACTTACATTTTCCTTGCTGAAGTACAAATGGCATGTTTGAACACATGGTTTAATATTTTAAGATCTTTTAATGTTTATTTATTCAACATACCTCATGGAAGGGCTAAATATTTTGTGGAACTTGAACTCCACATTTGGTAGTTGTGTCTAATGGCACCTCTCCTGGAGTTGATGAGAAAGATTGTTTCCATGTAGGATATACCTTTCAAGAGAATTGTATAAATAAATACTATTTTTTGTCAGCTTATTATGGGGGTACAAAATTTCAGGTTATATATATTGCCCATGCCCCCACATTCCCTTGAGCCTGAGCTTCAAGTGAATCCATTCCCCAGAGAATGCGCATCACACTCATCATGTAGGTATATGACCATCCCCTACCCCCACCCCCATGCCCCGAGTCAGAACTTCAAGCGTATACACCCCAGACAGTGCGAATCCCACTCATCATGTAGGTATACACACATCTCCTCCAACCACCCACCACCTCTGTCCGATACCCAATTGGTGTTATTCCCAAATGTGCACTTAGGTGATGATCAGGGAAACCAATTTGCTGGTGAGTACATATGGTGCTTATTTTTCCATTCTTGGGATACTTTACTTAGTAGAATGGGTTCTAACTCTCTTCAGGAGAACAAAAGAGATGCCATATCACTGATATTTCTTATAGCTGAGTAATACTCCATGGTATACATATACCACATTTTACCAATCCATTCCTGAATTGATGGTCATTTGAGTTGTTTCCACATCTTTGCAATTGTAAATTGTGCTGCAATAAACATTCGGGTGCAGGTGTGTTTTTTATAGAATGACTTTTGTTCTTCTGCATAGATGCCCAATAATGGGATTGCTAGAACAAATGGTAGGTCTGTTTGAATCTATTTAAGGTATCTCCATATTGCTTTCCACAAGGGTTTCACTAGTTTACAGTCCCACAAGCAGTGTATGAGTGTCCCTCTGTCTCCCCATCCATGCCAACATGTATTCTTTTGAGACTTTTTGATAAAGGCCATTCTCACTGGAGTTAAGTGATATCTCATTGTGGTTTTGATTTGCTTGTCCCAGATGCTTAGAGATGTTGATCATTTTTTCATATGTTTGTTAGCCATTCTTAAATGTTCTTCTGAAAAATTTCTATTCCTGTCCTTTGCCCACTTTTTGATAGGGTTGTTGGATTTTTTTCTTACTGATTTTCCTGAGTTCTAAATAGATTCTTGTTATAAGTCCCTTATCTGATGTGTAGTATGCAAAAAAATTTTTCCCATTCTGTAGGTTGTCTGTTTATTCTCATGACTGTTTCTTTGGCTGTGCAGAAGCTTTTTAATTTAATCAGGTCCAATTTATTTATTTTTGTTGTTGCTGTGATTGCCTTAGGGGTCTTCTTCATAAATTCTTTGCCTAGGACAATGTCTGTAAGAGTCTTTCCAAAATTTTCTTCTAGAATTCTAATAGTTTCATACTTAATGTTTAAGTCTGTTATCCACTGTGATTTGATTTTTGTGAGAGGTGAAAGCTGTGGGCCCTGTTTCAGTCTTCTACATGGGGCTATACAGTTTTCCCAGCACCATTTATTGAATAAGGAATCTTTTCTCCAGAGTATGTTTTTGTCTACTTTGTCAAAGATTAGATGGCGATTTGAGGATGGTTTTATATTTGCATTTTCTGTTCTGTTCCACTGGTCTGTGTCCCTGCACTTGTGCCAATACCTAGCAGTTTTAATAATCACAGCCTTCTAGTATAGTTTGAAGTCTGGCAAATTAATACCTCCTATTTTGTTTTTATTGCTTAAAATTGCTTTTCCTAAACGAAATCTTTTCTGGTGCCATGCAAAGCATAAAATTATTTTTTCTATATCTGTGAAAAATGATGTTGGTAATTTAATAGGGATTGAATTGAATCTGTAGATCACTTTGGGCAGTATAGACATTTTAACAATGTTGCTTCTTCCGATCCACGAGCATGGTATGGTTTTCCACCTATTTGCATGCTCTGCAATAGCCTTCCTCAGTGTTTTGTAGTTCTCCCTATAGAGGTCCTTTACCTCCTTAGTTAAATATATTCCTAGGTATTTTATTTTCTTTCTTGCTATTTGAAGGGTATTGAGCCCTTGATTTGGTTCTCTGTTTGACTGTTATTGGCATATATGAATGCCTCTGATTTGTGTGTATTGATTTTGTATCCCGAGACTTTACTGAATTCATTGATCAATTCCAGGAGTCTCTTGGTTGAATCCTTGGGGTTTTCCAGGTATAACATCATATCATCAACAAAGAGGGAGAGTTTGATCTCTTATTTCCCTATTTGAGCTCCCTTGATTCTGCTCTCTTGCCTGATAGCTCTCACAAGGACTTCCAATACTATGTTGAAAAGTAAGGGGGACAGTGGGCAACCTTGTCTGGTTCCAGTTCTAAGTGGGAATGCTTTCGATTTTCCCGAATTCAGTATGATGGTGGCTGTGGGTTTGTCATATATGGCTTTTATCATTTTTAGATAGGTCCTGTCTATGCCTATTTTGTTAAGTGTTCTTGTAATAAAAGGGTATTGAATTTTGTCAAATGCTTTTTCTGCATCTATTGAGAGGATCACATGGTCTTTATTTTTGCTTCTATTTGTGGTGAATTACATTTATAGATTTGCATATGTTATACCATCCCTGCATCTCTGGGATGAAGCCCACTTGGTCATGATGGGTTATTTTTTTGATAAGCACGTGGATTTGATTTTCTAGGATTCTATTGAAAATTTTTGCATCTATATTCATAAGAGATATTGATCTGTAGTTTTATTTTTTTTTGTTGCATCCTTTCCTTGTTTTGGTATCAAAATTATGTTGGCTTGGTAAAATGTGTTGGGGAGAATTCCATCTTTCTTGATGTTGGAGAATAGTTTATGTAGGATAGGCTCCAGTTCCTCTTTGCAGGTATGGTAAAATTCAGTTGTGAACCCATCTGGCCCAGAGCTTTTCTTTTTGGGAAGTTTTTTTATTGCTGTTTCGATTTCAGATCTAGATATTGGTCTATTCAGGAGTTCTATTTCTTCCTGGTTGAGCCTGGGAAGGCTGTGTGTTTCTGAAACTTTGTCCATTTCCTCCACTTTTTCCAGTTTGTGTGCATAAAGAGTTTTGCAGAATTCATAGATGATATCATGTATCTCTGTGGCATTGGTCGTGATTTCTCCTTTCATGTTCCTGATGGAGGTAATTAGAGTTTTTTCTTTTCTGCTTTTGGTTAGTCTAGCCAGAGGTGTGTCAATTTTGTTTATCTTTTCAAAGACCAACTTTTTGTGTTATTAATCTCTCTTATGGTTTTTTGTTGTCCTTTTCATTGAGTTCTGATTTGATCTTAATAATTTCTCTCCTTCTGCTGGGTTTGGGGTCGGTCTGTTCTTCTTTCTGCAGCTCTTTGAGTCTATTCATTAGATTGTCTATTTGTAAGTTTTCTGTCCTTTTGATATAGGCATTTATGGAAATAAATTTTCCTCTCAGGACTGCTTTAGCTGTGTCCCACAGATTTTGATAAGTCATGTATCATTTTTCATTTAGTTCAAAGAATGTTTCGATTTCTATCTTGATTTCTTCCTTTATGAAATAATCGTTCAGGAGAAGGTTGTTTAGCTTCCATGACTGTGAGTAGGAATGAGAATTTCTGTTAGGGTTCATTATTACTTTTATTCTGCTGTGATCTCAGAAGATGCATGGTATAATTTCTATTTTTTTAAATTTTTTAAGACATGCTTTATGTCCTAGGATATGGTCAATCTTGGAGAATATCCCATGAACTGATGAGAAGAAAGTATATTCAGTGGATTTTGGGTAGAATGTCCTGTACATGTCAGTCAGGCCCATTTGTTCTATCATTCTATTTAAGTCCATTATTTCTTTGTTTATTTTCTGTTTGGAGGATCTGTCCTGTACTGTCAGTGGCATATTAAAGTCTCCAGCTATTATAGTATTGTTATATATCATTTGGTTCAATTCAAGTAGGGTTTGCTTTATGAATCTGGGTGCACAAAGTTGGGGGCATATATATTAAGTATAGTTATGTCTACTTGTTGAATTGTACCCTTCACCAGTTTATAGTAACCATCTTTGTCTTTCATTACTTTTGTAGATTTAAAAACTAAGCTATCAGAGATTAAAATCGCCACACCAGCTTTCTTTTAGCTTCCATTTACTTGAAATATCGATTTTCACCCTTTTATTTTCAGTCTAAATGCATCCTTGTCGGTTAGATGAGTTTCCAGAAGACAGCAGATATTTGGCTTGTATTTTTTTTATCCATTGGGCCAGTTATGTCTCTTGAGTGTGGAATTCAAGCCATTCACATTTAATGAGAGAATTGATAAGTGAGACAGATTTTTGATCATCTTGTTGGGTGTAACTTCTTTGTTATGTTTTCTCTCTTGAGCCATTGTGATAACTGGGTTTTGATCTTTATCTCTTGAGTAGTTTTACATTTTTGGGTCTTTCTTGTTTTGGTCTATCTGTAACTCTGTTTTGAGTACTTCTTGGAGAGCTGGTCTTGTCTTGGTGAATTCTCTGAGTTTTTTTTTTTTAATCTGTGAATATCTTAATTTCTCCTTCATATACAAAACTTAGCTTTGCTGGGGACAAGATTCTAGGCTTGGCACTATTCTGTTTCAGAAGGGTGAGAATGGGGCCCCAATCTCTTCTTGCTTGTAAGGATTCAGTTGAGAAATCTGGCATAATTCAGACTGGCTTTCCTTTGTATGTTACTTGTTTCTTTCTCCTTACAGCTTGAAGAAGGGCCTCTTTAGTGGATATTTTGGTCCTTCTGATGACTACATGATGTGGTGTCTGCCTATTTGGTATGAATCTCCCAGGGGTTCTTTGAGCTTCTTTAACCTGTATATCTAGAGTTTTGGCAAGGCCTGGGAAATTTTCCTCAGTTATATCTTCAAATAGCTTATCCAACCCTTGCTTATTGTCTTCTTCACCCTCAGGAATGCCAATAACTCTCACGTTAGGCTTCTTCACATAATCCTACATTTCTTGTAGACTCTGGTCTTTTCTTTTATTTCTTTACTCTATCTCTGTGACTGACTTATTTAATTGGAATGTGTTATCTTCAATTTCTGAGATTCTTTCTTCTGTTTGATCTACTCTGCTCTTGAGACTTTCCACTGTGTTTTGCAGCTCCCTGAATAAATTCTTCATTTCCAGGAGTTCAGTTTGATTTTTCTTCAATATTTTGATTCCTTTAGTGAATTTTTCTTCCAAGTCCTGGATCTTTTTTGTGGTATCTTTGTGTTGGCTATCCATTTTTTCTTGCATAATATTCAGCTTATTTATGATGCATGTTTGAAATTCTTCCTGTGACATGTTGCTATTTTAAATCTATTTTGTGTCAATTGGTAGAGAGCTGGTTTTCCTCTTTGGGGACAAGATTTCAGTTTGATTCTTTATACTCCCAGAGTTCTTTCATGGAGCCCTTCCCATCTGGAGTAATCGTTAGATCCCTTCTTTCAGCTTTAGTCTGGATAGAGGCACGCAGTGTGTGCTGCTCTTAGGCTGTGTAGCAGCCTAGGTGAGTTGCTTCCTTTGTCACTAGGGGGAGCCTGTTATGTGTTGTTTAGGATTTTGCTACCTCAGCTTGGGGCTGCTCCTGTTGGGTCCAGCCCCAGAGGTTTGATTTGACCTAAGACCGGTTTGAGGAGTTAAATCACTGGGCTATGCTGGTTGGAGATGGAAAGCTTCTTTTTCTTGTCTCCTCCTTTACAGAGGTGGGTTCTGTTGCTCTCTGCATGAAAGACAGTGGCTAGGTGGAGAGTGCAGTGCCTTCCTTCACCCAGCACCCCAGCTGCTGCAGCCCCAATGGGTGATGGTCTGCCCCACCCCAATGTCCGCAAGGTCCACGCTCCACTCTATTGCGACTGGGGAAGCACTCAGTGTTCACAGAAAGGTGAAGCTCCCAGTGGGGGTCCATGGACCAGGGGAGGGAGCCACTCAGGGAGCCGCCCGGTACCCAATCGCTCCACAGCGGCTAGTCTGTGGGCCCTGACAATGGTGGCTGCCCATCTGCAGATTGCTGGCACTGAGGATGAATGTTCAGGGTCCAGTAGAGGCCGGAGGAGCCAGGGATTGAGGGATCCCAGCCTCCCGCAGTCTCCAGGCTAGAAACCCACCAAGTAAAGGAGACAGTTCAGCATTTCCTAGCTGCCTTTCACTGCAACCTAGAGCAAACCCTCCTCCGCCAGGTGCAGTCTGTGCACAAAGCTCCGGGGTCCAAAATGCGTCCTGCTAAGGTCTCCTCTCTGCAGAGCCCCACGTCTCCCACAGCGATTCTGCGCCGACTTCAGGCAGATCCCTAACTGAGTTAGTGTGGAGGTCAGTGGGGAAACAAGCTGCTTTCTGGTGGGGCTGAACCCACCTCACTCACTGGTGAGGTGGGTACAGCCATCCTGCACTCCACTCTCTATTGTCCCTCTCGCACTCTCTAGATTTTTGCGATCTTATTTCCCATTCACCTCAGTCTTTTCTTGCTTTATGTGTCCCACGTTGATTCACCGTGGATTCACACTGCTGTTCTTGTGGGGGAGTGATCCTCTACCATTGTGGCAGACCGAGATCCATGCCTTTCTCTCCGGGAGCATGAATCCAGGAGGTCACCTCCACTCCACCATCTTCCAGGTCTCCAATAAATACTATTTTAGCTATCACTTTTTTCTCTCTAAGATATTTAGTTTAGACAGGTGGAAAATCTATATAGGCATGTGTATTTATTAAGAAAGTTATAAAACTAGCAGTATGTCAATTCTATTTTATGCTCAACTCTTGATTATAGTAAATGTGGTAATTAACTGCATTCAGAACACATCAGGAAATACAATCTTAAAATCATTTCTATCCAATATTCACCAGAAAATTGAGTGAGAGAAACAATACTTGAGGAGTATTGTTTTGAGCATGTATATCTCATCCATTACTCAAAACATACTATAAAATGTACCATAATTAAATGAAACCAGCAAAGAAATATTTCCCTGGCTTATTTTGTCTGAACCATGCACATAACTGTTTTTACTAAGCTTCCCTTTGGGTATTTCATTTTAAAGATGGGGAACCAAAGAAACAATACAATGAAACTCCTTGTTTCACATATGGTAAGAATGTTCATTACATTACAAGGTATCATCTGTGGAAATACCCTTAAGGGAAATTATTATGTGATCTCAGTGCCAAGTACTTTTGTATTATTAAACAATTGATCTGGATACTCTGAACTTTAACAATGGCCAAAGTTTCTTCTTTAAATTGACTTAGAACTTATACGGGTTATATTACACGCATACACACACACACACACACACACACACACACACACACACACACAGCTACAAATACAACCCTCATGAGGGCAGGAACTTAGCCTAAATCCTTTGAGACAGTACACTCGGCACCCAGCACCTAGAAAAGTTTTTTTTTTCTTTGCAGTATTTTTATTATTATTTCAAAATATTATGGTGGTACAAATGTATTTGGTCACAGGGATTGCTTTTGTAATGCTTGAGTCACGACTATAAGTGTGCCCATCACCCAGATAGTGTTCCTTGTACCTGTTAGGTAGGTTTTTGCCCATCTCCTCCTCCCCCCCTTTCTGCTTGATTTCCACTAAGTTTTGCTGCCCTCTGTGCTCATCAGTTCCAATTTAATGCTGAGTACATGTGGGAGAACAGTGTTTGGAATGGAATAGACTCTCAGTAACTTCTTAATGAATAATTAATGATTTCTGGTCCCCATACACAGAGTTTCTGATTCCTCAGCTACCTAGTGTTGTTGGTATGCTGATTTGGAGACCCATCTATAATTATTAGAAATGTGTTTAGCAGAAAGAGAAGAGGCTTTGGAATGAGACACACTTTTATTCAAATGTGGGCCCTGTTACTTGTAAGTCTGTACAAGTTATCTATCCTGTATGAGATTGAGTTTATATATCTGTAAACTTAAGGTGAGAGTGATATCTACCTCAAAGGATTCCTGTGAGGAACGAATGAGATGAGATATACAGAATACCTAACCCAGTTCCTTGGGTACACAGACTTGGTGCTCAGCAGATATTATAATAGTTTATTTTCCTTTTTAAAATGGATAATAATTGTGTATGTTTTTACCCTCTTCTTTTTTCTATCAACAACATACTGGGTGGACTTTTCTCTATAGGCAAGTTCATTGATTTGAGAATATAATGAAAGTAATTGTGTTGGAGTTTTCATTAAGCTGTGTCTGTTTACATTTAATGCTTGAAAGTAGATTGCAGATACCTGTAAATAGCTCTTGATAGGTAAGAAGTTAATTTTAAAAAATCTCTCTAGTGAGCTCATCAAGATGTTGTCTAAGTAATAACAATGTTTGTTTACATCAACTACATTATCTGGAAGATGTGTGTAGGTTGAATGGGTTGAATTAATAGGATGGAGTAAGTGGAATCTCTGTGCCACTTTGGTAAAAGATTTTTAGATTCATTTAAAATACTTTTAAAGAGTAAAATTTAGTGATTTTCTGTTTGGAAATATCTAATTCCTTCCTAGAGGATTCGCTGTCATAATTTTCAGAGGAATCCCTTATAAGTTGAATTGTGCCCCCCAACCAAGTTCATATGTTGAAATTCTACCTTCTAATACCTTAGAATATGACCTTATTGGAGATAGGGTTTTTATAGAGGTAATCAATTCAAAGCAAGGTCAGGAGGGTATGCCCTCATCCTATATGACTGACATCCTTTTAAAAAGTAGAAATTAGGAAAAAGTCATGTCTACAAAATTTCATGTGAATATAAACACATTATCTGCATGCCAAGGAGAGAAACCTGGGACAGATCCTTAAATCACACCCCTCAGAACATATCAATTCTGTCAACACCTTAAGTTTGGATGTCTAGCCTTCAGAGCTGTGGCACAATAAATTTCTCCTGTACTTTGTGCTTCCCTAGAAAACTAATACAATATATTAATGTTTGTTTCCTATTTTCCCTGTGGTATGATTTGTATTTTCCAGAAATGTACAAGGACTTTTAGATTGATTTTAAGTGATGTTTGTTTTCAAAAATCTCCCTCCTTTAGTGGCTTTTATCACCACTCCAGATTATCCTATCTGTAGTGCATACTGTTGGTAACCCAACCACATTGCTTTTTACGGCCAATGAACCCATCCTTTATCTGTTTTGGGTATTGTCTGATGACAACTCACAGGTGCCCCTTCTCCAGGGTATTGCCTACAGCTAACTGGGAGACATCATGCTCTGGAAGAGGTTGCACAACACCTGTCCCTAGAACTGAAGGCAGACTTCAGCCAGTGACTGACTGACACAGGTACAAAAGACTGCCCCCCTTTCCTCAAGGTGGGACCAACTCTCATGGAATCTATGCTCCAGAGCTTCTCCATGTTATCAGATGGGAGCCACTCTCTAGCAGAGACCAACCACATCCTTGCTGACATTCCTTCTCCCTTTATCACTATGCTTCCTTCCCTTCCATTCTCCTGAGAGGAGCCCTCTCCCCAATAAATCACTTGAACAAGATACTCACCTCAGGCTCTGATTTCTGGGCACTTGACCTCAGACACAGCATCTATTTCAAATGTTTCTGATATTTTCTGAGTGGTCTTTGCAATGTCTACAAGGTTTCTAGCTTGTCATGTTTTGTGAGATAGTTTTACTTTGAGAAATATGAAATCACTTAGAGTAAACTATGAGGAATAAGATGTGCAAGAAACTTAATGATGCTGTTGCTTTAGTGATAATAGGAAAAAATGTTCACAATAAAACAATCAGTCTGATTTTTGAAATTGATATTAAGCTGGGAAGTATAGCTTCCTACTTAAATGCAAAATCCTAATATGTGTTGAAAACCAAGTCTTGTTACTTGTTCCACCTTCTGTCTCCATTAATTCATAACTATTAACTTATCATTTCTAAAGATATTTTTATATGCTTATAGAATGATACTGTAATTGGATATTATAGTCTTCTTTCCTTCCATGTTAAGGGAGAATGCAGTATGTAGGAAGGTGAGTGACAGCCCAATAATGTACACCTGGAAAAGAGCTCTGTCCATGTCAAGACTCAAGCTTATTACTTTTCTTTATACACTTTTAAAGTTCTTCCAACCATTAAACTTCAAAACATTTCCAAGATAAGCAATTACCCTCCTTAAGCATGGTTGATAGTTTTCAAATAACTTGCAATGATTGAAAACAGAAGTGAAATAAACAATATTTATTTTTAGTCATGTTTTAAGGCATTTGAAAAGAGAAATATGCATGTTTTGCTTGTATCTTTGTAATCATTTTAACTATTGCTACTATATGGAGTTCACCTGAGTACAAGTGTGACAGACAAATTTCAAGGTGTCTTGCTAACCAACAAGCCATCATCTCCTTTTAAAATTGCCACTTGATATAGTGTTATAGGCCCTCTGCCAATAGGCTTGCACCATGAGAACCCAACCTTCAGCCATTGCTGTTTAGAGTAGGAAGAGCAACCTAACCCAAGCTAGACTAAGAAGATTCTCCTCCTCTGATTTTCAAATTTGGATAGATTTTGTCTGGTCCATTAAATGGAAGGGTTGTAAATAACTTGTGACTGATGCAATAATCATCTCTACTATGTAAACCAAGCTCCAGTGCTTCCTGAGGCCTCTTCTGTTATTGATTCCCATAAAAGTCCTCTGAATCCTTATGCAGCAGGATACATCTATTCCATAATTTGTTATGCTTGGGGGGGGACAAAAATGATGATTATAAACTATACTTACACTTGCAGTGGGTGGGCAAAAGATTTGAACTGTACATACCAGAGGGTCCTGATTAGGAAAAGTGAGAAGTGATAATGTCATACTTACATAAAGGGGTCCCCCCACATTTTTCTTTTTTGCTTAACTGCTTTAGATTTGTTGCTATTTGTAACCTAAAATTCATAATTAATATGAAATGTTTCTTACAAATAAATTTAAATCAACAACAAAAATTATGGCCATGGTAGTAACTACAAGATACATTAGTAATTTTAAAAAGTACAAAACATCAACAACATAATCACATTATACAGCATGATTCATGATTAGCCAACCTGCTTTTGTTATTGAACACCTCTGGTACAGAATAGTTATTGATTTACAAGGCAGCCTATTCCATTTCCAGGCAACTTTAATTGGTAGGCAGTTCTTTGAGTCCTCCTTCTATTAAACTGTGTTCTGGTCTCTGTAACAATGTCTTTTTGACCTGCTCTTCCCTCAGGATCTATGCAGAAAGAGGATACTTTCTTGTTGACTTGATCATCCCTTCAGATTTTAGAAGCCAATTGTCTATCCCCCCACATCATCTCTCCTGTCGTCTATATATCCTATGTTACCCTCACTGCTGCTCATATAATAGCATTTCTGGATTTTTTTTTACTCTCCTGGACATAGTCGTCTACTTGTACCTGCATATCTGTTTATAGGCCTATGATTTAATATTCTTCATCACTTTGGGAAGGAATTCTGAAGTAAAGTGAATGTCCTATGCATGTTTGCAAGTTAATATAAAATCCCAGCTCTCAGTGCTGATGTTTCTTTGTGGGGGACAAGTTCACCCATTTTTCAAATGATTAATGGGTATGTACAAGATTTTGGTCATTTTTCTAACATCCTCTTTAAATCAACACCACAAATGTGTGTCTACATTTTCATGCATATTTTGTCATACACCCAGACAATTACTGCACTCATTTCACACATGAAAATTGATGTGTCTTAAAATTAGCTAAGCTATTTGAAAATATAATCCTTTATGTTTACCCTCCTGGCAGTGAGAAATAATGTACTGGATAATATCTTGATGAAAATAAAAGAATATCTAGATGACATTTCAGTTTCCTTTAAATTATTTCCCTAACTATAGGTATTCATTCTGAAAAATGACTAGGTTGTTGTAATTTGTGTATCTTGTTTTTCCCCCAAGGGGAAATGAACAAATCAATATGTCTGTGTAGCAGACACAATAGTGGAAACAATTGCCTTTTTTTTCTTTTTAATGAATGATGCCAATGTTGGTTCTCATACTGATCCATCCAAGATCTTTTATTTATAGAAATCACAACACTTTTAATGAGGCCACAGTGTAAAATATTGCTCTTCAACCCAAAGAGCAATTATATTGTTAAATGACATTTTTGTTCACAAACACTAAATAAAGGGCCCATTGTTCAATTTGTTTCTAAAGCAGGAGATAAAAACCTTTCAGAGATGAAACACTGGTTTCATTTGTTGTTGTTACAAATAAATTATTTCTTGCATTGTTGGAGACCTAGACAGAAAATGCATTGAGGATAGGAAGTGGACCTTTATTCTTTCTCTCTGTAGTAACTGGCACTGTGCATGATAGGGAGCAACTACACAAGTGATGTTTGCTGGCAGGTGGATGGGCGAATGAGTAAGTACTGTGTTCTTGCCTTTGATAGGAAGAGTAGACAATGCCCTGCATGTTTTAAGGGTTGGTGTGAGACTGAGGGTTATGGCACCTATTGAGAGTGAATCAAATGCCTAGCATCTGTTAAAAGGCAAATGCCCTGGGAGCTGTCACCAGTAAATCTTTACTGGGGCTACTAAAAATCCTGATGAAAGTAAACCTTTGTTGTCCTAAAAGAATAAGGATCAGCATAGAGGGACCAGCACAGAGTAAAGGACCATGGAAGGGTGGGAAGGGCGATGCTGTAGCTCATAGATTCTAAATATTTGCTAAAGAATGACTCTTGGCCCACACAAAGTCAAAATCATTCCTTGGTTAATTCAACTCCAGCAAATATGATGTAATGAAATTCAATCAATCAAACAAAAAATCAAGAAAAAAACTAGTCAAATCTAAGAGATAGTCAAACACAGTGGAAAATATGCCAAGTCTGAGCAACAGAAGGTCCTAATTCTGATCCTGATTCTTGTACTGTGTAATTGCTGAACAATTAGTTTTAGTGCCTCCGGTCTCTGTTTCCTCATCTTTGATGGTGTGAATGGAATTAGTTGATTTCCAAAGATCCTGACAGCTCTGAAATGCTCAGAGTCTATATTGCTCATCTGTAGGACATGACTGACTAATCAATTGAATTGTTCTTAAGTGTAGATACAGTATAAGAGAAAGAGCAAGGCAGTTAAGAATCCAGTGACAGAGAAAGCACAAAAATATGTTCACATATATCATGAGAACACTTTCAGAGAGAGCTAAAAGATCTTACTATGACCAGAATTAAGATGGAATTTGCACACTTCCATATTTTTTTCATGTATAAATGATTCCAGAAAGCACTGAAAGTTGTACGTGCCTTTGGATTTTTATTTGATATATTATACAATTGAGAAAGGTAATGGTTACTCGTGATTTCCAAGGTCATAAATTAATAAAAGGATCCAAATTAAATAAATATCAAAGCAATAAAACACACTTTTATTTACATAACTATTATAAGTAAATTTAGATTATTTTTACTATTCTGAATTAAGTATTCCTTTTCATTTTCTATTAATTCGATTTTACCAGTTGGCTAAATATGGCCTCTGAGAAAGCTGAAGCTTATAATAAAATATTAACACCTCCACCCCCACCCTTGGTGGAAACAAAAATGTTTTAACTAGTATGACTGGTTAGCAGCAATTAACTGTTTTTCCCATACTGACTGGATCGATCGAAGTCTATGATTGTGGGTAGTGCTGCCTGTAGATTTCTCTTCAAAGCAAAGTTTTCTTGGAATACATTTTATTTAACATAGTTAAGATTTTAAGAGACATTTCTGTTAAGCATTGCAGGGTCTAGTGATGTCCCCTAGTACCATTAAATTAAATGATTCAATTAGAAAATAAACAAACTTTGTGTTCTGCTTTCATAAGATACACTTATTCAGGGAATTTTGAAATTATTCTGGAAAAGGTAGTATGCGGGAGTTCCAGAAGAAAATAGCAAAATAATACTGAATCACAGAAACTTCCTCCCTCTTAAGAAACAAAACTAATAAAAAATAGCAATTATAAATACTTGAGGAAAAGCAGTATCAACTAAACAAAAAGTGGCTACAACTTTAATCCATACACTTAAAAAACTGATTGCCAAATAAAGAAATTAAAGATTCATAATTCAAAGTGGATGACATGGCTTCTAAACCTGCTCTCACTCTCCACCCCAGCCTTCTGAATTAGTCACCAAAATTATCAAAATTCTCCTCAATATTACAAAATATGGAGAAAGGATTGGTGGGAGGAAGATATCCTTTCCATTTTTTTGATTAGAATATGGTAGAAATGGCTGCTGGGGAGGGAAAGACAAAATCAGCAAAATAAAAAAATAGAGCTGAGCAATAGAAATAGACACTGGGACTCTGCACTGACTGAATTAAAGGTATTACTAGAATCTCAAAAAGGCTCCCTGTGAGAGAATAGGATATATTTCACAGCCATGTAGTATGTTTGGAAGTGAGGTTCTATTCTATTCAACAATTAAAAATAATGATATCCTGTCATTTGCAGCAACATGGATGAACTGGAAGGACATTACATTAAGTTAAACAAGCCAGGCACAGAAAGAGAAATACCAAATGATCTCAGTCATATATGAAATATAAAAAGTTGTTCTCATAAAAGTAGATGGTTGTTACCAGAGAATGAGGGTTGGGGAGGATGGATGGTGAGAGATTGGTCAATGGGTACAGAGATAACGTAGATAGGAGAAATAAGTTCTAGTGTTCTATTGCATAGTAAGATGACTAGAGTTAATAATTTATTGTATATTTCAGAATACTTAGGAGAGAAGTATTTGAATGTTCACATCACAAAGAAATGGTAAATGTTTAAGGTGATGGAAATGCTGCTCACCCTGATTTGATCATTACACATTGCACCCCATAAATACATACAATTATCTTGTCCCAATCATAAATAAGAGTGGAGCTAGGATATGAAAAGCAAAGATTTTAATCTAGATGAAACAAAATTTTTTAAGGGACAGGTCTCACTATGTTTCCCAAGCTAAAAAAAAAAAAAAAAAAAAAAAAAAACTCTTGGGCTCAAGTCATCCTCCTGCCTCAACCTCTTGAGTAGCTGGGATTATAAGCATGCACCACTATGCCACCTGTAGTACCAGCTACTCAGGAGTGTGAGAAATGGAAGACAATTTCTTATAAGTACTTCATGCTTTAGAAAAAAAAAATATCAAGAACCTGTATCCAGTAAAAGAACAGCTCAAATATTAGAAGACCAGAATATATAACATTGTTGTTATAGAGGAAAGGCTTGAGGTAATCTCAGTGAATGCAGATGACAAAAGGAAAAGTCATCAGAGTGCAGAGATGAGCCAAAGGATATGTAGGGCAGAGACATATAGGAATTAAGTAGAAAAATATTTGAAGAAAAGTTCTCTGAAATAAGAAAATCACGCATTCAACAATGTTCTTTTAAAATATACCTATTAATTATATGCAATATATCAGGCTGTATTCTAGAAGCTGAGGAATCATAGCAGTAACAAGGAGAACAAACTCCCTGCACTCACAAAGTTACCTTCTTCTACAAAAAACAGATAATATATAAGTAAATATAGAAATAATATAATTTCAGATCTATATGTTAATAGTAAAACACACAGAGTGTTGCAGAAAATTTTTATACAGGATGCTTGAAGATTTAGTCTAGTTCAGTTATTGAATTTATAAGACAAAAATAAAAATTATTCTTTAGGCATCAAGGCTAGAAAAGCAAATCACATACAAGGAGAAAAAAATGTAGATATCTTTCTGTTTTTTTTAACATGACTTTAAAGGCCAGAATATCATGAAGATATACCTCTAAATTTTCAAGTAAAAGAAGGTGAGAATCAAGAATATAATATCAAAAAAGATATCATTCAAATATCAGGGCAACAGGCAGACATTCTTAAAAGCTGAAAGAACTAAGAGAATACAGTATCCAAAAGCCCTTCTTTAAAACAAGCAAGTAAACAAAATTTGTGTTTGATGAAGAAATTCATAGCTAATTAAGGGATTAATCAAAATAAAGACCTTAGGAATGGAGAAGCTGGGGAGAGTGACTGATGAGATTTGCATCTACTGAAACATACAACTAACAGTAAATGTGGAAATTATAGTCATCAAATAGGATGTATGTATTAGAAACTTTGACAATGTAACGTTAATGACATAGTTCACAAAACTTGGGGAGTGGAGAGCTAGGGATATGGTAGAAAATGTGAAAGAGATAATGCCCTCATCTTTCACAGTGAACAATTAGTACTATACCAAAAGGAAACATTTAATTAAAAGTAATAATGAATCTAATTTCTTTATTTTGTTATCTAATTTTATTACTCTTAGAGGAATATTTTAAGAAATACTATCTCTTGTGGTAAAAATGCATATATCTGAAGTAAAACATTTCCTAAAGTTTCTTTATCTTTTCCTAAATTCAAGTAAAATTGTACTTATATTTATAAAATAAAATGAAATGCTATCAAATTATGTGCATATGTATATAGATTGTGTGTGTGTGTGTGTATATATATAAAATTTTATTTGTCCCTATATTGATATGTCTATGGAAATTAGTCTTCACATTTGTAAAGTGGTATATTCTAGTTCTAACATCACTGTAAGTTCACAGAATTCACCAGTAGCTTATTTAGTCTGAGTTAACCCTGAAAAAAAGAGCATGAGAGAAGGGCTTTCATGCAGGCAGTTTATTTTGGGATGGGACAATCTCAGGAAATAAGAATAGGAGTCCAGGGAGGGTGAAATGGAGAGGAAGGAAAATTGATACAGGCATATGATGTTGAGTTGGTTATAGCTGTGGACAACTGGAACTTCATCCCACGAGCATCTTCTGTTGTTGTGTAGAACACACAGCAAAAGTTTTCAACCAAAGGACAGAAAATGAAGGATTTATCCACCACCTGTTTCAACTCTGCACTGGCAAAGAATTTATCCCACAGGTAAGATTTGTATATAAGATACAGGACACCTAGTTAAACTTGAATTTTAAATAAAAAATGTTTTTTTACAATTTATCAAGGAATATTTTATGGGACATACTAAACAGTTTTTCATGGTTTATCTGAAATTCAAATTTAACTGGACATCATGTATTTTTCTTAGTGAAATCTAGCCACTCTACTCATGAGATGTTAGCACTTTCATACTTCTGGTTGTGCATGTGTGAGTGCAGATGTCTTGTACAGTAGCATCAAAGAAACACCACTGGAGAAAGTAAGAGAAACAAGTTCAAGTTCAAGTGCAGCTGAGATGAGATGCAGTCTGTTTTTATATATCTGTACACACTGACTGCTTTAGCAGAAGTGAAAAGTTTGAGTAAAGAAGAAGTGATATAGGCCGGGTGCGGTGGCTCACGCCTGTAATCCTAGCACTCTGGGAGGCTGAGGCGGGTGGATCGTTTGAGCTCAGGAGTTCGAGACCAGCCTGAGCAAGAGCGAGACCCCATCTCTACTAAAAATAGAAAGAAATTATATGGACAGCTAAAAATATATATATAGAAAAATTAGCCGGGCATGGTGGTGCATGCCTGTAGTCCCAGCTACTTGGGAGGCTAAGGCAGTAGGATTGCTTAAGCCCAGGAATTTGAGGTTGCTGTGAGCTAGGCTGATGCCACGGCACTCACTCTAGCTGGGCAACAGAGCGAGACTCTGTCTCAAAAAAAAAAAAAAAAAAAAGAAGTGACATAGAACAACAAAACGTGTGGGGATTAGACAAAATGAGCAATGTGGATGTATTTTATAATCTATATATCATGAAAGATACTGTCATTGTCATTGGCTTGCTTTAAAATTTGGTTGTTTTGATAGGGATCAGATTATTCAAATTACAGGTTATCTATAAGTAAGTACAAGCTAATTATATTATGAAAGAATAAAAACAGAATGTTGCTTTTGGCTTTCAGCAAGGGGCTTTCAGTATACTCACTTATTCAAAATCTTTTTTCATGTATACATTGTTTTGAATTGATTTTCTCTCATAAAGCATTCTATTTTTCTGTTTAGCAAGAAGTTACTCTTGTTTGGTAAGAATACTTTTTACTTGAAATGTATGGTTGTGAAGAGGACTCACAGTGTGTCTAGAATTCTGGAGTAGTTCAGTAAATGGTAAAGTTTATTCCTTGTAACTGCTTTGTTTTTCATTGTTGTCTCTCCACCCTCTGATGAGCACTTTTTCCATTGTGTTAACTTAATAACACTTTATTCAGTCTCAGAGAGAATAAATTATTGTCTTTTTTCCTAGAAATACTCAGCCATCACTGTACAGTCAATTCACGGTAACCCCCAAATTATCTCTGAACTCACTGCATTCTGCTGCTGCATCCATTATTTTCTCAAAGTGTATGACTTACTGATTTCTGCAGAAGAATGGCTTTATTGCCTGGCCTAGGAGGTCATTATGCCAGAAGAGCTGTCATTTCTTTATTTTCTTCCTCCTTAGCGAGGTTTATGCATGGTTCTTATAGGGATTCCCACTACCAGTCCTCCAGTGCTTTATCTCTTCTACAGAAATGTGGCTTTTTATCACCATGATCTAAAAACTCTTCCTTGTCTACTACTTGCAAGTACCTATGCTAAATTTTGGAGTATAAGGGGCATTGGATAGTAAGAAGATATCTTTCTTATTAATCAAGAAATTATTCTCAGTAGTCAAGCTGAATCAAGAATAAATTCATTATATGTATTTAAAATTCAAATCTAATTTCATAGATAACTTAGAAAATATTCACTATAGAGGCTTAAAAAAATTCCACTTATTACAGAGCATCTGTCCTGAGCCAATAGACTTTGCAATGTACATATTGCCAGTAAAATGTCTTTTATAGGTGCCATTACACATTTTGGCATTGATTGTTATTTAATCATCAGTGAATTATGCCCCCCAAAAGTAATTTGTTTTAGTGAGAAAGCATTGGGCTTTGGTGCAATAATTATAGCATTTCATCATAAGGAATCTATTTGATACAATTTTTAAACTAGTATGTCCATTATTTATTTCAGCTTATTAGCATAACCTATGAACTTGGTTTCAGTGATGAAATTAGAGGTATGTTGTAACTAGATGAGTGTAAGAACATGATAGAAGGCCCACAGGTAACCATATTCCACATTACTTAGCATATTGCAATTCATTAATGCCCACTAATGCATGGATTTTCTAGAAATGAATGGACAGTTATTGTGTAATGGCACATTTTATAAAACACTATAGTATAAACTAAAATAGCACTTTAAAATAGCTCAAAAGATATTTGAACTCCAAATGCCTAATGCCAGCATGACCCTGGCCACGAAATACAGCAGGCTGATATATGGCTGCTCTCCTGGTGCTGCACAATATTGACCATGGACTTCTAGGGGGATGCTTTGCCTTTATTCCTTACCTTCACACCCTACCTGTCTGCAGGGCAGAATCATTAATTCAAAAGAGGGAGAAAATGGCATAATCTCCAGCAGTCTCTTAGCTATCCACTTCTTTTTTTTTTTTATTTTAGCTCATCATTGGGGTACATAAGTTCAGGTTATATACATTGACCATGTCCCGCCCATCCCCCTGAGTCAGAGTCTCAAGTGTGTCCATTCTCCAGACAGTGCGCCTGGCACTCACCATGTAGTCATACCTCCATCCCCTCCCCCCACTGCCCCACCTCCCTGAGTCAGCACCTTCAAGGATGACCATTCCCCAGACAGTGCACAACGCACTTATCATGTAGGCATACACTCATCTCCTTCCCCAACCACCCGTGTCAGTCTGTTATCCAATTGGTATCCTTCCCCGATGTTCATTTAGGTGATGATCAGGGAAACCAGTTTTCTGGTGAGTATATGTGATGCTTGTTTTTCCATTCCTTGGATACTTCACTTAATATAATGGGTTCCAATTCTCTCTAGGAGAACCAAAGAGATGTCATATCATCATTATTTCTTATAGCTGAGTAATATTCTACGGTATACATATACCACAGTTTACTAATCCATTCGTGAATTGATGGGCATTTGGGTTGTTTCCACATCTTTGCAATTGTGAATTGTGCTGCTATAAACATTCAGGTACAGGTGTCTTTGTTATAGAATAACTTTTGTTCTTCTGGGTAGATGCCCAATAAAGGGATTGCTGGATCAAATGGTAGGTCTACTTTAATCTGTTTAAGGTATCTCCATACTGCTTTCCACAGGGGTTGCACTAGTTTGCAGTCCCCCCAGCAGTGTATGAGTGTTCCTGTCTCTCCGCATCCATGCCACATGTATTGTTTAGGGACTTTTTGATGAAGGCCATTCTCACTGGGGTTAAGTGGTATATCACTGTGGTTTTGATTTGCATTTCCCTGATGATTAGAGATGTTGAGCATTTTTTCATATGTTTGTTAGCCATTCTTGTATCTTCTTTTGAAAAATCTCTATGCATATCCTTTGCCCACTTTTTGATAGGTTTGTTCTATTTTTTCTTCCTTATTTTCCTGAGTTCTAAAGAGATTCTTGTTATCAGTCGTTTATCTGATGTGTAGTACGCGAAATCTTTTTCCCTTTCTATAGGTTGTCTATTTACTCTCATAACTGTTTCTTTGACTGTGCAGAAGCTTTTTAATTGGATCAGGTCTCATTAATTTATTTTTGTTGTTACTGTGATTGCCTTAGGGGTCTTCTTCATAAATACTTTGCCTAGACCAATGTCTGTAAGAGTCTTACCTACATTTTCTTCTAGGATTCTAGTAGTTTCCCACCTAAGGTTTAAGTCTGTTATCCACCGTGATTTGATTTTTGTGAGAGGTGAAAGCTGTGGGTCCTGTTTTAGTCTTCTACATGTAGCTATCCAGTTTTCCAAGCACCATTTGTTAAATAAGGAATCTTTTTCCCAGAGTATGTTTTTGTCAGCTTTGTCAAAGATTAGATGGCTATATGATGATGGTTTTATATTTGGATTTTCTGTTCTGTTCCACTGGTCTGTGTCCCTGCACTTGTGCCAATACCAAGCAGTTTTAATAATCACAGCTTTGTAGTATATTTTGAAGTCTGGCTAATTAATACCTCCCATTTTGTTTTTGTGGCTTAAAATTGCTTTTGCTAAATGGAGTCTTCTCTGGTTCCATACAAAGTGTAAAATTATTCTTTCTATATCTGTGAAAAATGATGTTGGTAATTTAATAGGGATTGCATTGAATCTGTAGATCACTTTGGGCAGTATAGACATTTTAACAATGTTGCTTCTTCCGATCCACGAGCATGGTATGGTTTTCCACCTATTTACATGTTTTGCGAATCCTTCCTCAGTGTTTCGTAGTTCTCCCTATAGAGGTCCTTTACCTCCTTAGATAAATATATTCCTAGGTATTTTATTTTCTTTGTAGCTATTTTGAAAGGTATTGAGTCCTTAATTTGGTTCTCCATTTGACTGTTATTGGCATATATGAATGCCTTTGATTTGTGTGTATTGATTTTGTATCCCGAGACTTTACTGAATTCATTGATCAATTCCAGGAGTCTCTTGGTTGAATCCTTGGGGTTTTCCAGGTATAACATCATATCATCAGCAAAGAGTGAGAGTTTGATCTCTTCTGTCCCTATTTGGACTCCCTTGATTCTGTTCTCTTGCCTGATAGCTCTTGCAAGACTTCCAATACTATGTTGAAAAGTAATGGGGACAGTGGGCAGCCTTGTCTGGTTCCAGTTCTGAGTGGGAATGCTTTAAATTTTTCCCCATTCAGTATGATGGTGGCTGTGGGTTTTTTCATATATGGCTTGTATCATTTTTAGATAGGCCCCGTCTATGCCTATTTTGTTAAGTGTTCTTATCATAAAAGGGTGTTGAATTTTGTCAAATCCTTTTTCTGCATCTATTGAGAGGATCATATGACCTTTATTTTTACTTCTACTTATGTGGTGAATTACATTTATAGATTTGCATATGTTAAACCATCCATGCATCTCTGGGATGAAGCCCACTTGGTTGTGATGGATTATTTTTTTGATAAGCACTTGGATTCGATTTGCTAGGATTTTATTGAGAATTTTTGCATCTATATTCATAAGGGATATTGGTCTGTAGTTTTCTGTTTTTGTTGCATCCTTTCCTGGTTTTGGTATTAAAATTACGTTGGATAGGTAAAATGTGTGGGGAGAATTCCATCCTTCTCGATATTGGAGAATAGTTTATGTAGCATGGGCACCAGATCTTCTTTGTAGGTATGGTAAAATTCAGTTGTGAACCCATCTGGTCCAGGGCTTTTCTTTTTGGGAAGGTTTTTTATTGCTGTTTCAATTTCAGATCTAGATATTGGTCTATTCACGAATTCTGTTTCTTCCTGGTTGAGCCTGGGAAGGCTGTGTGTTTCTAAATGTTTTTCCATTTCCTCCTCATTTTCCAATTTGTGTGCATAAAGATTTTTGTAAAATTCATAGATGATGTCATGTATCTCTGTGGCATCGGTCGTGATTTCTCCTTTCATGTTCCTGATGGAGGTAATTAGAGTTTTTTCTTTTCTGCTTTTGGTTAGCCTAGCCAGAGGTGTGTGAATCTTGTTTATGTTTTCAAAGAACCAACTTTTTGATTTATTAATTTCCCTTATGGTTTGTTTGTTGTCCATTTCATTCAGTTATGATTTGATCTTAATAATTTCTCTCCTTCTGCTGGGTTTGGGGTCGGTCTATTCTTCCTTCTCCAGCTCTTTGAGTCTATTCATTAGATTGTCTATTTGTAAATTTTCTGTCTTTTTGATATAGGCATTTATGGAAATAAATTTTCCTCTCAGGACTACTTTAGCTTTGTCCCACAGATTTTGATAAGTTGTGTCTCCATTGTCGTTTAATTCAAAGAATCTTTTGATTTCCATCTTGATTTCTTCATTTATAAAATAGTCATTCAGGAGAAGGTTTTTTAGCTTTCATGATGTTGAGTAGGAATGAGAATTTCTGTTAGGGTTCATTATTACTTTTATTCCGCTGTGATCTGAGAGGATGCATGGTATAATTTCTATTTTTTTTTAATTTTTAAGACATGCTTTATGTCCTAGGATATGGTCAATCTTGGAGAATGTCCCATGAGCTGATGAGAAGAAAGTATATTCAGTGGATTTTGGGTAGAATGTCCTGTAGATGTCAGTCAATCCCATTTGTTCTAGCATTCTATTTAAGTCCTTTGTTTCTTTGTTTATTTTTTGTTTGGAGGGTCTGTCCTGTACTGTCAGCAGTGTGTTAAAGTCCCCGACTGTCAAAGTGCTGTTATCTATCATTTTGTTCAAATCAAGTAGGGTTTGCTTTATGAAGTTGTGTGCACCTAAGTTGGGTGCATATATATTAAGTATAATGTCTTCTTGTTGAATTGCACCCTTCAACAGTATATAGTTACCATGTTTGTTTTTCATTACTTTTATTGATTTAAAAACTCAGGTATTGGAGAATAAAACTGCCACGCCAGCTTTCTGTTGGCTTGCATTTGCTTTAAATATCGATTTCCACCCTTTTATTTTCAGTCTAAATGCATCCTTGCAGGTAAGATTATTTTCCTGAAGACAACAAATACTTGGCTTGTATTTTTTTAACCATTGGGCCAGTCTATGTCTCTTGAGTGGGGAATTCAGTCCATTCACATTTATGAGAGAATTGATAAATGAGACTGATTTCTGTTCCTCATGTTGGGTTGAATTTCATTATTCTGTTTTCTCACTTGAGCCATTGTGATAACCGGGTTTTTTTCTTCTCTTGAAGAAGAAAAAACATTTTTGGGTCTTTCTTTTGCTGGTCCATGTGTAACTCTGTTTTGAGTACTTCTTGGAGAGCTGGTCTTGTCTTGGTGAATTCTCTGAGTTTTTGTTTATCTGAGAATGTCTTAATTTCACCTTCATATATAAGGTGAGCTTAGCTGAGTATAAGATTCTAGGCTGGGCATTATTGTGTTTCAGAAGAGTGAGAATGGGGCCCCAGTCTCTTCTTGCTTGTCAGGTTTCAGTTCAGAAATCTGGCGTAATTCGAATGGATTGTTCTTTGTATGTAATTTGCTTCTTTCTCCTTACAGCTCGTAGAATGGCCTCCTTAGTGGAAATTTTGGTCTGTCTGATAACTGCATGACGTGCTGTCTTCCTATTTGGTATGAATCTCCCAGGGGTTCTTTGAGCTTCTTGAACCTGTATATCTAGAGTTTTGGCAATGCCTGGGAAATTTTCCTCTATTATGTCTTCAAATAGCTTATCCAACCCTTGCTTATTGTCTTCTTCACCCTCAGGAATGCTGATAACTCTCATGTAGGCTTCTTCACATAATCCCACATTTCTTGTAGACTCTGGTCTTTACTCTTATTTCTTTGCTCCATCTCTGTGACAGACTTATTTAATTGGAAAGTATTATCTTTGATTTCTGAGATTGTTTCTTCTGTTTGAACTACCCTGCTCTTGAGACTTTCCAGTGTGTTTTGTAGCTCCCTGAATAAATTCTTCATTTCCAGGAGTTCAGTTTGGTTTTTCTTCAATATTTCAATTTCTTTAGTGAATTTTTCTTCCAAGTCCTGGATTTTTTTTGTGGTATCTTTGTGTTGGTTATCCATTTTTTCTTGCATAATATTCAGCTTATTTATGAGCCATGATTGAAATTCTTCCTGTGACATATTCCTATTTCGAGTTTGATTTGTGTCAATTGGTGGAGAATTAGTAATCTTCTTTGGAGGCAAAGTTTCAGCTTGATTCTTTATACTCCCAGAGTTTTCGCCATGCCCTTCCCATCTGGATCAATCCTTAGGTCCCTTCTTTCAGCTAGCTTTAGGCTGGACAGAGGCACTCCATTCGCATGCTGATCTTAGGCTGTGCTGCAGCCCAGGTAAGCTGCCTCCTCTGTCACTAAGGGGAGCCCTTCATGTGTTGTTCAGGATTTTGATGCCTCAGCTAGGGGGCTGCTCCTGTTGGGTCCATCCTCAGAGAATTAATTTGGCCAGAAACTGGTTTGAGAGTCCCGTCACTGAGCTGATTTAATTGCAGATGGAAAGCGACTTTTTCCTTGCCTCTTCCTCTCCCAAGGTGGTTTCTGCCTCTCTCTGCATGAAAGACAGCAGCTAGGGGGAGGGGGCGGTGCCCTCGTTCTCCCAGCACCCCAGATGCTGCAGCTCCCAGGGGCGATGATCCGCCCCACCCCAATGTCCTCAAGGTCCACGCTGCGCTCCCTCGTTACTGGGGAAGCACTCAGTGTTCACGCAAAGGCGGAGCACCTAGTGGGGGCCCACAGACTAGGGGATGGAGCCTCCTGGTTCCCAGTCACTCCGCAGTGGCTAGGCTGTGGACCCTGACAATGGCGGCTGCCCACCCGCCAGTCCCTGGTTCTGTGGGCGAATGTTCAGGGTCCGGCAGGGGCCAGAGGAGCTGGGGATTGAGGGAGCCCAGCCGCCGGTGTAAAGGAGACAGTTCGGCGCCCCCCAGGTGTCTTTTGCTGCAGCGTATCATGAACCCTCTCCCGTGGTTTGCAGTCCACCCACAGAGCTCCAGGGTCCAAAATGCCCCCCGCTATTGTCTCCTCTCCACAGAGCCCCGCATCTCCCACTGTGATTCTGCACCGGCTTCAGGCAGATCCCTAACTGAGTGGGTGTGGAGGTCAGTGGGGGAACAGGCCGCTTTCCTGTGGGTCTGAACTCCCCTCACTCGCTGGTGAGGCGGGTACGGCCGTCCACTCTATTGTCTGTCCTGCACTCTCCAGATTGTCACGATCTGATTTCCCATTCACCTCAGTCTTTTCTTGCTCTCTGTGTCCCATGCTGATTCTCTGTGGATTCACACCGCTGTTCCAGTGGGGGAGTGATCCTCTATCGTTGTGGCAGACTGAGATCCATGCCTTCCTCTCTGGGAGCACAAATCCAGGAGGTCACCTCCACTCCGTCATCTTTCAGCCGCTATCCACTTGTTGACATGGCAATTTTTACCTTTTATCTTTTATCCATTTCATGTCATTTTATTTCCTCACTCTTTGACTACCTTGTGAAATCTCACCTATCAATATTCTTAATGCTTTTGGAAATCATATTTATTGTATGCATGCCATCCTTTAGCTTTTTCAAACTTACCATGACAGCATGAACATATGTTCATATTCTTAAATGTTCACCCCGAACAAGAATTTGAACAGTTGTTTGGTATTCCATCATATGTATATTCCATATGTTATTTTTCCAATTTTGTAGGACAAAATTCTGAAAGTGATATATCCAGGTAAACAGGTATACATGTTGTTAGAGCTCTCAATATACCTTGACAAATTACCCCTCAAAAATGTTTCTCCAATTTATAACTAAATGAAAGTAATTGGAGGTGTGTATCCTTCTTTGGTCCTACTAACCAAGATAATGTTTTAAAAATTCAAGAGTTTCAGAATAAAACAAGCTTTCTATATGAGGCTAAGGTATTGCAAAATTTCATTAAACCCCCAAACATTCCAAAGAGACATCATTGTAATCATCTTAGCCCTGTTTTCTAAGTATGGTCCTGCTATTATACCTATAACATCATGTTTATCATATCTTAAAAATCGCAGCAAATATTATCCTATATAATGTTAGCTGATAGGTCAGAAAGATATTCTCTGGGGCCTTTGTCTTGTTTTACCAGCTTTGCCTGATGGACCAAAATGGGACCCTCATAGGGTTGTCCAGTATATTGCTCTATCACAGAAAAATTGAGCAGTTATCATTGCTTGATCTTAGAAATATTGACTAAATACCTACTCTATGATATGTCATGAGGATATAAGAATGAGTAACAGTTCTTACTCACAGTTCCCCTTACAGAACTCACTGTTCAGTGGAAATTGCAGCTATGCAAACTGGTCACAATAATTCAATGTAGCTAAGCAAACTTATACCTAAATGCTCTGGGAGTTCTGGGAATGGAGTTGGGGAGAGTAATTCCTGGCATTCAGTACTCATTGTTTCTTTGTGCCTAAACTCTCTTTGTGTGGAAAATAAAATATTTACTATAACCAGCTCTTTATCTGGATATTTATTTTAGTTTGGATTGCTCCTTTCATGCATATTAAACTGTGGGAGCCTATCATGACTAGTTTGTCCTTTGTTAAAACCATTGAAAACATAGGCAAAAGGGCTCCCACCCTAGCCAGTGCCAAAATATCTATTTATTGTTAAGAGTTGCCATTAATATTCTATATCTTCTGCCCTGATGAATAATTTATGGTAGAATTTGGTGTTAATTTTAAGAGTAAATCAGTGTGGTTGAATTATATCAGATTAATACATCAACAAAATCAGTCAATTATGCTGGCCAAAGAGAAACCGCTGTACTTATGTCTAGAAACATTTAGGAAAATGAATCTTTTCAAAGCTATAAGAGATAATAAATACATAGCAGTAAAGAATTTGGGGACTCAGTTGACTTTCCAATCACTCATCAAATATGTATTAAGCACCTAATAGGTACAAGACAGTGTTTCATTCACTAGTGAGTTCATATTCAACAAGATGGACATGGACCTGTTCTGGAGTTTAAATTCCAGTTAGGAGAAATATGTGACCAGGAAATTGAGAGATTGAATATACAAATGAACAATTTCCAGATCATATATAAAAACTTAACTTTGACTCACAACCTTCAGCAACTTGCCCAGAAAACCCACTCCATATCTACAATGAGTGGCCCAGGAAGACTGCTGGACCTAAGTCAGTTTTATAGGAGGTTGGGCTGCTATCTCTAGTAACAATCTAGGAAGCAAAACAATAACTTTTGTAGTAATCATCCCCATGTGGCCAGACTTGACTAACAACTAGTAATTTCCTTATTTCTGCCCCTGCTTCCAACTTAGGACCAACCACAAAAAGCCAAATATGCACCTATAGTTAATCACATAGGATGCCCTGCTTCTTGTAGTGAGCCGGCCCCCAGTTTCATTATGCCAATAATCTCCACTCAGGGAGTACCTGAAGCCTTCTCTTTTTTCTTCTATAAATCTTTCCCATTCATCTGCCTGCCTTATTATCTCTGCCAATATACAAGTGATGGTGCCTAATCCAATTGCTATTGTAAGATCTGAATAAATAGCCTTTACTTTTCTCATTTGGTTGGTCTTCATTTCTTTCCCCCAAACAAATAAGTGAGCAAGGTAATCCAATAATGATAACTGCATTGAAGGCAACACACATGAATGATATCTTAGAAGGTGGTGGAGTGGGGCTGGGGATAACTTAAAGTGAGTGGTCAGCTAATGATTCTTTAAGGTGGGGTTTGAGCTGATATAAATGAAAATAATGAAGGAGCTTTCTAAAGATCTGTGTCAAGGACTTCCTGGCAGAGGTAACAGCATGTTCCAAGGCCATTCAGTAGGAGCAAGGTGGCATTTTTAAAGAACCAAAAGAGGGCAAATGTTGCCATGACATCGTGAATGAGAAGAGCTGTTGGATATAAAGGTAGAAGTGTGTAGGAATCAGGTCATGGAGGGCCTTTTTAGCCCCTTAACAACTTTGGGTTTTATTGTAAGAACTATGGCAAGTCACCCAAAGGTTTATGCATGAGAAGAATATGATTTGACTTGTATTCTAAAAACCTCATTGAAGTTGTATGTGAAATCAAGAGTGGAAATAAGGAGACTACTTAGGAGGCTTTTACAATATTTCAGAAGAGAGATGACGGTGGTGGCTCAGTGTAGTGTGGTAGAAGTTGAGATGGAGAAAAATGGTTGGGTTTAGAATATATTTTGGAGAAAGAGCTGACAAACTTGCTAACAAATTGGATGTTCAGGGTGACAGAGAGACATGAGTGAAGACTGATTAGTAGCTTTTTATGTGCATTTTTTGGCTTGATCCACTGAATGGATGATGGTATTATTTACAGAGATACTAAATACCAGGTATGAAGTAGGTTTTAGCAGCGGGCAGTGAGTAACAGGATCAGGATTTCTAATTTGCTCATGGTTTAAGACTACTTTTAAAATCCAAGTAGAGAACTCAGTAAAATCTGTAACTTAGTAAATGTTTCAGGGCTAGAAATGGTTGGTCCTCCCACCTAGTGGCTGTGTTACTTTGGGCAAGTTACTTCACCTCCCTGAGCCTCTTTTTCCTCATTGGTAAAATAGTGGTAATGAGAGTACCACTTTATGGGGAGATTGTTACCTGTTAAGATTTACAATTACTTTCTTCAATTTAGTTTAGGAGTTATGAAAACATTTCTTGGATTTTCTCAATAGGTTAAGTGGAATTCCTAGTATTCAATGAGATTTTATATTTTTTCTATCTTTTGTGAGATGTTAGAAAAGCTGCATCATGGACTGCTGAACAGTCACAGTTTTAAACCTAAACCTTTGATATTTCTTCTTAAAAATCATGAAAATATCAACCTCTCTCCAAGGACAAGATTGCACTGGATAAACTGACTAATTAGAATATAGCATTGATCTAAGATTTCTTGGTGATCCTGAAATTTTATAGAGAGACTTGCATCATTTTGACCAGTTAATCCCAAGGCTATAAATGATGGGAGCACTGAAGACTTCCAAGGTCCAGATATATGCAAGGGTAAAATGCTTATCAAATTTTAGGGTATGTGTTATTTAGATAGTCACTGTATCTTCTTGGCAGGGAGTATCAAAATGATTGAATACCTTAGGAACCAGTTGAAAGAAGACAAGGATTTGTGCAGACAACCTTTGCCAAAAAGGGGAAGCTTTAGTATAATCATTTCGTTTTGGATATAGTAAAATTCTTATTAAAACATTCATATTAATATCAGTAGAGTGTAATATGAATTATTTGGTAATGATAGATAACATATGTATCATTACTATATTTCAGGCACTATGCCAAGTAATTTATGTGCATTTTTTCATATAATTCATCTTTTTGAGATAAACACTATTATAATGTCCATTTTACATGAGGAAATTGAAGCTTTGAAACAGTGACTAATCCAAGATCACTGAGCTGGTTATTGGTGGAGCTATTATTTAAACCCCGATATTGCATTGAAATTGCTCTTGCAAAGCTGCCAACCTCCCCGCAACCCCACCCAGCCATTGATTGTTGTCAAAGTCTTTATCAATGCTGTGGTGAGTTCATTTTAGGTCTTGACCACATTTATAAATGATGGAGGAGAGGGAGGTCCCAGTAAGTGGGGAAGGGAGAGAGGAATCAGCCAATAGGAACACTGGGATTGTGTAATTTCCTTGATTTCAAAAATAAAGCAAAACAATTAGTGGTAATCAGTATTGTAAAGATTCAAAATTCATATTAGTCAGTTTTCTGATTCCAAATGCAATGTTCTTCCTACTACACCCTACCATTTCCAAGAAGTTTATAAATTATGGTTTCTTACATTCATTAGAGAGAATATTTGGTCTTTGTTGGCTGGTTTGGGAACCAGTCCTTCATCTGAAACATTCTTTCTCTGGTAACTTACAGTTTTCATTCCAAAAAAACCCATTCATACACCAACTTTAGAAACCAACAGAATGCTTCCTGTATGATGAAGAAGCATTTCTTAGACACAAACATTTTTATTCATGTCTGTGGACACATACATTCAAAAGTTCTGATCCTCCAGATTTGAAATTGGTAGTTACTGTTCTTGAAAATGTATGATTTTTGTTTAATTCAACTTGTTTTCAAAACATAAATTTAATTTAAGGAATATGAATTATGAAATCAAGATGAATACTGAATAAGGTTAGTAGCTGGGTTAGACATTTTTGTCTTTCTGCAGAACTGTTCCCTGTTCTTTATGCCAGTGAAGCCATAATAATGCTTATTATTTGAAACATTTTGATTAAGATCCTCACATGTTGCAAACTTTTCAAGATTATGTATTTGTAATTCTTGGTAATAAACATCATTCTTTTCACATGGTTGCTTTGATTTTTAAAGGCTTTTTATTGAATGTCTTCACAATATTTTCCCTCTGCCCTGACAAGTTGTCACTTGTGTTGATGTCTCCATTTTATCTCTTCCTTTCCTCCAAGCAACATTGACAAACTTTCATTTCTGCTTATGAAACATTTTGACAGGGCTGAGACAGATGTCACTTTGGACTTCATGGTGGACAAAATAAAGTTGTTTTAAAAATAGCAAGTAACTGCATTTTGGTGTTGTATCAATGGACTTAAAAGTAAATGAAATATATGAAAAAAATTCTCCACTAAAGCAGTGGTCATAACCTCAGCAGAGTAGTGGTTGCATTTATGGTTTTCAAGTCTCAGTAACATGATCAACTCCTTTAGGAAGGCTTCCCTGAATCTTGAAACACCTGTATGTCTTTTTCATGCTTTCATTCTCCTCTTCCTTCCACCAGGATAAGGCTCCATCATGACACTTATCACTTTATAATTATAGTCTAGTCTCTGCTTATTTCTTTGAAATTGTAACTAATAGATCCTCTGTAGGTTAATTTCACTACAAAAAAATTTTTCATGCTTTTGCCCTTTGTGTATTAGGAAATATTTCAAACATTAAAATCTTAATAAACCCAACACATATAGTACTTACAATATGTTGAGCACTGTTCTAAGATCTTTACATGTCCTAACTTGTGTAACTTTCAGAACAACGTTATGAAGTATATGCTACTACAAATGAGGAAAGTGGGGATCACATAATGAGGAAAATGTCCAGAAACACACAATAACAAATGGTATAGCTGAGATTTGATCTCCTGACAGTCAAGTTCCACAGCCCACGATTTTGACCTTCATGTTATTCTGTCTAAGTAGTACAGATATAAAAGTCCAGATTTAAGACATATGTGTATATATAAAACATTTAGGACATCTATATTCATATATTACATATGGCCATATCTGCTCTGGATTTACTTTCTTAAACATCAGAATATTACCAATACAGTTGACACTTCCTCTGCATACCTTTCTTATCAAAGTATCTATTATCTCTTGTCAGAAGTAAGCACTATTCAGAAGTTGATGTGTATCTCTTCCAGATATAATTTTATAATTTTATCAGATGTTTACCTGCTCATAAACAATGTACAGTGTTTTTTGTGTTCAAATTTTATATAAATTATTTCACATTATATACATACTTCTGTACCTTTTCCCCTGTGTTCATTTGTTTTCTAGATTTATCCAGTTGCATGGATGTAGATCTAATTTATTCCCTTTAAATGACAGAGTGTAGTTCAACTTATGAGTGTACTATGATTTGTTATTCATCAAGTATCCTATTGGTGGACGTCTTCCTTTTGATTTTCCCCATTTGAAATAATACTGTAACAAAGAGCCAAATCCTAATGTCTTTGTGCACATTGCAAGAATTTCCCTATGATACATATCTAGAAATGGAATTTCTGAGTCATAGTCTATGCTACATATTGCAAATTATTTTCCAAGGTAATGAATTTATAATTATACTCACACTTCATGAGAGTTGTTATCTTTATTAATCTTTAACAAAATTGGGGCTTATTAATCTTTTAAACTTTGACTAATTTTATTTGCCAATTCTCCTGTTCACACATAGGCATTAGAATTCTGTCCCTGTCACTTAGCACCTAGAGTCTCCATGTGGCACAAAAACTGCTGTGGACATAGTATCCTTTAGGACATACCACTCTGGCTTTCCTCTTTCTCTTTGCTGTGATATTTTTACTTGCATTTTGTTCAAATGATCAATGTTCTCCTTTAAAGTTTACATTTAGATAGTGCTTAATGCTTACATTAAGATAAGATGCTTTTGTATCTTATCTAAGAAAGTATTCTCTACCTTGAGGTCCTAATGATATTCTAATATATTATCTTCAAAGAGTTATTTATTTATATTTCAGAGTATTAAGGGGTTACAAATGTTTAGGTTACATATATTCTCTTTGCACCACCCGAGTCAGAGCTACAAGGATGCCCATCCCCCAGACAGCATGCACTATACCCGTCATGTAGTTCTACTTTTAGTTTTTTGAGGTATCCTCATACTACTTTCCATAGAGGTTATACTAGTGTGCAGTCCCACCAGCAGTGTATGAGTGCTCCTATTTCTCCACATCCACAGCAACATTTGTTGTTTTGGGACTTTTTGATAAAAGCCATTCTCACTGGAGTTAAATGCTATCTCATTGTGGTTTTGATTTGCATTTCCGTGATGACTAGAGATGTTGAACACTTTTTCATGTTTCTTGGCAATTAGTCTATCTTCTGTTGAAAAATTTTTGTTCATGTCCTTTGCCTACTTTTTAATGGGGTTGTTTGATTTTCTTCTTTCTGATTTTCCTGAGTTCTAAACAGATTCTAGTTATCAGTCCTTTGTCAGATATATAACATGCAAATATTTTCTCCCATTCTGTAGGTTGTCTATTTGCTCTAGTGATAGTTTCTTTGGCTGAGGTTGCAGTAATTTAAATGCCCACCAACAGTATACAAGTGTTCTTTCACTGCATCCACACCAACATCTATTTTTTTGACTTTTTAATAATGGCTGTTTTGACTAGGGTAAGGTGCTATCTATCACAGTGTAGTTTTAATTTGCATTTCTCTGACCATTAGTGATGTTGAACATTTTTTTATCTGTTGGCCATTTGTATATCTTCTTTCGAAAAATTTTTTTTCACTTTTTAAATTAATTAATTAATTAATTTTTAAATTTCAGAGTATTACAGGGGTATAAATGCTTTGGTTACATAAATTGCCTTTGCACCACCCAAGTCAGAACTACAAGTGTGCCTTTCCCCTAGACAGCGCACATCACATCCATTAGGTGCAAATTTACCCATTCCCTATTCCCCCCTCCCACCTGCCTGGCACCTAATGAATGTTATTTCCATATGTGCATATAAGTGTTAATCAAGTTTTGGCTTTCCCTTTACTTGTATAGTTTATGTGGAACTGATCCTTATGCATGGTGAGAATCCAATTTTATATTTTTCTCATGTGGATAACTAGTTTCCCCAGCACCATTTATTGGTGTCCACCCTTTTCCTGCTGATGTTTAATGCGACCCTTCTCACATATCAAGTGCTACTATATATACCCCTGTGGCTCTATATATTATCCATTCATTCATTCATTTACCAAATATCAAGCAACTACTATGTGCCAGCATAATTCTTATTGTTTGGGATATAGCATTGAGCAAAATAGGCAAAAAATCTCTGTCTTCTTATAGCTTCAATTCTTGGGGTGTGGGAGAGGCAAAGTATATATAACATGTATCATATAGGTTTTTTTTTCCAAAGTTGTTTTGGTATTTATGCATATTTCACATTCCCATATGAATTTTAGAAATAGCATGTTAATTTTAAAAGATCTGCTTGCATATTGTATTGACTCTAGATTAATTTGGGGAGAACTGACATCTTAACAATATTGAGACTTCTGACTCATGAACAAAGTATATCTCTTAATTTATTTGGGTCTTCTTTAATTTCTTCAGCAATATCTTATAGTTTTCAGGGTACTAGTTTTGCACATTTTTGTCAGATCTATTCCTATGTATTTTATAATTTTTGATGCTATTGTAAATAATATTGATTTTTAAAGGTTAGTTTCCAATTTTGTGCTCCTACTATATAGAAATAAAATTGACTTTTGTATATTGATATTGTATTATGCAAGCTTGCAGACCTCACTTATTATTTCTAGTTGTAGTTCTAGTAGCTTTTTGTAAGTTCCATTAGATTTTATTCACAGATCATCACGTTGTAATAGATATAGACAATTTCCTTTGCTTCTTTTCAATGTGGAAGTATTTTGGGTTTCTTTTTTCTGGCCTTATGGCACTGACAGGAACCTCCAATGCAACTTGCAATGGAAGTGGTAAGAGAGGAAATCCTTTCCTTATTGCTTATATTAGGTGGGACACAATCAGACTCTTACCACTAAGTATAATGTTTTCAGAAGGTTTGGGAAGTTTCCCTCTATTCTTACGTCTCTGAGAATTTTTATCAATAATGGATCTAGATTTTGTCAAAATTTTTTGAATTTATGAAGATGATCACTTTTTTCTTTTTTAGTGTGTTTGTATGTTGAATTAATTTGATTTTTTTTAAAAAAATTTATATCCATCTTGCATTCTTGAGAAAAAAACACACATGGCATTTTTCAGTGTAATCTATATATTTTGGATTCAATTTTCTAAAATTTTATGAAGAATTTTTCCATCTAAGTTTATAGAGGTGTTTGTCTGCAGCTTTCTTATAATGTTTTTCTGCCAGGTTATTTTATCAGAGTAATGTTAGCTTCATAGCATGTGTTAGAGAGTATTTCCTGCTCTTCAATTTTCTGAAAGAGTTTATGTATAATTGGCAATAAATGTTTGATGGAATTCAGCAGTGATGTAACTTGGGTCTGAAGTTTTCTTTCTGTGAAGGGCTTAAAACTACAAATTTGATTTTTGTAGTAAGTACAGAGCTATTCGGGTTATCCAATTTTCTTGGTTGAGTTTTCTGATTTTCTATCTTGAGAGGAATTTATCTATATACTTTAAATTGTCTAATTTACTGGCATAATATTGTTTGTAGTAGTCATTTATTATCTTTTAAATATTTGTTAAAGCTGCATGATATTGCGTCTCTCATTTCTGACATTAGAAAAATTATCCCTTCTTTCTCTCTCTCTGTTTTTTAACTTTTGTAATCAGTTCTTGCAGAGGGGTTTAAAAATTTTATTGATCTTAAAACAGCATTTTTTCCCATTGACTTATTTTATTGTTTTACTGTTTTCCCTTTTATTGATGGTGTTTATTATTTCTTTCTTCTGCTTATTTTGGATTCGATTTGTTCTTCTTTTTCTATTTGTCAGGGGGGAACTGAGGCCATTGATTTAAGATTTTTTGCCCATTTATTATATAGATATTTAGTGCTACAAATGTTCCCCCCAGTACTGCTTTAGAGGCTTCCAACAAATTTAGCTGTATTATATTTTCATTCAATTCAAAATATTTTCTATTTTCGTTTCCAATCTGGTTGATGTCTAAAGGAATTATTCCCAGCCTGTGTGACTGCCAAGTACTGTTTCCACTAATCTCTTCAGATACTTCTTTTTCTGGTCTCAGGTAGTTTCTTCACACACATGCACTTATCAGTATGCTGCTGAGTACTCAAGAGGGAATCTCTGCATATCTTCACCATTCTGTATCTAGGAAGCCCTCACTTCTCCAGCATTACATCTTGTGTTCCGCCCTTGTCTCCCTGAATCTCTGCACTTTCAAGTAACTGTCTTCAACTCCAAGGGTCTCTCAAGCTCTGCCTGGATTCCCATTTTCTTCACAAGGACCCCTCAAATATTAATATTTCTCAAGACAGTAAGTTGTGGCAATAGGCTTGTTTGATTTAATTCTCATCACTCAGGTGTCAATACCCTTCATTGCTTGATATCCAATGTCTTGAAAACCATTGTTTCATGTATTTTGTTTGTTTGTTTGTTTGTTTTTTGTTGTTATTGCTTCAGGCAGACAGATAAATCTAGTCCCTCTTACTCCATTTTGTCTAAACAATGAAGTCTGCTTCATATGTAGTTTAATTTACTTTCCCCTACAACTCTGTATGAATTGGTTGCTACCAATATCCTATTTTACTAGTAAGGAAAATGAAATATATATAAGGTAAATAATTTGCCCCAAATCACACAGGGAGTAAGTGGGAGAGCTAGGATTTGAACTTGCTCTCAAAGCCATTATAATTAGAAGAACATGTCTATTCAACTTTATTCTTCACAAATAATTTGATTATCTTAGCCCTTTTCTAGATGAATTTTAGCATCAGATTTTCAAATTTTTAGCAGCACACACACATACAGAAACTACTCTTATTCTTCTTTGTCATCTTCATCATTTTCTTCTATTGGATTTGCTGCTTTTTGCTATTTAACTTAGGAAAGGATTTACATCTTTATGGAATCGAGTCTTTCATAAATATGACACATTTCTCCTTATGTTCTTCACTAAGATTTTGAATTTTCTCCACCAAATTATTACATGTCTTTCACTAAATTTAATATAAAGAAGTTTATATTTTTGTTGGTAGTGCTAAAATGCCTTCTCTACATTAAATTACATTTTCTAAGTTTTGGTTACTTGTATATAAGAATTCAGTTAATTTTTGTAAATTAATTTTATATATATCATCTTATATTCTTTTAGTATGTTCTATTTGCAAATTAATTGGAATGCCATTATAAATTATCATAGCCTTTGTGAATTATGGAAATTTTGTTTCATCCTTTCAAAAATTTATACCATTTAATTTTTCTTTCACTTCTTATTGCTCTGCCTAATACTACCTGCAAATGTTGAATGCAAGCTGTGACAGTAGACATCATTGATTTATTACTGAGCTTGAAAGAAATACTTCTGTTTTTTTTCTCAACAATGACAAACTAGAGGCTTTTCTAGTGTGCTTCATCCACTTGGAAGAAGCAAAATGGTGTATAGAGAGATTCACACTGTCAACTTTTGTCCAAGAAGAAACACAGAAATTCAACAGAAAAACAAAAGAACACTTTACATTCTGGGGAAGAGAAGATGGACAGACAGCCTGTGTGGTGGCGTCTGGCTGAGAACTGTGAGTGAAGCCCTGATACACGAGATGGTGAGGAGTATCCATCTGTGATCCACCTTCCCACTGGGAAATCATTCAATCCAGCTCACAGGAGAGCACCTTGACCCTTCAAGGCCTGGGATCTAACTTGGGGAGTGACCAGGAAACTATGGGAAGAAAATGCACCAGTAAATACCCCCGATATCTTCCCAGACCTGAGAGCTAATCCTATCCTATAGGAAGCTGGGCAGAATCCTGTAATCTAACAGTGGCAGCAGCTGTGGCCATTAGAGAGTCTCGGACTAGGGATTTAGTGCTGGGTCTTGAACAAGGGAGTAGCTCCACAGCCAGGACTGAGAGGCAAATGTGACAAAGGCGTCAGCCATGGGTGCTGTAATTGGGCCCACTCTTTAGTGACTGGAGAAGGAGATTTGTCTGAGAGATGTTGTTTTGGGCTAGGTGATAAGTTTTATGGCCTGAAGCAGCTTAGTGAACTAAAGGCAAATGGCATGTGACTTTACTGAGTATGCCAGCTAGCCTCCTTTTTCAGGGTGCAGGAATGAGCCCCACCAGGTCTGGAGAGTGAGAGGGAGGGGGTCCCACTCCTGCTTACTTGTCCTAGGCACCAGAGCCACCCCTCCATTTCCACAGTGGGACCTCAGTGCAGTGGTGGTTGCTCCACTCCTCAACCGGTCATAGCGCCAGGGACCTGGTGACTTCCTCCAGACCCTCATCAGGGCTGGTGCTTGGTGGAGGGGGCAGAATGCAGGTTTGCCCAATACAGCTTCACCAAGGTTATCCCCCTCTCTCCAAGGCTGAGTGTGGGATCCAGACCACTGAGTGTTCCATGACTCAGCCCATTGCCTAGGACACTGGATATGCTCCTTTTAGTAAACAAATATCAAGCATGAACCCTACGGCTATCACCATATCTGGCCCTTACTTGCAAGAGCCACCTACTGGCCTGGACGTCAACCCACACAGTCCAATACACAATCTGCTGATGAGAGTGTACACCTCTTGAGAACAAGTAAGTTATTCATGACTTCTGTTAACACCATTACGTATGGTACCCTGGCTTCTCAGGAGGTCATGAGCCTGCCCACCAACATTGTACTCTGCTGCTACAACCAGAATTTGAGAAAACTACCACACTGAGGCTATTTATAACCAAGGAAATCATACAGATTCTTTGCCACTGAATGCACCCAGAACCAAAGTAAAATGGCCCTATTCAGCTGATGTAATAGTTATATCCTCAATAAAAAAAGTCCCAACCCAATGAAAGTAAATTCAAAAATAAGAAATGACTGCTTCAGAAACACATTCAGGAAGTATGTAAAAGCAAGTTGTTATGACACCCACAAGGGAAGACAGTAACTCACCAGCAATCTATCCTAACCAAAAAGAAATTTTTGAAATACCACAGAAATAATTCAAAATATTTATTTTAAAGAAACTCAATGAGATACAAGAATAATATGAAAACCAGTACTGAGAAATCAGAAAATCAATTCAGGATAGGAATGAGGAGTTTACAAAGGAGATAAATGTCTTAAAAACAAACAGGACTTCTGGAAATAATTCAATGAAGGAATTGCAAAATACATTTGAAAGCTTCAACAATAGACTAGACCAAGCAGAAGAAAGAATCTCAGAACCTGAAGACAGTTCTTTTGAATTAATCTAGTCAAGCAATAATGAATTAAAAAAAGAATAAAAAGAATGAACAAAGTCTTTAAGTATGGGACTGGAAAAAGCAACAAAACATATGAATCATTGGTATTCTTGAGGGAGAAGAAAAACCAAAAAGTTTAGAAACCTATTTAAGAAACTAACTGATGAAAACTTACCCAGTCTACCAAGAGAGTTAGATAGCCAGATGCAAGAGGCTTAACAAATACCAGAAAAATACATTGTAAAACAATTACATATACTCACCCTGCTGTCTAAAGTCAATGTGAAGGAAAATAAAATCCTAAAATCAGCAAGAGAAAAGCATCTAGTCACCTATAAAGAAAATCCCATCAGGATAACAGTGGACTGCTCAGCAGAAACCTTACAAGCTAGAAGAGATTGTGATCCTATTTTCAGAGTGCAAAAATAAAAATAAATAAAATAAAATAAAATAAAAAACCATCAGCCTCCAATTTTACATCCTGCCAGAATAAGCTTCATAATTGAAGGAGTAATAAAATCTTTTCCAGACAAGCAAATACTGAGAGAATTCATCACTACTAGTCCGATGCTAAGAAATGCTGTAAGGAGTCCTAAACATAAAAATGAAAGGTCACTAATTACCATCATAAAAACATATGAATGTATAAAAAACAAATGTATTTTATAAAATAATTACACAAACAAGAATGAGAAAGAAATCTAATGGAAACATGATTGAACTCCACTGTACCACAAAGACAGAAAAAAAAGAGTGTACAAAACAACTAGATAATAATATGATAGGAACAAAACCTCACATGTCAATATTAATCTTGAATGTAAATTCATTAAGTACTCCATTTAAGAGATAAAGATTGTCAAAATGGATATAAAAATATGAACCAACTACATGTTGCTTACAAGACACTCACCTTACCTGTAAAAATACTCATAAATGGAAAGAAAGAAGGTAAAAAAAGATATTTCATATAGAGACCAAAAGCAAGTAGGAACAACTATACTTAGATGAATCAAAAACAGCAGAAAAAGAATAGATATATATGCACGTAAAATTATTATTAGTGAACTGATTAGGATATACACTAAATTCATGATAGTTTCTTCTGGGCGTTGGGGTAAAGAAATGGAACTGTGGTTGGGGAAGTCACTCTTATCTGTTTTATTTAATTTATTTTATATAAACAAAACTTGATGCGAATATGATAAACTGTTAATAAATGTCAATTAGTCTTTTTCATTTCTCTTTTTTTACAACTTTATTGAGGTATAATTGATGCACAACAAACTGCACATATTTAAAGTGAAAAAAAGACAAAGAAGTTTATTATATAATGATAAAATGATGAATTTAGCAAAAACATAAAACAATCTTAAATATAATGCACCTAACACTGAAGCACCCTGATTTATAAAATAAATATTACTAGACTTAAAGAAAAAGACTACAGTACAATAATAGTGTGTGACATTAACACCCTACTCACAGCACTAGGCAGATTGTTGAGACAGAAAATGAATAAAGACACACTGGATTTCAGTTGGACTTTAGACCAAATGGCCCTATCAGACATTTACATAACATTTGCTCCAAACTTCCAGAATATACATTCTTCTCATCAGTACATGGAACATTCTCTAAGACAGACCATATACTAGACAACAAAAGAAGTCTCAATAAATTTAAAAAATTGCAATTATATCAAGTACCTTCTCATACCACAAAGGAATAAAACTAGAAATTAATACCAATAGAAATTTCAGAAACTAGAAAAATACATGGTAATTAAACAACATGTTTGTGAACAATCTTTGGGTCAACACCAAAATTAAGATGGAAATTAAAATTATTTTTAAATGAATAAAAATGAAAATACAACATACCAAAACCATTGGGATATGATGAAAGTAGTCCTCAGAGAGAAGTTTATAACATTAAATGGCTACTTAAAAAAAAATACAAAGATCACAAATTGACAACCTAACATTGCATCTTAAGGAGTAGAAAAACAATAATAAACCAAATCCAAACCTAGAATATTAAATGAATTTGAGACCTACATATATATATATATATATATATATATATATATATATATATATATATATAGTAACAACAAATCAAAACATTGGTTCCTTGAAAAGATTTGCTAGTTAGTTTAACAAAAAAAGAAGATCCAGATACACACAATCAGAAATGAAAATTTAGACTAACAACAGATACCACAGAAATACAATATACCATTGAAGACTATTATGAACAAAAATATGTTCTAGTTGTAGTTTTCTAGTTTTAGAAAACCTACAAAAAAAGAAATGGATAAATTCATGAAAACATACAACCTCTTAAGATTGAATCAGGAAGAAATAGAACACTTGAACATACAAATATTAAACATTAATATTGAATCAGTAATAAAAGTTCCTCCCCCCCAGAAAAAGCCCACGACCAAATATATTAATAGCTGAATTCTACCAAATGTGCAAAGAAAAATGAGTATCAATCCTCCTGAAGCTGTTAGAAAAAAAATCAAGGAGGAGGGAATTCTCCCTAATTCATTCCACAAGGCCAGTATCATCCTGGTACCAAAACCAGAGAAGTACACAATGCAAAAGAAAACTATAGACTGATATCTCTGCTGAACATAGACTCAAAAATTCTTAAGAAAATACTAGCAAACTGAATCCAACAGCACAGCAAAAAGATAATACATCAAATCACATGGGTTTTATTCCAAGGATACAAAGATGGTTCAACAACACTGAATTTCTCTATTTTTTAAATTTATCTTTATTATATTCTTCTACTTATTTTTGGTTTCACTTGTTTTCCTTTTTAGGGTCTCTTAAAATGGAATCTCAGACTATTTATTTGAGATTTTTTTTAATATAAGAATTTAATTTTTAAAATTTCCTCTTAGCTCTACTTTAGCTACAGGCCTAAAATTTTGATACATCGTGTTTTCATGTTTATTACATTAAAATGTTCTTTAATTTCCATATAGCCTTATTTTATATCCAAGTATATAGTATAAATTAGTGAATATCCCTATGTCTTTTAAAAGGATATATATTATGGAGTGTTATATACATATCAGTTAGATTAACTTAGTTGATAGTGTTTTTGTCTTACTGATTTTATATCTACTTATTCTATCCATTAGTGAGAGAAGAGTATTTAAGTTTCCAAGTATAATTGTGGCTTTGTTAATTTTTTCTTTCACTTCTGTCAGTTTTTGCTTCATGCATTTCAAATTCACTTATTGGGTAGTTAGTTAGGGTTAGTGTGTCTTGTTGATTAATTGGCTCTTCTATTATTATAAAATTTCCCTCTCTATTCCTGGTATTAATTCATGTTTTGAGCTCTACTTGGCTGATATTAATATGTTCTCTTTAGCTTTCTTATGTTCAGTGTGTGCACAGTATATCTTATTTTTTCTGTACATTCACTTTTGACCTGTCTGTGATTTTGTTTTTAAAGTGGTTTTCTTATAGATAGCATATAGTTTGGTCTTACTCTTCCTAAAAGTCAAGTCTGATATTCTTTGTCTTTTAATTGGAGTGACTGGACATATTGTACTTATTCTATCCATCCATTTTAATGGGTAAAAATCATCTTGCTATTTGTTTTGCATTTGTCCCATTTTTTCCCCCCTTTATCATCTTTCCCTATTCCTTTTGGATTAATAGAGAGTATTCTTACTCCATTTTACTTACCCTATTGATTTATTGACATTAACCCTTTGCTTTATTTGTAAGAGGTTGCTATCTGCTTTATATTTTTCTCTGCCTTGTCGTATGATAAGATGTCAAATATGAAACCTTAAAATCACTATGGATGAAAAAGTGACAGGGTAGCTCCAAACTCCCATCCCTCCACAAAAACACTGAATGAGCAGAAACTATCTGAACCAACTTTGTGTGGGCTCTGGCAATACTACAAAGTTTGTAGCAACCAAGTCAATGCTGAAGAAAAAAAAAATTTAAAAGCAGTGGGAATGCTTTGTGGTGATTTTACTCACAATTGCTGCCCCTCTCTGGCTTGTCAATAGTCTTAAATATGGTGGCCCACATTCCCAGTGCAGGACCTTGGTCCCTGGTTGCATATGATGCAGATATCTTATTTGCAAAGAATAATATTTTTATGTTCTAAACTGTCTAGGGCTGCCTGAAGGACTGACATAAGACATTTATGTTTCATGTAATTCAGAACTTCCTAATTGTGAACATGTGATGGACTTTACTTGAAAACATTGTAAAGTAAATAAAAAAAGTCATACATATCCACCTAGGGTAAAAGATTATGGCTGAAATATACAATAGACTACCTAAAACTTGGGAGGAGAAACCATGGAGAGAGATTATTTGGGAAAGTAGGACATTACAAAGTACTCATACATGCTGGGGAATTTAAAAAGCCATGTGCATGCCCAGGACAAGATGCAACTATGGGAAACATCTGAGAAGACCCTAATATTTCACCTTTAACAAACCTCTAGGCTCAATGTAAGCAGGAAAAGAAGGCTAAGACAGATTTGAAAATATCCTGAGTTAGTATTAAAGGAGTGCCCAAGCCAATCTGCAAAGTCTGGAAGAGGTATATCTTGGTCTAAATCCTGATGCTCAAGGAAATCTCTGTTAAAAACTAATGAAATATAAGTTATAGGAACAAAGATTTCAATGAATATGCACATCAAGCAATACAGTTTCTGAAAAAATAGTTTGGAAAGTGACTAAACAAATGGATGACTGCAGTCTTCAATAATCAAAAATAGCAAACCTTAAGGAAGATGATAAATCTGATTTCTAGAGTTACCACATTATAATATTCAAATGTACAGTTTCCAGCAAAAGAAAATCAGAAAGCATACAAAGAAACAAAAAAGCATAGACTTTTTGATGGAAAAAAAATGGTTGACAGAATTCATCCTTAATGAAATACAGGAAGTGGAATTACTAGGCAAAGACTTTAAAACAACTATTTTACATATGATCAAGTAGCTAAAGGAAACCAGGAAAACAATGCAAGAGCAAAATGAGAATACCAATAAAGAGGGAGTATTACAGAAAAGCAACAAAATGCACATTCTAGAACTGAAAAGTATAATAACTAAAATGAAAAATCCACCAGAGGAGTTCAATAATGTATTTGAGCAGACAGAAAAAAAATTAGTAAACTTGAAGACTGGACAAATGAAATTATCATATCTGAAGAACACAAAGAAAAAAGAATGAAGAAAAGTTAACAGGGCCTAAGGGACCTGTGGGACAGTATCAAGTAAGCAATCATACCCATTATTGCAGTTCTAGAAGGAGAAAAGAAAGAGACAGAGGCTAAAGACTATTTGAAAATATAAAATAATGGCTGAAAACTTCCTAAATTGATAAAGTACAAGAATATACACATCAAAGAAGTTCAATGAATTTCATGTAGAATAAAATCAAAGAGATATTTACTGAAATACATTATAATCAAACTTTTGAAATCTAAGGACAAAGAGAAAATATTGAAAGCAGCAAGAAAGAAGAAACATGTTGTGTATAATGGATCATCAGTAAGATTTATAGCCAGTTTCTCAGCATAAACTATAGAAGTCATAAGGCAGTAGGATAATGTTTAAAACGTTCAAAGAAAACAAAACAGAACAAAACAAACAAACAAAAAACACTTTCAAGTGAAAATTTTATATCAGGCAGAACTCTCCTTCAAAAATGATGAAGTTCTAGAATTCTAATAGTTTCCCACCTAAGATTTAAGTCTGTTATTCACCGTGATTTGATTTTTGTGAGAGGTGAAAGCTGTGGGTCCTGTTTTAGTCTTCTACATGTGGCTATCCAGTTTCCCAGCACCATTTATTAAATAAGGAATATTTTCCCCAGAGTATGTTTTCGTCTGCTTTGTCAAAGATTAGTTGTAGGAAAGACTCTTACAGACATTGGTCTAGGCAAAGAATTTATGAAGAAAATTCCTAAGGCAATCACAGCAACAACAAAAATAAACGAATGGGACTTGATTAAATTAAAAAGGTTCTGCACAGCCAAAGAAACAGTCATGAAAATAAACAGACAGCCTACAGAATGGGAAAAAATTTTCTCATACTACACATCAGATAAAGAACTGATAACAAGAATCTATTTAGAACTCAGGATAATCAGCAAGAAAAAATCAAACAACCCTATCAAAAAGTGGGCAAAGGACATGAATAGAAATTTTTCAAAAGAAGAGATAAAAATGGCTAACAAACATGAAAAAATGCTCAACATCCCTAATCATCAGGGAAATGCAAATCAAAACCACAATGAGATATCACTTAACTCCAGTGAGAATGGCCTTTATCAAAAAGTCCCAAAACAACACATGTTGGCATGGATGCGGAGAGACAGGAACACTCATACACTGCTGGTGGGACTGCAAACTAGTGCAACCCCTGTGGAAAGCAGTATGGAGATACCTTAAACAGATTCAAGTAGACCTACCATTTGATCCAGCAATCCAATTATTGGGCATCTGCCCAGAAGAACAAAAGTCATTCTGTAACAAAGACACCTGCACCCGAATGTTTATAGCAGCACAATTCACAATTGCAAAGATGTGGAAACAACCCAAATGCCCATCAATCCACGAATGGATTAGTAAACTGTGGTATATGTATACCATGGAGTATTACTCAGCTATAAGAAATAACAGTGATACGACATCTCTTTGGCTCTCCTGGAGATAATTGGAACTCATCATATTAAGTGAAGTATCCCAAGAATGGAAAAACAAGCATCACATGTGCTCACCAGAATATTGGTTTCCCTGATCATCACCTAAATGCACATCGGGGAAGGATACCAATTGGATATCAGACTGACACGTTGGGTGGGGGGAGGGGATTGGTGTATGCCTACACAATGAGTGAGTTGCGCACAGTCTGGGGAATGGTCATGCTTGAAGGTGCTGACACGGGGAGGTGGGGGGGTGGGGGGAGGGGATGGAGGTATGACTACATGGTGAGTGCCAGGCACACTGTCTGGAGAATGGACACTCTTGAGGCTCTGACTCAGGGGGATGGGAGGGACATGGTCAATGTATATAACCTGAACTTACATACCCCCATGATGAGCTGAAATTTAAAAAAAAAAGTGATGAAGTTGAGACATTTCCAGACAAATAAAAGCTGATGGAGTCTTTTACCAGAAGACCTGCCTTATAAGAAATGCTAAAGGTAATCATTCAGGTTGAAAAAAGGGCACTAGGCAATAACTTGGTGTACAACCAAATAAAGATCTCTGGTAAAAATAAATGCATAGGTAAATATAAAAGCCAGAACTATTGTATTTCTAATTTGTAACTCCAGTTTTTATTGCCTACACGATTTCAAAGAAAAAAGCATAAAAATAATTAAAATCTGTTTCACAGGGCATAGACTGTATAAAGATGTAATTTGTGACAATAACAACACCATAGAGGGCATATGGAGCTGTACAGGAGCATACTTTTTCGATGCAATTGAATCTCTTCCTTCTTAAGTGAGTGAGACTGTCAGGCTCTATGTAGGATAATCTTTCTGGTTCCATGGCCTGGTATGTGCCTGCAGGCCAAAACATGAGACGTTGGTAGTCCTCACCACATTAAATTTTCTTTCCTAATGTATCACAGTTTTGTAATACCTTTTATCCAGTATCCAAAAATAATGGTTTCACATATTTCATCCCATTTTATAATTCTTAATAGTGGATAGCTGTTCTACCATAGTGCCTAAAACAATGCTTTTTTAAAAACTAGACACATTATGTATTTATGTGTATAATATATGTAAACATTTAAAAATGCCCTAGAAAATTTAGTAATACTTTGGAAAGCATGAAGTCTTTTGACCCTTTGTTTGTTTTAGTTTATCAATTTTAATATACTGTTAACATATTCATCTCAAAGAATGTTCAGGGTGACATAAGTAGCCAGTACCATCTTTTTGAAATTTCTAAGAGTCATTTATAAAAGTATGACTGCCTTTAAGAATCATTTAAAACCATTTGTAATGATTTAAATTCTATTTTGTTTTCATGAACATGTGACTAGAGTTCAATTGCCAAGTCTAAGATTGCGCCTCAATTTTTGCTGTTCTTTGTTTCATTTTTAGAAACAACTTTCATAAACCTTCTTGAGGTTATAGCATCCATAAACATGAAAACCCTAATTAAAATGCAATAGTACCTTTTGCCAGACTGCATTTTCTTATATTTTGTGGAATTTGAAACATGCTGTGCACACACAGAAAAAAAAATACATATTATGAGAAAACATGTATTGCTGTGGTGATTACTTTTTCAAAAGACAGTTTCTGGCAGCTGCAGGCACTCACACTTTCAGTAACTTTCTCACAGCAATTTTGCTTTCATCAGAAATACATAACTTAGGAGTGGGGCAAGATGGCTGACTAGAGACATCACTTACAGGACTGTCCTGGAAGGAAGGAAGAGTTTCAGATAAAGGTGAGGGGAGAAAGGACACAGCTCAGGTGTAGGTCAGAGGAAGAAGAACTGGAGCCTGCTTCGGACCTCACGGAGGAAAATTGCAAAGTAGAGAAGCAAAAGTAAATAGGAAAAAAAACAAAAAGATATTGACGAGTATCAAACCCAGAGAGGCTCAGAGCCCAGTGAAGGGGTAAGGGGATATCCCTTTCTCCTTCCCACACTCCTTTGGTGATCAGTGGTCTACCAAGTTACTTGGAAGCTTTTCTACCTCCTTGAGCCCAAGCACTATAGCAACCATGGAATTGTGGGTAGATCTTGTGTGATCCCAGAGCTTAGACATTCCGTACAAGGTTCCCCTCCAAGGAATGTGACTTGAGAGGCCAGAGAGCCGGCTTTTGTCCTTTCAGACTCTTATGCTTCCCTGCCCCTCCCCCACAACTGTACTGGAAGAGCAGTTTGAGCTGATAATTTGGTGAGTGCCTGCCTCTTCCCAGCTGGCATGCACTCCAGAACAGTTTCCACAGTGAGTTGGGCCCACATCTTTCCCCTTGAGTACCTACAGTGGACCCAATGTGCTGATCTGGAAGCTCGATGCCCTCCAGCATTTCCTGGAGATGTATTCCAGCTAGTCTGGCATGCATGCTGGATCCCATCCCCCCAGGAATCAAGCAGGATGCCAGGGGACACAAGGGGGAAATTTGCAAGCTTAACTCAGGAGGCATGGGGGCTCACATAGGTAGAACTCATGGGAGAATACAGTGGGGATCCAAGACTCAGTGATCTGGGAGAGCACCCCCCCCACAAGAAAGCCACACTGTTGGGCTAGGGTGGATCCTCTGGCAGGGAAGATCCCAGTCCATGGTGCCATAGTAAACAAGTGTGTTGTATACAGGCACCCATTTGCAACGGGATGCCAGAGGGCAAGGGTAACACAACAGGGGTGGAGCTCATTCCCATTAGCCAGTTGGAGAATTGTGGCCCCTTCCTCACAGCAGCCTTCTTAGTTTGGAGAGCCTGCCTTGACCCTCTTCCAGTGGCTTTCTCTAGCAGCCAGGAAAACAACATTTGAGCCCTGCTGAGGCTTTGCAAAGCCTTCCAGGCTTGCCCAACCTAACCATGCCCAGCCTCACTCCTCCCTCCACCTCTGCTGTGTTGGAAAACATGCAACTCCCTGGGAGCTCCAGGGCCCCTCCCAAACCCCGGAGCATTCAAGTACTTTTCCTGAGGGACTAGAGATTACTGCAGACACAAAAAGACCATCTTTGCAGTTGGCTCTTTCCTGAAAGCATCAACCATTGACAGGGAGAACAATTCCATAGCTCATTATAGCATCTACCAACTCAATAAAACAGGGCATGTCTGATTCTTACTCACAAGCATCACCCACCATCTCGGAGACTAAGCTGGGAGTTCCAACGCAATTCACACTGCTGTTGTGAACACTGCAGGATAGAAGCAACCCAAGAGGACACTGCTTTACAGGACAGAAACAAAAGTTACAGGCAGCTCGATCTGTGAGGGGTCTCCCTCTTCCACTGCAGACCTCTGACTATTTGGAGAGCTGCTCAGAGTCTGTGCAAAGACATTCCACCAGAGAACAAGTGTAGCATAAATCTAGTGGGTGTCAATCCAAGGTTACTGCAACTGACACCATCCTGATTGCTCTGGCACACAAAGCTAGGTCCACTTGGGACTTATCCTTCCAGCAGTAGCCTTGGCTTCATCCCCACCAGACAAGGGAAGGAACAGATGCTCATCCATATCATGCCCTGTGACTAGGGGATGAGCACACCTCCTCCCTGTTATGGGAACTGAACAGAAGAGAAATACCAGACACCACAGACACCACTTGGGAAGACCAGGGCAACTGCCTCCATGGATCTTAGGTGTGGGGGGAGACCCTAGCTGACCAGCATCTCTGGCTCACCTATGAGGACCCTGTGCCACTGAGACAAGATCTTTCCTGCATGACTGTTGATTAGCAGTCCCCACATTGGTAGAACAGCCCCCCATAAGAGTGGTGCTGTCTCCCAAATCCCCAGAGCCAATTCTGAATCCCTTGCTGTACCTGAGTCTGAGGCTCTGCTTTTGTAGATCCAATTCCCCCACTGGGCCTAATATTCCACCCCTGAGACTCCAGAGTTGTGCCTGGACTACAAGACCCCACCACTGAGTCCCCACCTGGGTTGGCAGAACCTTCCCAAAATCCAACACTTCATTCCAGACCCCCCAGCCCTGAAAGCTGTTATTCCTTGTCTTGGCCTGAGAGAGTTCCTAACAAAGGAGAACAGGTGCCCTGCAATCTTATTAACCCAGAGCCAAGAGATGGGGAGCCATATGAGAAGAAACTAGGAAAAAAACTGGCAACATGAAAAAAGAAAAGTGTTTGACACTACCAAGAGAACACAATGGGGCAATAGTAGTAGACTCCACCCACAAGGAAATTGCAGAAATGATAGAAATGGAATTCAGAATATGGATGGCAAATAAGCTGAATGAAATTGAGAAGAAAGTTGAAAACCAACAAAAAGAAGCCAAAAAATATTTCAGGAAATCAATTTAACAATTGAGAAAGTCAATAAAGAGCTAGATAACATAAGAAAGAATATAACAGAACTTAAAGAAATCAAAGAGTCATTTAAGGAATTTAAAAACACAATAGAAAGTTTCAACAACAAGCTGAACCAAGGAGAAGAATAAATCTCAGAGCTTTAAGACAAGGCTCTGAAAATAACCCAATCATTCAAAGAGGAAGAGAAGGGTATGAAAATGTCTGAGTAATCACTGAGAGAGATATGGCACTAATGTGAAGTGAACTAACATTCGAATTATAAGTAACCCTGAAGGAGAAGAAGAAAGGTAAAAGCATGGAAAGCTTACTTGAAGAAATTATTGAGGAAAACTTCTCTGGTTTTGCCAGAAATTCAGACATACAGATACAAGATGGACACTTAACACCGAGAGTATTCATACCCAATAAGTCATCTCCAAGATACACAGTAATCAACCTGGCCAAAGTCAAAATGAAGGACAAAATTCTGTAAGCAGCAAGATGAAAGCCTCAAATAACCTACAAAGGAAAACCCATCAGGCTAACTGCAGACTTCTCAGTGGAAACCTTACAAGACAGAAGGGTTTGGGGCCCCATCTTCAAGCAACTAAAACAGAACAACCTCCATCTTAGAATTTTATATCCTGGAAAACAAAGTTTCACAATGGATGGAGAAAGTAAGTCTTTTTCAGACAAGTAAACACTGAGGGAATTTGCATGACCAGACCTGCCCTGCACAAAATAGTCAGAACAGCATTGTACACAAATCAGCACAACACATACCCACCAGCATAAAATCAACTAAAAAGAAATCCCAAAACTCACAACTCTTATAAAACAATAGAACAAAGCAATAAGTGACTACCCAACAGGATGAAAAGGTACACATCCCACATATCTATGCTATCAACTAACATTAATGGACTGAATGCTCCTCTGAAAAGATATAGGCTGGCTGGATGGATGATAAAAACACAACTCAAGTAACTTCTGTGTTCAGGAAACACATCATAACCAGAGAACACACACAGACTCAATTTAAAAGGATGGAAGAAAATATTCCATGCAAATGGAAATCAAATAGAGCAAGTATAGCCATTCTCAAATCAGATAAAATTGACTTTAAGCCAAGAAAGGTAAAGAAAGACAAAGAGGGTTATTATATAATGGTAAAGGCAGCAAGCCAACAAGAAGACCTAACAATTCTAAATATATATGCACCCCACACAGGAGCTCCCATATGCATAAGGCAAATTTTATTAGAGCTAATCAAAGAAATAAATAGCACCATCATAAATGTCTGGGACCTCAACACCCCATTGTCAGAGCTCAAAAAATCATCAAAGCAGAAAATAAATGAAGAAACAATGGACTTAAACCAAACTCTAAATCAAATGGACTTAACAGGCATTTATAAAACTTTCTACCCCTAAACTACAGAATGCACATTCTTCTCAGCAGCACATGGAACATTCTCCAAGACTGTTCATATCTTAAGGCACAAACCAGGTCCCAACAAATTCAAAATAATTAATATCATACCATGGACCTTCTCAGACCACAGTGGGATAAATCCAGACATCAATCACAAGAGAAATATTCAAACCTAAACAATTTCATGGAAATTAAACAGCCTGCTTCTGAGTGATTTTTAGGGCCAGGAATGAAATTAAGATGGAAATAAAAAATTCTTTGAAGTGAATGATAAAGGGACACAAGCTATCAAAATCTATGGGACATGGCAAAAGAATTCTCAGGGGAAACTTCATAGCCTTAAATACCTACATGAAAAAGACAGAAAGATCACAAATTAACAACCTATCGGCACACCTCAAGGAACTAGAAAAGGAAAATCAAATGAAATGCAAAGCCAGTAAAAGAAAAGAAATAACGAAGGTCAGAGCAGAACTAAATTAATTAGAAAAAAATACAAAGGATCAATGAAACAAAAAGTTGGTTATTTGAAAAGATAAACAAAATAAAGTGATCTTTTGCTTGATTAATCAAGAACAGAAGAGAAAGGACCCAAATAAGCTCAATCAGAAATGAAAAAAGTGGCATCACAATTGATACTACAGATATACAAAACAATATCTGTAAATCTCTATGCACATAAAATAGAAAACATAGAAAAAATGAACAAGTTCCAGGAAACACAAGACCTTGCATGACTCAACTAGGAAGAAATACAGCTCCTGAACTGACCGCTAATCAACAGTGAGATTAAAACAGTGAAAAAAACCTCCAAACAACAAAAAAACACACCCCTGGACCAGATGGATTCACAGCTGAATTCTAACAGACCTACAAAGAAAGACCTGGTACCCATAATACAGAAATTATTCCATAAGAGTGAGAAGAAGGTAATCCTCCCCAACTCATTTTACAAAGCCAGTGTCAACTGGATACCAAAGCCAGGAATGCACACAAGAAAAAAAAAAAGTACAGAACAATATCCCTTATGAATATAGATGCAAAAATCCTCAATAAAATACTAGCATATTGGCCAGGCACGGTGGCTCATGCCTGTAATCCTAGCACTCTGGGAGGCCGAGGTGGGTGGATTGTTTGAGCTCAGGAGTTCAAGACCAGCCTGAGCAAGAGCAAGACCCTGTCTCTACTAAAAATAGAAAGAAATTATCTGGACAACTAAAAATATATAGAAAAATTAGCCAGGCATGGTGGCACATGCCTGTAGTCCCCTGTAATCCCAGCTACTCGGGAGGCTGAGGCAGGAGGATCGCTTGAGCCCAGGAGTTTGAGGTTGCTGTGAGCTAGGCTGACGCCACAGCACCCTAGCCCAGGTAACAGAGTGAGACTCTGTCTCAAAAAAAAAAAAAAATACTAGCATATTGAATTCAATAGCACATCAAAAAAAAAAAAATCCACCAGGACCAAGTGGGCTCCATCCCAGGGATGAGAGGATGGTTCAACATATGTAAATCCATAAATGTGATTCACCACATAAACAAAAGCAAAAAACAAAGACTATGTGATCATCTCAATAGATTCAGAAAAAGCATTTGACAAAAATCGAGCAGCATTTCATGATAAAAAAAACCTCAACAAACTAGGCATAGAAGGAATATATATCAAAATTATAAAAATCATGTATGACAAACTCACAGACAGCATCACACTGAATGGGGAAAAGTTGAAAGCATTCCCATTAATAACTGAAACAAGACAAGGATGCCCACTGTGAACACTTCTATTCAACCTAGTGCAGAAAGTCCTAGCCAGAACAATCAGGCAAAAGAAAGAAATTAAGTGTATCCAAATCAGGAAAGAGGAGGTCAAACTATTACTCTTCACTGACAATGTGATCTTGTATCTAGAATACCCAAACATTCCACCAAGTCTCCTGGAATTGATAAATAAATTCAGCAAAGTTTCAGGATACAAATCAATGTATATAAATTAGTAGAATTTCTATACAGCAATAACAGTCAAGCTGAGAGTCAAATCAAAGACTCAATACCATTCACACTAGCTATTATATACAGAGAAAACAAATTACCTAACGATATACTTAACCAAGGAGGTGAAAGTTCCTACAAAAAGAATTATGAAACTCTGAGGAAAGAAGTCATAGAGGATATAAACAAATGGAAAAATATATCATGCTCATGGGTAGGTAGAATCAAGATTGTTAGGATATCCATACTACCCAATGTGATTTACAAATTTAATGCAATCCCCATCAAATTACCAACTTCATACTTCACAGATCTATAAAAAATAATTCTATGCTTCATTTGGAACCAGAAAAGAGCCAGAATAGCCAAAGCAATCTTAAGCGAAAAGAATAAACCTGGAGGTATCACATTACCAGACTTCAAAGTATACTACAAGGCTATAGTAATCAAAACAGCATGGTATTGGTACAAAAATCAAGATCAAGGAAAGAGAATAGAGAACCCAGAGATAAAACCATCTACCTACAACCGATGGATCTTCAACAAAGCAGACAAGAAGGTACACTGGTGAAAAGAATCCTTATTCAATAAATGGTGCTGGGAAAATTGGATAGCCACATGCAGAAGAATGAACAGAACCCCTACCTCACTCACCACTCACAAAAAATAATTCAAGATGGATGAAAGGCTTAAATTTAAGGCATAAAACCATAAGAATTCTAGAGGAAATTTTAGGAAAAACTCTTCTAGATATTGGCCTGGGCAAAGAATTTATGGCTAAGACCCCAATGGCAATCATGGCAACATCAGCAATTAATAAATGGGATTTCATTAAGCTAAAAAGCTTCTGCACAGATAAGGTAGCTATCAGCAGAGCAAATTGACAACCCAACAGAGTAGGAGAAAATACTCACAAGCTACAAATCTAATAAAGGACTAATAACCAGAATTTACAAAGAACTCAAGCAAATCAGCAAGAAAAAAAAAAAACTCTTTTAAAAAGTTGGCAGAAGACAATTAACAGAAGCTTCACAAAGGAAGAAAGACAAATGGCCAATAAACATATGAAACACTGCTCAACATCACTGATTACCAGGGAAACGCAAATTAAAAGCACAATGAGATATCATCTTACCCTAGTTAGGATGGTTTTTATTAAAAATTCCAAAAACAATAGATGCTGGCATGAACGCAGAGAGAAAGGAACCCTTATACATTGTTCATGGGACTGCAAATTATTGCAACCCCTGTAGAAAATGGTATGGAGATTTCTCAAAGAACTAAAAGTAGACCTAGTATTACATCCAGCAATCTCTCTATTGGGTATCTACTAAAAGGAGAAGACTTTTCATTAAAAAAGGGACCTGCCTGTACTTGAATCTTTATTGCAGCACAATTCACAACTGCAAAGATGTGGAATCAACTCAAGTGCCCATCAATTCATGAGTGGATTAATAAACTATTGTATATTTATACCATGGAGTACTACTCAGACATAAAGGAAAGATTAATTAATACATTTTGAAAGAATCTAGATAGATCTGGAGACCATTTTTCTAAGTGAAGTATCTTAAGAATGGAAAACAAATACCACACGTGCTCACTATTAAATTTGATCTAACTTATTAGCACACACGTACACAGAGTGAAGTAAAACTCAGTGGAAATCAACCAGGAGAAGGGGAGAGGAGGGGAGGGGCAAAAATCTACCTAATGGGTATAATGAACAGTATTTGTGTGATGGACACACCTATAGCCATGACTCAAGCATTACAAATGTGATCTATGTAACCTAAAACTTTTGTACCCCCTTAATATTTTGAAATTAAAAGAAAGAAATACAACTTAACTGGAAAAAATTAGACTGGTTATTCAATATGCCTACCTGAAATTATGTATGTAAAAGAATGTTTCCTCTAAAAGTGGGAGGTAATTATAAAGACAATTATTTTACATTTATTTTTGAGATTCATCTTAAAAGAAAATAATGTGCCTAACAAAAAACAATCCATATTATTATTTCATGAAATATATTTTAACTGTGTCCTTACTATGTGTCAGGTACTATTCTAAACACTGGGGATATCGTAGAGCATAAATCATAATTGATCTCTATTTCCATGGATTTAGCTCAGAGAAAAGTAGGGTGATTCAAATGGATAAATATTAAACAAGTCAGCCTGTTAAGTGATTGAAAGTGAGAAACTCTGGAAGCCAGTGAAACATATAGGAAAAATACCAATGGAAATCTGGGTAATCAGGGAAGAATTCCTATAGAAGGAGATAGCTGATCTGAGATCTAAAGCATGAGATGTTAGAAGTCAAAGAATATTAGACACAGGAAGTGAAAATATTTCAGGCATAGGCAATAGCATACCCAACGTACTAGAAGTATAGAACACCAAAATTTATTTGAAAAAAATGCAAATATGACTCTGTGGAAGAGGCATGAATACTGTGATTGAAAATGATGGAGCATGAATCTGAAAAATATCAAGATCCAAATCATGGATGGCTGTTTATAGTATAGGAAGGAATTTGGGTTTCTTACACAGGCAATGGGGAGCATCACGTGATTTTCAGAAAGGAAGTGACTTGTTCTGAATTATATCATCACTCAGAAATGATGACAGGTGAATAGAAAAAAACGCATTAGGAGTAGATATAATGTGACAGATTCAAGATGCATTAAGTTGTAAGAACAGACTTTTTTGCTGGACGTGGGAAGTGATAATGAATTCCCAATTCTTCAGTTAGATTATTGCGTCTATAATCTTCCCATTCACCAACTTTGAGAACATGGAAACAGAGGCATTTTTATGTTAAAGAGATTTTGAGATTCATTTTATCCATTTTAAGATATTTATGGGACATTCAAATGAAGTTTAGGACCATAAGTTGGACTGTGAACAAATGTTTGAAGAAGGTCACAGTGTATTTGTTAATCAAAGTCATTGGAGGGTGTGATGTTATTTTCGGAATAAGTAGAATGAAAATAAAAATTTGAGGGCCAGAACTGATCCCTAAATCAACTACAAAATTTAAAGTATACATAGAGAAAAACAGGAGCTTACTTTTTTTAAAAAAATGAGGATAAAAGAAAAATCTTGTTGATTTCCCACCCCAGTCTCATTCATTGCCTCTTTTCTTCCTATAGACAGCCACAATCAGGATTTGTCCACATAGGATATTTTTTTTGATCTTTTATTGCATGTTATTTTTTGGTTTTATCGGTTTACAAAAAATTGTATCAAACAATTTATCTTTCTGAAACTTTCCTTTTTGCACATCTTGTTTTTTTGCCATTTACCTTGTTAATACATACAGACCTAATTTATTTATTTTAATTGTACAAATATATGACAATATAATTATGCATTCTCCTATATGTGATTTCCAGTTTTTCACTAACGAGAATAAGACTGAAGTAAATATCTTTGTACCTTCTCCTTGTGTATATATACAAGGGTTTGGTTTTTCTGTGGTATATAATTAGTGGAGTTCTTGAGTCATGAGGTATGTATATTTTAAACGTTACTAGCTATTGAAAATTCTTTTTCAAATACTCTGTACCAATTTATATTCCCACAAGTTACCATTTCCTCAATGTCTTTCAAAAATTGTTGGAGTCCAACTTTAACATTGCCCAGTCTAATGAGTGTGAAATTTCTCATCATAATTTTTACTTCACATTTACTTAATAATTATAAGCTTGGAAATATTTTATACAGATAATGATATTTATTTCCTTTATTTTTAGCTGTTCATAACTATTGTGCATTTATTGCTTTTCCTTTATATATTTTAAGTACTAAACATTTTTCTATACATATATTGCAAATACCTTCTCTCAGCCTGTGGTTAACTGTGTTCATGATATATTTTTGTTGGGATAACCTTCTTTTAAGAATTTCTTTATTATTCCAATGTCATAAATATGTTATATACTTTTATTTAATTTTTTAAATTTTTCTCTGTTCATGCGCCTCTGAAGTCTCTCTAAAATTTATAATTTGCATGTGAGGTGATGGAATATTATTTACCATTACCATTCGGGTAATCAATTGTCTTAACACAAAGTTGACAAATTTGTCTGGATCTGATTCTGGGATGTCTATTCTGTTCTATTTATCTACTTGTCTACCTAGTTATTGGTTCCACAAGTTCTTTAATTGTTGTAGTTTCAAGATAAGTCTGCATATATCATGTGGGAAACCACTTCTTTTTTCTTCCCTATTTCAGAAATATCTGAGATGGCCTTTATGTTATGTATGACATCATCATTTTTCTCAAGGAATGCAATGCGGTACTCCTAAAACCCACAAGATATTGCCAAGCTATTTCATTAATAAGTTAAAATAAAATAAACTTTTCAATAGTTAAAATAATTTTATAGAACAGCTTCAAAACTGTATCTAGCTCAGAACAGCAAGCTTTGCTCACATGGTGTTGATAATTACAGTCAATGTAAACAGTACACTTACTATGCGCCAGGTCCTTTGATGAAAGTCTTACACACACTGTCACCTTTAACCTTCAAAATAATCCTGTTAGACACTATTCTTCCATTTTACAGATTCTTTGAGTCAATTCTAGTCACCTGTAATAAGTGGTGGAATTGCTTATCCACTACATTTACAGCTTGTGAAGTTATTGACGATATATCACTATGTTTGTAAAATCCCAGCAGACAGTCTGCTGCCTGGCTGCCGGAATTTCAGCACTGTTAGTTTGGAATCCTTTGAACTCACTTTTTGAAAACCCCACTGCCTTATCTTGGCCTTCCTGGGGCCAACTACTTTGCCTCAAAGCATGCTATATATCACTGAAAATCACAATTACAAAATTACTGTGGGCAGTCCAGCACAGTGAAACAAGTGAAGAGCCTCTCAAGAGAACTACTTTCAACAATTGTGACTTTCTCATTTTGGTGGAGACAAAGCAGTTTATTGCACTGTAGGTAAATCTCATGAATCTCCAAGACTTATCAAATTTCATTAGCAGATACATGAAAACATAACAAATACTACGCCTTACTTTCCCTTCCTATGCAATGGTTTTGACCAAAGGCATTTGGAGCATACCTCACATGTCCTGTGGAATTCCAGTTGTATTTTTTTCTGAAAATATAACCAGAATAATTTTTGAAATTAGTCTTATTTTATTTTGTGGTCTAAGAAATAAACACATATAAATGACTCACCTCAAAATGGTATGTTTCAAGGTCCGATTGTTTGTTAAAGCATCTGAGAAATAGTGCTCTAAACAACTTAATAGAACAGTGGCTTTATCAGTCTAAATTTATTTTAAAAAAAGGAAAAGAAAAAGTGGACAAGAGATGGAAAGGGAGGGATGGAGAGAGGATGCAAGATTTTTTAAGAAATCTTAACAGTAAATCACTTCATATTTCTGGACCCAATTCCCAGAGTCCTTTATCTAGATGGTATTAGACTGACCATCTGCTTCCAATTTCTGCATGGTCCTCCCAGTAGCTGAACTAGTTTGTGAAGGATGGGTTCAAGAGAGAAACAGCTGTGATATAACTTATAAGAATATATTAATACCTATCAAATTAGATATATTTTGCAGAAATTCTACCTTAAAACAAGAAAAAAATTACTGTGGTAATTTTTAAAATGGAGAGATCCTCTAGTTAAGCAGCACTTCTAGAAGTATCATCCCTTGACCACCTGCTTTGTAATGGCCTAAAAAGGGATATTAAAATGGTATATTCCTAGCTCCTTTCCAAGACTAGTTCCCTAGGTCATTCTGAGGCATGTTTAAGTTTGATAACCTAATCTAAATCAGAAAGTAGCATTGAAATTGGACTATGTTTGCAACAAAAATGATTTTCAGGAACATTTTATAGAGCCTCCCTGCTCCCAATTTTTTTTTTCTTTTTCAATGACAGATACTCTGTGCAACTTTCAGAGAAATCTGAGCTTCTTTGGAAAGTAAATTATCCCCAAAAGGAAGAGAAAGCCAGCAGGGCTTGCCATCAGGATTCTTGCTTTGCTCATATCCCTCTAGACCACACAATTGCCTCTGTTTATATAAGTGACATTCCTTATAATGGTAGCTTTAGGGATTTTTAAATTTTGTTTTTCTTGTGACAATGTTAGAGGATCATTTTACAGACCTATCAATGTTATAATAATCCTATAAAACCTGTTTGCAAATTCTTGTGAATCCAGACCCAAATAAAGGTGTTTTAGCAGATAAAATGCAAGGTATGTACATTGCATATGAGATCAGAGAGTTAGAGCAAATCCTTTTTATGAATCACATTTCTAACATTTAATTTTGATTCTCCATATATGTTGTTACTATTATTGCTTTCTTAGTCAAAATAGAATCACAGATTAATAATAGGGTTAGATTAAATCATGCAGTCACCATTTGATTTGGGGTGTGTGTGTGTCTGTGTGTGCATTGTATGGTGGGAAGATGCTATGACAGTTGGTCTATCTTTACCTAGGTGGTGAAGTAGCGGTTTTCAGATGCTTGGTGTACATAAAGGTGGTTCCTGGAGCTGTGAGCCTTTAGGAGTGACTGCAAGTGCCCACAGAAATCTCTATGGTTTATCTAATCAGAGGATTTCCATATTGTGGCTGGACTAGGTGCAGAGTCCATCTTCCCATCCCCCGGAATCATCAGCATCTTGAGCACGAAAAGGTTAGTTTTACCTTGAAGTAGCTTAAACTTCACAGTCTCTTACTTAGACCGGAACCTGTGAGTTTTGAAGTTCTTGGGAGCTGTAGAGTGTTCTGTGTTGGAAGGGGAATGCAAGTTGCAATCAGGAAGCACTTCCACATAAGCATTTCTGATAAAAAGCCTAAGGAGATTTCTGAATGTTCAAGCTTCAGTAATTTTCTCATTTTAAATAAATAGTCACATTCATATTTATTTTTGTATTTGTGTCCTTGTTTTCTTTTTCCTAAAGTAAGCTACAATATTATTTAAGATTTTAGCCCCATAAAAATTGGATTCCCCCTTACACAGCAAGTTATAGTTGAAAAGTTGAAAGAATGAATTAGAAAGACCAAGTTTTAAATACAGGGTCTACCAGTTACAAGCTATGTGGCTTTGTGTATATCTTGGAATGTCTTTAAGCTTCAGTTTCTTGAAGTAAAAATGAAGATGATAATGCCTCCTCAAAGGATATTTTTAAAGAGTTTATGAAGTGTGTGCATACAGTGGATGACACGTGTATTAGGGAGGCCAACTAGCAGCAGTGATGGTTATAGCATTCTCACAATGGAAAGTGCTGCTTACATCTTAGTGACTGAATGGAAATGGTGTGACTGGCACAGGAAAGCCATCCACAATTTGATAAATACGTGTCACTAATGACAAGGATCCTGGAATGCATAGCCATATTTGTTTTGTTCAACGCTAGATCCCTAGGCCCTAGCATATGGGTATCATATGTAGTACCTGTTTAATGAATAGTGTTGAATGGTAATAAATAGTTATGAAGGGAATCTTATTACACCAATTTTCTGATATAAGGATGTACTTGAGCATAAAGTATCAGAGAAATATTTAAACTGATTGGCATCACTTCCTTAGTTAACAGTTATTTGTAATTATATAGGTTTCTTTAAAATGTGTCTATCTATATGGGTATTTCTATCAAAACAACACAACTGTCTAAATAATTTTTAAAATAGTCAAAGAGTTTGTTTTGGATAGCAAATGCTTAAAACCACAGATCTATCAGATTAAATTCAGATGCTTGGCAATTGTCAACATACCCACTATTCATGTGTCTTCCATGAGGTCTTTGGGATAGCAAGTCTTATTGCACTTTGTCTTTTACTTATTTTCATCTCTCTCATTCATTTTTTCTCAACTATGATATATACTTAATGAATAACTTTGACTAGTCTCTTAAAACCTTACTTTATTACTGGAAATTTACTTTCATTATCTGAGGAGTGAGAGCAGGAAAGGAACCAACACTGATGAGACATCTTCTCTGTGATAAGGATCCCTCACAGCAGCCCTGTGATATGAGTTTTATAAAAGGGTAGATATTTTCCTATTATATAAGGATTGAACCTCAAATGAGGAAATCTGCATTATTAATGTAAGAAATGGCCTCATAGGTTAAATATGAGGATGGCATGTGTGTATCTGTACACGCCTATATTTATATGCATCTGTGTGTAGCACTGCAATGGGTTTTTGATCATGGGCCTCAATCTGAAGATCTCAAATGTTGCAGATTGTTTGATGTATAAAGGAATTGGAAAGTATTGTTCAAAGTTATTTGAAAACCTTTAGAAGCAACAACCAGATGTGTTACTGTTGTTATGATTAATTATATCTAACATTAATTGTCAAAAAATTGCATATGCTTAATTGCAGTCCTAAAGTAAAACATGTGGAAAGCATGAGGACACAGTGAAATATTATTTGACAATTGGTATTACTTAAAGACTGACTTCTTGCTTTCTTTATTTTTTTAATTTTTATTTTTGCCCAGCCACACCTATGGCCACAGGTACCACTTATTTGTATTATTGTTGCAGTGATTTGGGGAGTTGTCTTTCAACTGCTCATAAAACAGCCACTACATTTATTAACTTTCCCATGGACAGACAGATTACCTTGTATAGCTGTCTCCAATCATCAATAATGCCACATATTCTGGTCTTGGATTTTTCACTTTAGAATTTATCTATGGCCCTGGATTTTCTAGAGTAGTTGGTCTATCTCAATTGAAATATAAAACACTTCTCAGATCTATTTCTCTTACTTAAATTGTCCCAATTGAAGGCATTTTTATGGTTTTTAAAAGGCACTTGGCATCAGCTTACTGTCCAACAATATGGTATTCTAAACAATTCATGGCTTTTCCTCAATCTGTATTTTCAACATCATCCTCTCTGCTCCCAGCTAAGCAGGTAGTATTCAACCTGGTTGGAGTGAAGCTGGATGAGAACACTGTTCATTATTTTGAACCCCTAAAAGGAAGGCCCCTCAGAGCAAGAGAATTTCCTGAGGTAAGAGAAGGCAAAAAATGACCCAAGTCAAAGGAGAGGTTGAGGACTAAAAATGAAAAGAGTGATGCAATTAGAATCTGACAGCTTGAGACTGAGAAAGTGGGAATATATGAGGTATAGAGTAAATTAGGTGGATCTAGAATATATGCTGAGAGCCAGGGATGAAACACCACTCTTCCTCTGCAACTCAGACCTCATCAGACTATTCTCATTTCTGCTAGCACACTACACATTTTGATTCTTATGATTGCACAACTCAGTCTACCTGGAGTCCTTTTTCTCAATTTCTTTGCAATGTGAAAACCTATTTACCCTACAGAAGTCAAATCAAATGTTACCTGTTCTCCAAAAATTTCCCTGATGTTATCTTATGCTTATTCATTGTTCTATGATCTCTCTGAATATGTCATCTGTAGCTGTTTTAACACACATGTCAGCTGGTGAGACATTGTCAAATGTTCCAGACATTCCTATGACCACACATACCACTTTAAAGAACTTTACTTCTCAATCCAAACTCAGGTCATGTTTTCAAGTTTCACCTACACCCTTCCCTATACACCCAAGTTTAGCCTCTTGTATTTTTAGCTCCCCAGCCTCAGATTCTTGAACAGCTTGGATTTGAATGTTGAACCTCCACCCTTCTTATTTTGCTATATAAAAATTTGATAGCCCTATACCATACTGTTTACCTTTGGCTTGACCTGAATACTGCATGGGATGTATCTCTTCCTGAGCTTCAAGCCTTACAACAGGGTTTTTCTCTAACTTAGGCTCCTGAGATTTTGTGAGCTATGTCTCAGGGGCTGTTCATGAAAAAGAAAAGACATTAGATATTACATATGCAATACTCAATAAAAATTCACTAACTGATAGTGGAAAGTAAATTCCAGTTAATTATTTTCTCAAAATCTTTGACTTTCAGAAATGCCACAAATGAAAATAAGCCTAAATTAATATATTTTATGATATATTTTGAACCAACATGTGAGACTTTGATTAAAATATAAAAAAGACATAAATTTAAATGCATTTTTATTGTAAAACTACAGTCATAGTTGAGTGGCCTTTCAATTTAGCAGCCACAATAGAACAGCTGGTCAGTGGGAGTATTTTCCTGAAGAGCTGTGATCTGAGAAAACCGAAGAATGATTAAGTGAAGCAGGTGTAATCTGTGTTATGAATTTTTATTCTCCTCATTAAACATTCATGGACCCAAAGTCAACAGGCCAACAAAGTGCCTTGTCCGTTTCTTTTGCATGACCTCATCTGACTGTGAGTGAGCTTCACTATCTTGGAAATAAATTGCTCCTCTTCTCAGAGTAACCTTAAGAGAATTCAGCAACTATGAAATGCATCCAAAATCCTGTCAATAAGACATGATGCTTTTCCTGATTGACAGGATTAAGAACGTTGTGTGTTTATAGACCTCCATTCCAGGAACAAAAAAAAAAGTAAAACCTTTCTCTGTTTTACTGTCACTAGATCACCCAGGAAATTCTTATCAGGCCTCCTAGAAATTGGAAGCCTCACAGAAGGAACAGCATGTATAGCAAATATGAAAATATCACACCACTAATTCAGGTATTGTCTTAGTAATGAGAGCAATGACTTTGCAAGTGTAGATTGATGAAATTACAAAATGACTTTTTGGGCAAAGGGAAATTATAATTCCCTGTTACTTAGAAGGCTTAAAGATACATCTGTCCCCCCTGTGGAAAGCATTATGGAGATACCTTAAACAGATTCAAGTAGACCTACCATTCGATCCAGCAATCCCATTATTGGACATCTACCCAGAAGAACAAAAGTCATTCTATAACAAAGACACCTGTACCTGAATGTTTATAGCAGCACAATTCACAATTGTAAAGATGTGGAAACAACCCAAATGCCCATCAATCCACGAATGGATTAGTAAACTGTGGTATATGTATACCATGGAGTATTACTCAGCTTAAGAAATAACGGTGATACGACATCTCTTTGGTTCTCCTGGAGAGAGTTGGAACCCATTATATTAAGTGAAGTATCCAAAGAATGGAAAAACAAGCATCACATGTACTCACCAGAAAACTGGTTTCCCTGATCATCACCTAAATGCACATCGGGGAAGGATACCAATTGGATATCAGACTGAGATGGGGGGTGGCAGGAGGGGATGGATGTATGCCTACATGATGAGTGCCTTGCACACCGTCTGGGGAATGGTCATGCTTGAAGGTGCTGACTCGGGGAGGTGGGGGGTGGGGGGAGGGGATGGAGGTATGACTACATGGTGAGTGCCAGGCGCACTGTCTGGAGAATGGACATGCTTGAGGCTCTGACTCAGGGGGATGGGCGGGACATGGACAATGTATATAACCTGAGCTTTTGTACCCCCATGGTGAGCTGAAATTAAAAAAAAAAGATATATTTGTCCCAAGATCATTTTGGTATTATCATTTTATTAATGTGCTTCTCCCCCTAGGTAAAGTAATTAAATAAAATATATACTTTTAGGCCCATCTCTACTTTAAAACACAACAAAACAAAAATGCTGTTGTGATTCTGGTCTTTAGATTCTCTTCATTCTTTTCATTTTGCAATGCTTTGACAAACCAACAACTGTGCTGTCAAGTTTAGAATTTAAATAGACTTTCACAAAAAACTTCATGCACACCAGCTGTAATGTCAACAGCCAACTCCATCTTTATTTTCTGTCTTTAAACAGAAAGCACAGACTCAAGATGGCCCTTTTCAGTCACAGCTTGGGAGGTAGACTGTAAGGGTGGTACTTCCCATCTATGGGAAGCCAAACAGAATTATAAGACAGAATGTGTGGCAGAAGAAGCAAATACATTCCCCAAGGAGTTGGATTGATACTACTTTTTTGGTAAAAGATTGCTATTGTTTTATAATTATCTTAGTTATATAATGCAATTTAAGCTCTGTATGACACAAAATTTGGTTGCTGACCACCAACACATACTGATAATAAGGTCAAACTGATATCAATCCTTTTTGAAATTTGGAATGTTTATGGAAATTTCAAAAGGTAATACTCCTTCATTGGCCTGGTAAAGGCACAAAGGAAGAAAGGAAACAGGGAAGAGATTGAAAGGATGATAAACCAATAGTCCACTGCTGGATGAATTATGCCAGGGGAAAAGACACAAAAGTACAAAACTGAAGAAAGAAAGAACTGAGGGAAGACAGGAGACAATGGGGAGGAGAAAGTAAGATTTGACAGGAGAGGCAAAAGGCTTTTTGAGAAACTCAATTAGACAAAAAAAGAACAAGCGAATAAAGTTATACATTTTGAGAGGAAAATTGAAGCTAAGCATTACACAGACAAAAAAAAAATGATGCAGAGACTTTTGTACTGAAGGAAAAGAAAGACCAAAAAGCATTAAAATGTGTGGAATATTATCATTTACCCTTGTGGAAATATTTTTTATTTGGTACATTTTACAGAATAAGGAATTGGTGGTTATACGGATGCAGCGTCCCTGATAAGTTTTTCACTGGATAGTCACTCTTAGGTGACAATCAGTTACCTTTTCTACATTTTGGTCATAGACCAGCAGGCTTTTGTGTCTGGTAGGGATTTATGTCCATTGGGAGGAGATAGTAAATGTTATCTTCTTTCTGATAATGGTTCCTAAATACTTTATCACAGAACTGCGGTATCTAGTATGATAGCCACTAGCAACATGTGGTTCGTGAGCACTTAAAATATGGCTAGTTCAAATTGAAATGAGCAGTAAGTGTAAAATATTCACTGGAATTTGAAGACAATGCAGGGAATAAGGAAGTAAAATATCTTACTTATGCTTTTTATATTGATAACATTGTAATTATCACATTTTGATATAACAAATAAATTATTTATTATTGTCAAAATTAATTCTACTAGTTTCATTTTTCTTTTTTAATGTGACTAATAAAAAATTTAATATTTCTATGGAGTTCACATTCGTGGCTTCCGTGATAATACTTTTTGACAGTGCTGATGTAGAATATAAGGCAAAGATGAAAATTTGGCTTTTTTGTACAGCCTTACTCCAATTCAAATGTTACACTTTCAATGTAAAATACAACATGTTTTATACTGACATGGGTTTACCCAGGGAATCACAAATTAGAAAATGATTGTTTCGTGAAGTCAAACACAATCATATTTTTATAGAGAGAAGAGTTTTTATTTATCAAAGTTTCATGATTCAAGGTTATATTGTAAAGCCGATCAAAGAGGGAGGGGTTGAAAATAAACCCTCTTATTTCATTCTCCAGTAGCAAGTGTATATTGACATCTTCATTGTGAATTTGGCCTTTCAGTTTCATCTATTTTTTCTTTCTAACCTGTAATATCTGCTGAATGGGGCATAGCAATAATCATTAAGCTTGGATTAAAATGTGGGACTGAGCTCATGGGGAACTTTATATTTCAAATTCATCCTGGTTTGCCCTAAATTACACGACCAAACAGGTTTAAAGGGTTTGTTGAAAAATCTGTTCAGGATTTGATTTGTGGCCATCAACTTACTTAAGCTGTGTACATCTGTATTCATTGATAGGATTCCCAAGTGTTGTTAGGGTAAAATTGGAAGAATAGCATTATCTTTTAGTGACACCCCAGTGTATCATGTACTTTTTATGTTGTGATGAACCAAGAACCATGCAGTCAGTGATATGGAAAACCTACAGCTTTGCCAGTTTTCACATGCAAGAAAATTGTTTCCTTGTAAAGCTGACAATGCCTTTGAATTCAAAGTGAGATTTTATAATACAGAATGCATCTTCTAACTATATACATGTTTTTATTAGAATGTTTACCTCCAGGCACAAAAGTAGATAAATGCATAAAAGTTGTTTGCATGCAAGTATTATAATATTTAATTTGACTTTACTAGCGGAGGATGCATTATGGGATACCAAGAAAGAAAGTCTTCATAAAATTTATAATGTAATTAGAAAGGTCTATTTTATACCCAGGGAAAGTTAACTATCAATATTAATATTGACTATAAATGCTGAGGACAAAATGTACATTTCAGGTGAGAAACACTGGTAGAGACCATGGGAAAGAAAATTCATTAATAAGGCAATATACAGTAGTAAAATGAATGAGGAATTTTGACTCTAGGAGACATGGGACTAAGTTAGGGCTCTATTGCTTCAAAATCTGTAAAGACATCACTTCCCTGGGCATAGGTGCCCAGGGTTGTTGGTCTTCTAAATTTTTCCTCCTCTAACAGTACTCTGTTGGACTTTTCAGATCATTTTAGTTCTTAAAGTATCATTAAGTGAATGTTATGTGCCTGGCAGACTTTATTAAAATCCTAGAGAGTAGAAAGTACGTGTCAGAAGAAAACAATAAAATACATAGTATTTAACATTAATATCCTCTACTAGTAAAAGTCTTCTGACCATTTTCTCCACTGAAAATTTTTCAAAGATTATTTTATTTATTTATTTTAGGATACAGGATCTGATCATATTGCTATCCTCTCCTCTTTCTTGTTCTAAAGCTCCTCCTTTCCTCACCTACTCAGTTTTCCATTCCTCACATCTCCTTATTCTTATGTCAGGCCTCTACTTTTGACCCCTTCTTAGCCCATCCTTGCCTTGAGCCTGGGGAAGGCTGTGTGGAGTGGGTGGGCAAGGGGAAGTAGCAGTAGAACAAAAAAGGCCAGCAAGATATTTTACCGAAGATAGTTCCCAACATTCTGCAACCACCTTTTACACAAACTATTTTATTGACTCCAAAAGAAGTAAATGACATAACATTGGTTTTAAACACTGTACATGACTTTATTCTTCAGCCAGTTGAATTGAATGGCACTTCACTTAGAACAAACAACCTATAGAGGCAACATAAGTGGTGGTTAGTAACAAAGTTGAGTATGAAGAAAACGGCACTTTCTAGGTTTTTCTCCTTATTCTGTTATCCTTCTCATTATTTGCATAGTTCCCATCATCCTTTGCAAACAACATGTAGACCAAGATGTATTGAAAAAGTCTTCTACTTATTTATTCTAATACAAATGGCAAAATCTTATGTAATTCTTCCCTAGAGTTTTCTAATTTTGAATTCTAGGACAATCCCTGACTGAGCATAATGGTGTTATCCAGGTCCCAATCTCTTTGTCTGTATCACCTTGTCAGGAGTGCCAGAAGTTGGATCTCAAAATTGAATCCTTTAGTCAATTTGAATACTTAATGTAGCATGAATTTAGACCACTTTTATCCATTATTTATATCCTCCTTAAGCAATGTCATTTAATTCTCACAACAATCTTACCAATTTGGACCCTCAATTAGCCACATTTTACTAATTGAAGCTCTGAGCAGTAAAGACATTTGTCACATAACTGGTAGGTGGCAGAGCTAGAATCCAAAATCAAGTGTGTCTGATTGTAAAGCCCATACTCATTATCTAATTTTGCTTCTCACTGGATATGATGGGAAAGGCTACATGGAGAAGATGGCGTTTGAGCTTCTTTTTGAATAATAATGAGCAGGATTTTGATATATGGGGACATATGGAAATGGAATTTCAGAGAATGCATTCCAGACTGAGAGCACCACAGGAGGAAAGGCATTATCAGGAGATGATGCATTGTAGAAGTCTGTGGTGACACTAACAGGAAGTTAGTTAGCAACAATATACTTTTCAATCATGAGACTAATATTACTGGCAAACTATATTTGACTAGCCACTGTCAACTACAGTCTTACATATGATTCCACAGCTTCAGATCTTGGCAAACCAAGTAACTTGAAGACAGCAGATGATGCTTATAGCTATTTATAGCTATTTCTTGTTCATAAAAGATAATTCTTTGAGCCATCAGGTGAAGTTAAAAAAATATCAGGTAAAATCAGAGAAACCTAGAAAACACTAAAATTTTAAGAAAAAAAATGAGTTTTGCTTCATATTAACTATTATGATAGAGAAAATGGGTAAGAGAATGCTAAAGGTTTTGATAAATATTGCCAAATTGTCCCATATAAATGTATTAATAGTTTATAGGAGAACATTCCTATTGTTAAATCGTCATTAATTCCAGTTTAATCAGATGTCATTGTTAGTGGAAGTCCACCGGCATTTTGAACAAAAAATGTCTTAACTCAAACATTTTATTAATGACTATGATCTATTGTCACAAACTTTAATCACTTTTCTTGGCCATTATATAATGATGGTTTGTCCTTATGCTAAATGCCTCAGAAAATAATTTTGACTTCTTCTGCATGACATATTTATGATTTTACTGTATTATTCATTCTAGTCAGGCTGTCAAAATCCTCTCTTTACAACCCTCTTCTACTTTCGATCTGCTGCAGCTTATTAAAGCTTATTATAATTCTGTCTAAAGTTAAACTGGCTCTGAATGAGAGCCTGGAATGTGCCCTTATGAATAAACTTAATGACATCTATTTTGGCTGCTGATGGTGTTTGCTTGTTTATTTGTTTACTTTCTGGTTTTCATCTGTGTTCTGAATACTTAAGGAAGCTAGGGACATGAGAGCTGGGATTGCTATACGTATTCAGAAATAGAATTGTTAAAGGTACTTTTAAGAAAGCTATAGCAGGGAATTATTTCAATAAAGGCACTAGAAATGAAAAAAATGAATATTTTATGTGTGTTTCATATTAAATCAATTCTGAAGCATTATAAAGTAATGTTTTCAAATTGTAAAATTTAAAATTTTTTAAGGTCATGAAATCAATATAAAAATATATCATATGAACATAGTAAAACATGTCATCATATTCCAGAGGTAGTCCAGCACAGTTTATTAAAACCATGAACTCAGGAGCCTGACTCACTGAGTTTGAAACACAGCCTCTCTACTTTCCAGCTGTGTGACACTGAAAAAGTCACTCGTGTATGTCTTAATTTTCACATCTGTAAAATAGGAATAAGTTAATAGTATTTGCCTCTTCAAATTGTTGGGAAGATGAAATGAGTAATTTATATGTGTATAAAACAGGTAGAACATCACTTGCTATACAGGAAGTTCAAATTTAAATGAGGCCCTTTGAAACACAGTAACTGTTTTACATTTTCTTTTGTTTTTCTTTGCAATCTTAAAAAAAATCCATTCTATGTAATTTATATACTTGTAAAACATTATGTTCTCTATAAGGTCTTGCTATGCCTGTCTTGTTTGTGACTTCAATTCAGTGCCTTGCATAGTATTTGGGACGACAGCAGGAGTTCAGTATATATATGTTGAGCAAATGAAAGAATGAATCATGATCGAAAACTTACTATTTTAGATGTACTATAGGGTGATGCTGTTGTAGATGGTGGAGAGAAATTTTCTGCTGTAGTATAAAGTAAAGTGCCAGTGCTGGCAGGGCAATATTCAATTATGATAAGTTCTGTGATAAATGCCTTGTTATTTCAAAGAGTATTCCTTGGTATTTAACTTCACCTGATGATGTGTTAATGCCCAAAATATAATGTGCTATAAGCCGTGTTATAATAAAATTGTTATTTTATCATTAGAAAAAATATAGTAGATGAAAAGCAGTCCAGGTATATTCCGTAGGTTCTCTTGTGACTTATAATATTCCCAGTATGTAGAGGAAAATTTAGTAAGCAATATTAAAAATTATAGTAAATGAAAATCTTTAGGCTGTTCCTGTCTGATGTCAATACAATTACCTGAAGATTATTTTTAAAAATCACTCAAATGCATTAACATATTTGCCTACTGAAAATACCATAAATAATTACACATCATAAAAATGACTTAAGAAAGTTTTTGTCATGTATCTAAGTCAAATGGATAGAACCTTAATTTCTAAAAGAAGCGTGTAAGGAAAAAAGAGCACACATAAGAAGAGAAAATGGACAAAAGATATAACAGACAGACACAAAATAAGAAACACAAATGGTCCATAAATTTCACTAGTAATAGAAATGTAAATTAAAACAAGAAGCACATTTTTTTCTCTATGGAATTTGCAGGGTTTTTAATGACAAGTGTTCAGTGATGACAAAATCATGGGGAAATGAATATTCTCACACCCTGCTGATTGTTGTGTAAATTGTTACAACCAGTCTGCAGAGGAATTTAGCAAAGCAAAATGTCTCAAAAATGTTCATACCCTTTGACTTGACAATTTTACTTCTGGCAATATATCCTATGAAAATAACTGGACAGGTAGGCACCTATAAATGTGTAAGGGTATTTATCACATAATTTCTTTCTAATGTTGAAAAAACTGAAAGCATCGTAGTTATTGGTTTAAGTGGCTTTGGATTAGTTAAATAAATGAGATGTGTTATACTCCAAGAAGTACCACATAATAATAAAACTGATGTAGGTAGCCAACATTCATTGATTATTTATGTTATACTTATCTTATTTGTATTATTTTATTTACTCCTCACACCAACACTAGAGGCTAATTATTTTCCCATATTGCAAATGATAAATTGGGTAATCAGAAAGTATAAGTGACTTGCCCTCAAATTCAAAACTAGGTCTATTAATACCAAAGCCCAGGCTGTTAACATTATGCTATATTGCAAATATATGATAGCTGAGAAAGAAGTGAAAGAGTGGGTTTCCAAATAGCACATAGTTATGGTCCTATTTTTATTGTAATTATATATATAGATGATAGATAGATAGATAGATATAAAATGGGGTGGAGGTGTTCTAGGGAATTTTAATGCCCTTCTTTTACACATATATTTTCTTCAAAAACTATGTTTGTTTATGTAATGTTTAAAGCATATTTTCAAATTAATTGTCTTGTTAAACTTAATTACTATGTCTGAAGTCATATTTAGGAACTCAATTAAAATCACAGAACATTCTAGGACTAGAAAGAAGTGTATGTATGTGTGCATGCATGTGTTTATATACTGAGAGTATGGTAATGGAAACTAGTAAGCTGACTTTTCATTTATTGGCTACTATGTTCCTGTAAGTTTATTTCAATAATTGAAATAGTTCACTTCTTACACAGAACAACTCTATTCCATGACTTGTAAAGATGTGTCAGAAGTGAATACAGTTAATTGGAGCACAGTTAGACATAGTCAGCCCTGTACCCAATTTCAAATTTGCCCTATGTTTACCTTAATCTGAATGGAATAATTTCACAATAATCATAATAGTGAAATTATTGTCTCTCTTTTGATAATTCTGTTGCCAAAGAGATTATTGTAACATTTAATACATACATTTGTCGATTCATTTCTATGGAGTAGTTCTGTGCCAGAAATGGAGGGATAGAGATGTGGTCCTTGCCCCAGTCAGGCACCCTGTATGGTGATAGAAAATGTTATTCCATAAAAATTACTCATTACTAAAACATATATCATGGAAAATTGAAAAGTGATCCAATAAATGATATTCATTCTTTTATTCAGATGTAGTCATTGGCTGCCAAAAGATATCATAGATACCGGGGACACAACAGCAAATAAACATAGTACTTGGTCCCAGTGTTCATGGTCTAGTAGGGTAATCACAAAATGATTACCAAAAACAGTTTTTGCAAAAGATGTAGTGGAGACTGTACTAATTGAGTTGATGGGAGACGAGCTGAAAAAAAAAAAAATGTTCCAACTATGCCAATGAGAATGTGCTGATGTGAGGAAACTGTCCTCTTGAAAATATTTCTGAAGCCAGTGACTATATACTGCACTCATCATATGCTTTATATAAAACTTTGGAAAATTTTAACAAACTACTTTCCTGTTTGCTACACAACTACAATGAGACAAATACATGTAATATTATTGCCATGTTTGTGCATTATTATTTAAATCTGCATCAGGTTCTCCTTTTCATAGGCCAAAGCTTCCACTGGTGGTATAATACTCTAATATCATAGTCATGTAGTCCAAAATGTTTGCTTCCAACTTGAAATCATTAAAGCATTTTCCCCTTGGAGTTAGAAAGTTGAAAGCAAAAGATTCATGTCAGCGAAACCAAAAATCAGTTATGTGAATGGGCTTCCCCTGGTGATGGAATGTTCAGGCTTTTAAGCTAGTGCCTCAAGATATCATACATAGTGCTTTTCAAAGAGACCCCTTAGGAAAACTCTGAGCCACAACACTGGCTGACTGAGGCATGAGAGCCAATGGCATTGAGAACTAAATTATTGCAATTGGAGATCCTCTCAGCAAATCAAGACTCATCCCTTATCACTGACCATCTCGGTACTTCCTTGCAGATCTCAGCTATTGATTCTAAACAGTAAAATTGCTGTGATGGGTTAGAAAGGAATAACAACAACAACAAAATCACTTACATTGGCATCATCCATTTTATGAACTCTTACAAGAGCAAAAATAATCTCACTCCCTCTCGTCTTACTTGAGCTCCTTGCCATCAGAATGAAGTGCCTTACTTTCAAATCTATCAGATTGGTAAAATTTTCTCACTTTGGATATTAGAGAACATTGATCTCAAAAGATCCTATTCTTTTTGTGATGGGTCTCAGTACTTTCAGATATTACACATACTCTTTAGACTAACCAAATATGATATATCTCTCTATGTGTAATTACTACTGGTGGTTTCAAAATGTTTTTCATCACTTTAATATCTTTTATTTGGAGCTCATGAGAATGTCCATTGAAAACACATACACAGTTGTATTAGAGTTATGCTGGAAAACTAACTTTTTACTTCAAAAAGGTGCCAAGGCCATTCTTCCCCTGAATACTGAAATAATTGAACTCTCAGGAGTACCATTAATTGACAAGCATGCAGTGACAGAATGTGTTATCTGCTCGTTGAGTTAGTTTGTATTGATCCCACAAAAAATGTCAGTGGAAACTGCTGTCGCAAAACCATCTCCCACAAGCCGTCAATGAGTTTTTGTCAAGACTTCTAAAGATGATATCCCAAAGGATAAACATAAAATTCAGTGACTTTTAAATTGAAAGGTTCACTTTTGTTAAATCATGTGTATCACAGTGGCCTAACATAGTCCGAGGATGTCTTCATGCACAATGAATTGGAAGTCTGAAAAAGAGACTGGTGTGTTTTTTTGTTTTTTTATATTACAGAAGAATTATAACCATTTCCATATAAAAATGATTCCAGGTTGGGCTCTATACCTCTTAGTTTTGTGCAAGTGACAAACTTGAAGACTCTGTGTTCTTGCCTACAAAAAATTGGAGATAATAATTACTACTTGACCTGTATGTATTACTAGCTATGAGATTTAAAAAGTGATATATATTAGTGGTTTGCAAACCTTAAAGTATTATACATATGCATGACATTATTATTATGAATTTCTCTCTCCCTATAGCTCTCCAAATTACAAAATGTAATATTTAAGTATGGAACTTATTTTTTGACAAGTAAGGTTTATCGTCTGTCTCTTTTACATAAACATTCATTGAGAGAGTGTCTACGTTTGTTTTTTCACCTATATATCTTAAGTATCTAAAACAATGCTTGGCATGTAGTAAGTGCTGAAAATTTAAATATTTGCCAAATAAATGAATAAAAACAAAGCACATTTAATTTACTCCCTTATGATGGCATTCTTATACATCTACTTGATTTCTTAAAATACAGGTATAGGGAATCATTTTTTCTCTTTTTTTAAAAAAATATTAATTCTTTACATACATTTATCATACTGTGAAGTATATCAAAACAAAACTCTAAGGGGCTATTGGTATGTAGTTGCAATTTATTTTTGCATATTGGCTGTGTACATCAACTTGCTATATCCTCTTATTAATTCTTCTGTTCTCATTGAAAATTTTGTATGACTCATCTGTAAAACCATCTAGTCCTGGTATTTTATTTGCAGAAATGTTTTTAACTCACTTAATTTCTTTAATTAGCTTATTAACATATTTTCCTAGATAGTAATCTATTGTATATATGTTTTAGATGTGTCATTTCTTATCATTTTTATTCTGCCCTATGTCTAGTTATGCCCAACTTTGCATTAATAATACATTGTACCTCTCATTTGTCATCTTGCTCAATCTTAGAAGACATTTTTTTTTACTTTTACTATACATTAAATTACTGGATTTATTGATTCTTGCTATTGTCCTTTGCTATTTTATTAATTTCTGCTGTGATCCTTATTATTTACTTTTTATTTTCTTTATATTTGTTATTTGTTCTTTTTTCTTTCAAAATATTAAGGGGGTACAAATGTTTTTATTACATGGATAAACCACATAATGCTGAAGTCAGGACTTTCAGTATGTCCATCACCAGGATGGTGTTCATTGTATCCAATAAGTAAGTTTTCAAACCTCATTCCACTCCTCTCCGCCTTTTAGTTTCCAATGTCCTTTACATTTCTTTGTGCCCATATGTACTCATCATTTAGCTCCCACATATTATTAAGGACGTGGTATTTA